>NC_068411.1:20528607-20839107 GCF_023724105.1 Carassius gibelio
TTTGCTCGAGGCAGCCAATCAGGTTAGAGCTTGCCAGATCAAGAAGACTTTTCCCGTGTTGTGGTCAGTAAACGTTCTGGTGATTCTCCACAGGTTGCTGCATATACATGTAGATTTGCGAACACACACAGTCTTTATAATATTGTTGGTTGAAGACTGAGTTGCAGGGAGCGAGTCAGATCCTGGAGCTCAGCATAGGGATTATGGTAATTTGTGTGTGTGGAAGTTGAGGAGAAAGAGAGTCAGTAATGATGCTCGCTGTAAGCTTCAAGATGAGTCAGTGTGTGTGTGTGTGTGTCATTCAGGAGTTATATATAGTCAGTAAAAGCCAGTGTCTTGTCTTTCACAGGATGAGTGTTACAACTACATCAAAGTGCTGGTGCCACGTAACGATGAAACTCTCTTTGCGTGTGGAACCAATGCGTTCAACCCCACATGTCGCAACTACAAGGTATGACGAGTCTATTTCTGTCACACGCTTACACACACACTTGCACACAGTTAAACCTCCTACAGATGCACAGATTTCTAAGGCGTCCCTTTGCAGAATCAAAACTGACAGTCTACATGCACACGTTTACCTAAATTTGTCAGCATTAAAATTAATTTGGATATTAGGCCTGTTCAAAAATGTACATACCCTGCTGCTCCTCAGAAATGAATACGTATCCTGTCATACTTGTTTACAAGCTGAATCTGCTGTGAGGGAGTTCTGTGTTCTCCCACCAACTCTGGCTGTTGGCTAAACTGACACGCGACAGTTAGACAGCATCGCTGATTATAATGGATTCTATAGAGTTTTGTTGCTCCGCTTGCGTCCGGTGTTGACACCGTGTAAACATTTTTCTACAGTTGCAATGAGCAATTTTAACACACATTAGTCAGGCATTGACCAGGTTTACGTGTATTCAGATGATTGGCTATTATTTTGCTTAGATGGCTGACTACTATTCGTTATGCATAAACTATAATAGAGATGCATTTACTGAATAAATTCCTGGATTCACTGGAAAATGTCATGTGACTTTAATTCGCTCAGATGATTGGCTGCTATTACCACCAGAACTGATGTGAGAACAAGAAGTAATTTATTACATTTAAGAGAAGTCCTAATGATTTCAAAATTTTAGTTGCTTATTTGCTAATAGATTTTCAAATTAATAACTTTAATGCTTGAATCAAAATGACCCTTTTAGTTTCTGATTTTCTTTAAAATTAGTCAATAATGTTATAGGTTTTTACCAATTCAGTCAGTACACTCAAAAATGACACAACATTTTTGTATTATGTTAACAATCTTGAATAATAATAAAAATACTTTTTTTTCTCTCCTTCGTGCCTGCACAAATATACCACAGTCCTGTGATTGATGGTTTTCCATCAACATTAGCAGAACAGTTCCTGAGCTGTGTGTGTGTGTTAGTTTGCCAGAGAGCATGTAAATCTGACTACACTCCATAGGAGGCCAGCTGGGAGTCAGCTAAACTCTCGGATGAGACTCTGCTCTCAACTTTTCCGTTTGAGGCTCTTTGGAGATCCTGATTTATGCACCTTACCCTGAAGGCATCTTCCCTCCATATCCCTCTCTTTTTCCTCCTCTCTGCTTCTCTCTCCGTCTGTCTCCATTTCCTGTGCTCACCCTCTCGTTTTTCTGCATTTCTCCGTGGAGAAGTCCGGATTGCTAGAGCCCTGGAGAAGGACGATATGTCACGTCGTGCAAATCATGTCGCTTAGTTCCTCTGCCTCGTCTCCTCATGCATTCCTTCACTCTCAGCTCACAGCTTGAGAGGTTACACATTAACTGTGGAGAACTTTCTGGAAAACTGTGCAAGGAGAGGTTGAGGAGAAATTGCAGGTTTGAGATTTGGAAGAGTTAAAGTTGACATTTTAGACTCTTATATCTTGTTTTCCCCAGTGTCTATTTATGGTATTCAAGAATTCTTGCTACAAAAGTATCCATAATGTATATTTTCTTTTTAGAGGCACAATATATTGGCACCATATTGGTGCCAATCCTTTTTCTTTAGGAAGACACATTATATCTGTGTCATATTTGTTGTAAGTTGTCAGTATTGGCCAAAATTGATTACAGAGACAATTTATAAGAGACATGCCACTTCCTCAATCCTCCATACAACTATATAAGGAAAACCTGTAACGGCAAAGACGGCCATTATATGCACATGTCCTGCCCCTCCCGCTGGAAAGCCAATCATCTGCTTTTAACAGTCAAGCCGGGAAACATTTAAGCCTATCGTCTGGTTCCACTGACGCACGCGCACAGTTGAGGAACCCTTGCGCATGCGTAGTAAAAGTATAACCTGTGGGAAAAAGGTTATAAACTTTATTTTAAACCTTATTTTGGGGCAAAGTCATAAAAAAATTTCAGCTATTTTTTTATCATATTTTACTGCTGTTTCTATACATGCACTTTTTATGTCCCGGTGACCAGTGAAAGTGCAGTTCTCACTCTATGCCCATTCATTTAGATAGGAGCCTGGTCTTGTTAGTCTGAAATTGCTGCCCGGAGGTGTTGCCAAGATGGCCGAGTGGCATGACTTGCCTAAAAGGACTTTGGCTGAACTCAAAGATCTAAGACTTTTTCTGTTTACACAAAAGGCCCATTTCTCTCAAATATTGTTCACAAATCTGTGTTGGTGAGCACTTCTGCAGTATCTGCAGTGTCAAAGCTGGGAATACAAAGCCAGAATGGAGTAACTTCACTTACTGCGGTTTGCCTTGGTATTAGCTTGGATTTTGTATTTACTGCAATTTTGACACTCTTGTTTCTTTGAAACGGAACATAATTGAACCAGGAGACTTTGTAACAAGACCGAACAGATTTCAAAAGGCCATTTTAGGACTTAACTCAATTTTGACCAGCTGTGTAGTTACTGCCCTTTGCCTTTGGACGGCAGAATAGATGGTCAATCTTTGACATAGAACCAATCCAGTGCTGTTCCTGTTTTAATTCCCTTCTATTCTTCTCTATCCCTGTGAGTCACTGGGCAGTGTAAGGTCCGGTGAGCTTCAGCTGGTTCAGTAGGTGTTAATCCGGTAGGGATGACACACAATGTGACCCTGAATACCAGAATGCCCACAGGACCCTCTCAGCCGCACTGCTAAATGTGTTGTGTGTGTGTGTGTGTGTGTGTGTGTGTGTGTGTGTGTGTGTGTGTGTGTGTGTGTGTGTGTGTGTGAACCAGCCATCTTTGTGAGGACGTCTCTCTCTAGCCCTGCAGGTGAATATCTGTGGATTTGTACAGGTGTATGCGTCTCACCCAACACAGGCAGTTAGCACGCTGTTTTTTTTTTTTTTTTCTTTTTTTTTCTGTGAACAACACAGGTCGGAGCTTCTGCTCTGCCTCTGACTAACAAGAGAAACTAGCACACTGTTCACACCTACAGCTCCCATAGAGGAACAAAAACAACCATGGAACACACACCATCCACCTGTTCACAAACATTTATACAGCACTGGATTTCAGTATCCCAAAAGTCTATGCAAAAACCACCAATCAGTATTTAAAACATGTCCTTAATGGTATTTACAGTTTAATGACACTAAAGAAAGGTGTGTTTTACAAGAAACATACTTATATTTATTTGTGATTTCAAATTCTGAATAAAAACTGAAATGAAAACAAACAAATATTTTCCACTATAGTTAAACAATTCACCAGTGAATCACAATTCTTTCTCAATAGATTCTGAATCGGAAATGAAAATATTAAAGCGAGCATTCATCCAAAAAATGAATGTTCTGTCATTTACTCGCCCTCAAGTCTTTTTGCCCAAACAATGAACATCATTGGCGTCCAAATCAACAAGGAATTGATTGGACATTTTTTAAAATATCTTAGTGTTGTATTGCTAAGGTTCTTTAGTTGGCTCAGTGTGTGTAAGGTTCTTTATTTTCCTCTCTCTGGTCAGATGTCTTCTCTGGAGCAGGAAGGAGAGGAGGTGGTCGGTCAAGCCCGTTGCCCTTTCGAATCCCGCCAGTCCAACGTTGGCCTGTTTGCCGGTGAGTTGGCAGAGCAGCAGCCGTCTGGGGAGGAAGACATGAAATCTCCTATAATCTCACTAGTGTTCCACTGACATTTTACAAAGCGCAGGAAGTCGCAGTAAGACAGCAGTGATCACAGAAGCACAGAGATTCAAAAGGGACATGTGGGAGATGAGACGAGTGTCTCTTTTTTTCGTCTTTGTAACACATACACACTGAACTGAACTGAGCTTAGCTCCGCTGTGTGGGGTTCGTGTTGTTTTGATTTATCAATACTTATTTCTCACCTCACTTCCCAGGCGGTGACTTTTATTCAGCCACAATGACAGATTTTCTAGCAAGTGATGCAGTGATTTACCGAAGTTTAGGAGAAAGCAGCCCTGTCCTGCGTACCGTAAAATACGACTCAAAATGGCTACGAGGTGCGTCACCTGTTCTTCAGATACCTACATTTATTTTCTTTATCGTTTTACGTTCTAATCACGTCTTTGTTTATTTAGAGCCTCATTTTCTTCATGCCATTGAGTACGGGAACTACATCTACTTCTTTCTCAGCGAGATTGCTGTGGAGTACACCACCCTTGGCAAGGTCAGACACTTCAGTTCATTTCTTCAATATACTGCGAAAACCCTTTTTCTTAATCATTACATTTGTCTTGTTCTCCAAGAAAAATCATGTAAAGATCCTTAAGAGAAGACACGTTTACATTAACTGTTAAGATTGGTTTTCAGTTTATTGATTATTTCTTTATTTTGTTTGTTTATTTGTTTGGTAACATTTTATCCAGTATAGAGACCAATTTTCTATTAACTCTTTGCTTATTAGCATGCTTATTATTAACAAATTAGCTGTTTATTAGTGCTTATAAAGCACATATTCTGCAAGAAAATTGTATATATCACCAATACCCAAACTTAACAACTACCTTACGAACTATTAATAAGCAGCAAATTAGTCGTTTATTAAGAGGAAAGTTATAGTTTGTTAATAGTGAGAATTGAACCTCAAAATAAAGTGTGACCTTTTTTTTTTCATTTTCTGTTGAAGCCAACAAGAACAAATCATTTGCCAATGTAGGTCTGAAAAATGTCTCTCACTTCCTTACTTTTTTTTTTTATGTCATACGCCAGGTGGTGTTCTCTCGGGTCGCTCGGGTGTGTAAGAATGATAACGGTGGCTCTCCAAGGGTTCTAGAGCGCTACTGGACGACTTTCCTGAAAGCCCGATTAAACTGTTCGGTTCCGGGTGATTCATTTTTCTACTTTGACGTTCTTCAGTCATTAACCAATGTCATGCAGATCAACCACAGGCCTGCGGTGTTAGGCGTCTTTACCACTCAAGCCAACAGGTACGGAGTCTCACCGGAGTCATGATTTATTTATGAGTAGTTTCTACAGTGTTGGAATAAAAACTTCTCAGTAAAAAAAACTCCCTTAATCTCCTCAGTATCACCGGTTCTGCTGTATGTGCGTTCTACATGGATGACATAGAGAAAGTGTTTAATGGGAAGTTTAAGGAGCAGCGAAACAGTGAGTCGGCCTGGACGCCAGTTCCTGATGAAACGGTGCCCAAACCACGGTGAGTCATGAAGGGTTATCGCTAATATCAGTAAATACTTTTATAATAATTATAAATATTAAGTTAAAACAATGGAGTGTAGTCTTCAAATAGTAAACAGTAAATAATAAGAGAAAGTAAATATCATAATGTATATTATAATTGTAGAAGAAGAAAGAACGCACCACATTCTAAAATAATACATAATAAATGCTGTTCTTCTGTACTTTCCATTCATCTAAAAAAGTATGCAACATACTTCAGTTTCACAAAAATATTAAGCAACACAACTGTTTAGACACTGATAACGAAAAGAAATGGTTGAGCAGCAGGTTAGCACATTAAAATGATTTCTGAAGGATCATGTGGCACTGAAGACTGAATAAATGGCTGCTGGAAATTCAGCTTTGCCTTCACAGGAATACATTACTTCTTAATCTATAGAAAACCGATATTTTAATTCTAAAAATATTTCGAATTTTTACTGTGTTTGGAAAAAATAAATGCAATATCTCTAAAAGTAAGATGAAAGCATCACACGAAAGCATGTACTAATAAACAAATCCAATATAACACACCACATACATGTACACACAAGTGATAAATAATAGACTTCCTCATCATCTTGCTCAGCATGATATACCTCGACCGGTTCTCTGGAGCTGTGACAGCAGCCTGCTCGGCCCGATGGACTCCGAAAACAGCTTTTATTTAACAGTGGCAGATGGTTGGAATGGTTCTTGTTAATTGTGTGTGTGTGTGTGTGTGTGAGCAAATCATCTCCATGGGAAAAGTCTGTGCAGGTAGTAGTCTATAGTTTATTTAAAAAATGATTTATCTCTATCTCTCTTTAGGCCGGGGTCCTGTGCTGGTGACGGCCCTGCTGCTGGTTATAAGTCCTCCACAGATTTCCCTGATGAAACTCTTATATTCATTAAGTCTTATCCGCTAATGGATGAAGCCGTACCGTCTGTCAACAACCGACCCTGCTTCACTCGAACCACCAGCAGGTACGCACACACACATGCTCCCATAGAAATTAAACACTCGACCACTCATTATTTTAGCACTCTTTACTTCTCCAGCTGCTTTCTTAACATCTGCATCTCTTTCTCCAGAGAAGGAGGCAGCCGATATTAGTGCTGGAGAATAAATAAGCATTTAGTGTTGTGATGGAAAGGCATGTTTGTGATTTGTTTTGTTGACTTATTAGCTTATGTTCCTGATGTAGGTTCAAGTTGACCCAGATCGCTGTGGACACAGCAGCTGGCCCTTATAAGAACTACACGGTTCTGTTTCTGGGTTCAGAAAACGGACGAGTCCTGAAGATTCTCGCCAGCATGCACCCAAACTCCACCTATAGCACGCAGGTTTTGGAGGACATAGATGTTTACAACCCCAACAAGTGAGTTAGATTGCATGCACATATAGTGGAAATAGCTATAATGAATAATTATCATTTATAAAAAAAAGTATAAACCTCTAAAGACTGACCTACTATAAGCTATGATATACTATGATATGTAATCTCACTATGAAATAACGTCTTTAAATCAATAGTTTTATATTTCTCCTTTGTTTTTAATTCAGTTCTTTTCTCATTGTTTTTTAATTCCGTGTTTCGTGGGACTTTAGTACACAGTGTACCTTTGGTTGCATCTAACTTTCCAATACTTTTTTTGCTTCAAATTAAATTTTGTAATGTAGTGATTCACATTGTAGCTGGTTTTTAGCTAGTTCATGACTTATATATAACTCTTTAACAGATACTTTTTTAACCCCTATGGGAGAAATACTTCTAAAGCCAAGGCTGCTGAAAAAAGTGGGATAGTATGATGGGATACTAAGAGACAAACAGGAAACAAAGGGAGAGGAGAGAGGGATACAGGACTGGGTTAAGATCTCGAGGACTCAAACTTGAGTTGCCCGAGGCACTGTTAAACCATATGTCAGAGCACTGCCCATGAGGCTTTGGCTCTGGTGCTGATCTGCATTTTGATTGAGTTTATTCTAGAATACCCATGAATCAGACAAACCTGAGAAACCTTGAGTGAGTTTTAGTGTGAATTGAGCTGAAGACACAAAATTATTGCAGATTTTGATTATTTGAAATATGTTATCAAAACCATTTCGGTTTTTATTCTAGTAGATAAGAGCTGTACCAAAATGTCTGCTGGGTGGACTGACTTGCCGTAAAGGGATTTTAGGTCGACCCAGAGCAGGAAACTAAGCACCAGATAAAATGTCACTTGTCTGAGCAAACACAGCTGCACCTAGAAGGTTCTTTACAAACACGTCTTCACTCTCAGCGCTTTTTCATGCACTTCACACTCATTGACAAGTCTCAGGCAAATACAAACATGCACACACATAACCCCAAACTCAATGTCGACAGAGGCGTTTGATAAAGAGAGAATCTCTCCTGCAGTAAACGGGACGGATGGTACGTGTGGAGCTGTAATTGTACTCTTGGGATCTTGCCCATGTTTGTGTTCCTCTTGTGTATCTGACAACCAGCCTCAACTCCAGCTGAGACTCACAAGTTCCACAACAAAACGTGACCACATCTTCATGCAACATTGCTCACTTTTTTTCCCCTGAAAACCCCACCTTGTGTAAAAGTTAGCCTGATGCAAAAACATGATGCAAAGGATTTATTTGGATTATTACAGATACTGAGGAAAATGAATTACAGTCAACCTTTACGCCATGACCTTCTTCAATCAACTCAATGGGGGTGACTCATCTGTGTGCCACACATATTGGATTTCTTTCTATATTGGATTTCTTTTTTTCTTTTTCTCTTCTTTATTGAGGATTCTATAAGATAAGAATCCGGAGCTGCTCTTTTCCATAAAATGAAAGCATATTTTGATCAGGAGGATATGACTACTCCATATAGTAGTTCATATTTTTTTTGTTTAGATAGTCTTTATTTATTTTTAGTATTACGGAAGTCATTTTAGTACATTAAGTTACAATGAATTGCCTTGGCACAAAGGTTTTTTTAATATTAGTTAATTTTAGTTAATGTTTTTTTTTATGGTTTTAGTTAACTATAATAACCTGTTGCTTACAAGTTTACAAATTATAGCTGAAATTGCTTTTGGTTTGTTTATCACTACTAATTTAAGGTCACGTTTTGCCTTGCATTATGGGATACAGTATTCCATGCACCATACTTTTGTTGTATACAACACATTTTGTGAAATTACCGGATAATTGTTATTCCATGCATTCAGAAAATATGCCTATTGCATTCTTATATGTACATATATGGTACTTTTAAACACTCTTTAATCACTGACATAAAAATGGCAAACCAGCACAAACCACTGTTTCTCTCCTCAGGTGTAATGTGCGTGGTGAAGACCGTAGGATTCTGGGATTGGAGTTGGACAAAGATCATCATGCCCTTTTTGTGGCGTTCTCAAGTTGCGTGATCCGCGTTCCACTCAGTCGCTGTTCTGACTATGACATCTGCAAAAAGTGAGTGACACAAAACCCAAACCCACAATCATTCCCATTAAAAATGTATTACATGTGAGAGTGCGCAATTTATACAGTACAGTGCTTTACTACATCTTTTAAGTATCTTTTACTATTTTAATCACGTTAAATCATAAGTGTTACTATTGTAGAGTAGTTTAAAACATTGATTGAAGATGGAACCAGCATCACAAACTCTATTCATGATGCAGTGCAGCAGCTCAGTCCTCAGAAAAATTTATGACAGTCGTGCAAGAATCTTCTAAAAAGTCCTGTGTGCTGGTTCGCTTTTGATCTATCATGGATAATGCTCTCCATAAGTGCGCTGAAAGCGGTGTATGTTTTCAAAGACAAGCATTCTTAAGTGCATTCAAATTTAAACACTGATAGATTTTAGAGGGCAAAAGGTTTTAGCTTATAGCCTCATAGTTACAGAGATGGGTCGTCACTGATGTAGACGTGTTTCCTCCATCACATGCTGCAGTCCTCGAGCCAGCATCACCACATGCTTCCACTACTCGCACGCAAATTAGAGCCATCTGATTGGTCGCAGGCCAAGACACAGCATACAATTCCCCTTTTTTCCACACTACAGCTGTAGTTTGAGCATGCTTATAGACTGTTTCCTTATAAAAGATCTCCAAATCCTATCAGGGAATTTCAGTCCCATTTTCTTTCCAAAAACAATCCTGATGTCTGATCCAGCCATGTCTTAACTTTTTACCAATCTGTTAGCTCATGCCTGCTCAGCCTCAGGAGAAACACTCACACGAGATTCTCTGTAGACTTGTGAGAAAACATCTCCTTTTTTTTCCCCTCTGTTTTTTCGCTCACTGAATTGTTTTCAGTGCTGGATGCAAAAACAGCTGTTTGTTTAAATACAAAGAGGATTCTTTTTTTCATCTCAAAGAATAAAAGAAGTTTGTTGTGGTCAGGAAGCTAATTTTTTTTTTTTTTTTGTGCCATCCAGTATTCAAAGTTTAACACGGTGTAATTTCTGTGTCATTTTGCAAAAATAATGTTTTTTTAACAGATTGCCCCAAACTCTCTTCTATTGGTCACTCAAACAGATAGCCCTGTGTTGGTCACAGTGTGACAGTGAGATGTTTACACTTTTTCAAGGAAGTCCATCTATAACATGGTACTTGGAGTTATGTATTTTGAAAGAAAATCACAATCCCTATGTTCACACATATCCTGTTGAAACTGGACGTTTGTGTGGGAAATATCAAAGGGTTTATGAGTATTTATTTTAGAGCCAATAGTTTGCTAACTAATGCTATTTGCTAGGGGGGTGTGACATTCTCATTGTAAAGAGCATTTGATTGGACAAAAATCAGTGCAGTACAGGAGGAGACATAAGTTGTTTTTTTTGTTTTGTTTTTTTTCCCAGTTCTACCAGAAGAGATGTACTGATTTGTTTGTCTTTTTAATGCAGAAGTAAGGTATTTCTTGTGAATTTGCACATTTCTTTATTAGCCACTATACTTAACCATTTGTAGAATAACAAAGTACAATCAAGAATAAAAATGTTTGCACTACAAACCAGTATGTTAATGGTTAAGCTAATAAATTAATATGATGAAGAAAACCCAACTCTATGCATGTTTTCCAAGACTCCCATTTCCATTAAACACATATTGTATTGTATTATACTGTTTTAATGCAAATAGAAATGCTCACAAAGGGATTTCAGTAAAAGTGTGTAAAAACATACATATATATACATAAAATCATATGTTAATTGAAAAATTTTAATTTAATAATTTTACCTTGTATTTTTGTTTATTTTGGATTTATTTTTTGTTTGTAACTCTTTTATTATTCCAACTCCGTTTTTGCCATAAAGATAGCCTTAGATGCTGACATGGCTAAAAAAATAATAACTACTACTAAAATACAATGAAAAATGGGAGTTTACAACATCCAACAGCATGACAGACTGTAAACTAAAATAACTGCTATTGGCTGTCATTGAAAGCTTTGCACATTACAGTTAAAAACTGGATTTAAAGATAATGTGGATAGTATAGCCAAAGTAGTACTTTTGTCAATTTTTAGTAGGTCATTAACATATAGACGACTTTAAACCTAATAGACAGACTAAAAGTGACCCAGCTCTATTTCATTTTTCATATAAACTGGGATAAGAGAATGTATTTAATTATTTTAACACATCTGACCTTTTACAACAGTGCTTAAGCATAGCAACCAACAGGCATAGCATGGGGAAATTAACAACCTGTGAAGAGGAAAAAATAGCAGAAAAATGGAAGTGACCTCTCTCTTTCACTCTGACTCACATCTAGTCACCTCACACATGCTTTTTTTGTCTTTCGCTCTCTTTCCGTCTACCTCTCTCTCTCTCTCTCTCTCTCTCTCTCTCTCTCACTGTTTCTCCGAGCAGCTCGCCAGCTCTACCATGTATCTAAATCTCAGTTGGCCTCTGGCAAACACAACACACCTGTCAATCATGCAACACAAATATACGCACAAACACACACACACACACACGACTATACAGCAGTCACTCACACTCTTTTTCTCTCTCTCTCTCTCTCTCTCTCTCTCTCTCTCTCTCTCTCTCTCTCTTATTTTCATTTTTTTTTTTTTTGCTCTCAGTCTGACCAGCGAGAGGCAATAAAGCTTTGTTATGGAGATGCTGTGTCTGGCTGTCCCTTCCAGCTTGTCACATACACTCGGAGAGAGAGGGGAAAGGGAAATTGGGGGGGGGAGTATGGAGACAGTGAGCGAGGAAAACACACACAGCCTTTCCAGCACATGTGCTATGAGTTAACTCTGTGTGTGTGTGTGTGTGTTTTAGGAGCTGTCTGTCCTCGCGAGACCCTTACTGCATCTGGCTGAGTGCGGGGAACTGTGCCACAGTGGCGCCGGGATTCAAGTGAGTTAAAGCTACATCACGCGACCCTTCTATTAGTTCTGCCACAGTAAACACTTTTACAGTTCGTTAGAATAAAAGCGCTTACATGACTACTGAATTCTGCACACAAGTTAACTATACAGTCGACAGTGGATTTTTTCAGCATACTTTTGTTAAAGATCTTTTAGAGCTTATGTTACCGTAAACATCCTTGAAACATCTGGGGGAAATCAGATGGTTGTAAAATGTCTTTAAAATTTATAACCAAGTGCAGTTACAGAATTTTACTAGACAGTCTATACAATGAACAGGATGGCTTCGTAGATAATATTCAAAATATTTTTGCAGTAAATTTAATATAGCAACCTGGGTTATACATGACAATATAAATTCAATTGGTTTACATTGCATTAGGTATCAAACTCCAACAGTACAATACTTTTGCAGCAATTATTAATTTGGGTTATTTCAGTTTCTACATTCACCAAAATAAATAATTGGTAACACTTTAGAATAAGGTTCCATTAGTTAATGTTAGTTAACTACTTTCGTTAACATGAACTAAGCAAGAACAATCCTTCTACAGCATTTATAAGTCTTAGTTCATGTTAATTTCAACATTTACTAATGCATTATTTAAATCAAAAGTTGTGCTTGTTAACATTAGTTAATGCACTGTGAATTACCATGAACTAACAATGAATAACTGTATTTTCATTAACATTAACGAAGATGAATAAATACAGTAATAAATGTATTATTCATTGTTTGTTCATGTTAATTAATACATTAACTAACATTAAATAATGGAACCTTATTCTAAAGTGTTACCAAATAATTAAATATCTCTGTGTACACTACCATTCTAAAAGTTTTTTTTTTAAATCCTTTTGAAAGAATGCATTTATTTAATCAAAAATAGAGTTAAATAAGTAATATTTTTTTTTATAATATTACAATTTAAAATTACTATATTCTATTTTCATATATTTTAAAATGACATTTCTTCTGTTATGGCTAAGCTGAATTTTCAGCAACCCACTTTTCATTATTTCTTTGTGTAATTTAATTTAGCTTTTTGTATGCATCTTTGCTTCATAATTAATCTGGTTTGTAAAAGTGTTTATAATACCTAATGCATTTAACTGATGTTAACCAAATGAACCTTATTGTAGTGTTACTCCATCATTTTAGATACGTTTCTCGAGTGAATTAATTTTACCATCTGGTTAAAATTATCGTAAATTGGTCGTTTAAGTTGGAGCCAATAGCCTTGTAGGCAGCGCTTGGAGATATAATACATTTGCGCTTCAAGTGACTTGAGTTCTTGTCCACATTTGTGGTCCTTTCCTGAATCCTTCCTACTATCTCCCCCACTTTGCCTTCTGTCAATTATTTATAGTGTCCTGTCCCATTAAAGGCCCAAAAAAAGAAAAACATCTTAAAATGCATCAACAGTAAATGCTTGTAAAAAGTGCATTATCTTTGTTTGCGACGACATCACTGTTACACTCATTCACCCGGTCTGTTGTTGATCTAATCGAATGCTTCAGACCAGATATATGTGCAGATATTTATCTCTGATAAACTTCATGTAAGAGACATACACACTTGTTTATGAGACTAAAAACTGTTATAGTGGCACATTAACATTTACAAATATTTGTAAAAGTAATTTGGGATCATTGCTGTGTAAGGTATCTGACAAGCCCATGCTGTTCTTTTAATTTTATTTATTATTATTGATAAGAATTTTACTTTTAAAATTGTAGGACAGTAGAGAATAGTCGGAAAACTGGACAGAAAATGGTCTGCTCTTTAATATCATGAGCATATGTACTTACCACTGTGCTCTCACAAATTCACACGACTCTGTAAATATATCACATCCTGTGTTGACATTTTACATTTCTATGCACTTCATCAAAAGTGACTTGCATTGAATTCAAGGTATAATTTTTAGCTAAATCACACTAACTTTGCTAGTGCCATGCTCTACCATTTGAGTTGATAGAAATACTCATTTTTATTATATCGTAGCAGTTGCGTAGATCTCTGGCTGAAAGGGCATACTTACATCCCCACCAATTTCCAAAATATCATCTTGTGCCAGGGATCTATCTAGAACTGTCTCTGCAATTGTCAAGCAGAAGTGCATTTGACTTGTGCGTGTTATAATAAGTGCGGATGCAGAGCTTGAATTTGTTATTATTAATGTTTTGCTGAGTGGTCGCTGCGGTGGAAAGCAACAGAGGCAATATTCTCCCCAGCACGCTCTGATGTTTCCCGCTCGTGAGACGCATCCACTGACGTACAGCTGCAATTTTGGTTTATTAAAAAAAGTTAAAACCCTAAACCCCTTGTACTCAAAGTGGAAATTTTACTGGGAGATCAGTGTCGTATTCTTAGCATGCTATTGCTGATCTGTGCGTTTGTCTACACACCAAACAAAATCCTGCGACATTTAGAAATGTAGTTCTTTTATTTAGCTGAATGCATTTTTATACACTTTCTCTGTAACCTGGTCACAGTCTTTAATGATATTTTCTGGCCATAAACTCAATTATTGACTCTTAATGTGTCCTTATGTGAGTATTGATCGCTATAAAGGGAGATGGGGAATCATTTCATCTTGAACTCATGAAAATGATTACGTACACAGCACATTTCCAGACCGCTGCCAACGAAATGGACGGAACTTGCGGAGAGTACTTATCAGTGTCCCATAAGAGCTTTGGTTTACTTCAGCATTCAATTATATGCTTCCATAGCCAAACTTATGTCAGAGTCATACATCTTGTGCTGTCAGATGTCATGAAGTCTCCTGTAATCATACAGCGCATTAAAATTATAAAGAGCTTTAGAATCTTGGCTAAAATCGCGAATTTTGGTTTCCGTCATAGAAACCAGATGCAACAGCAATGAAAATGTAAAACTGATCTAGATGGAATGATAGTGTTTTGTCAATAACACCTTAAAAATACACTAAACTAGATCAGTTCAGCAGAAAGATGCATAGCAGATTTGAATTAAACGGTAAACAAATGAAATACACTTTGATTCAAAGCTTAGTTTGCCAGTGCGTTTATTTAATGCTTTTATTCAGCAAGCATGCATTAAATTGTGAGCAGACTAACTGGTTGTCACATTAAACAAACTGTGATTGGTCACTTGGCCCTTCCTGATAGGCTTTTGGCCTGAATACACCACAAGAAACTTTATGCTGACTTTAAAACTGGTGACATGAGAACAAGAAATAAGATAAGAGAAACTTTAGTCCCAGAGCGAACTGTGTGTTTAAATGCTAATCAGCATCTAATGAAATTCTACAAGACTGAGAGGGTGAAATGTAAGAAAAGAGGGCAATAGATTTACGATGGTAATACTTGGACTTGCTCATTTTTTAGAACAATTCTGCTGCTTGGTTTTTTTGGGACAGCGTACTGGAGAATAGGAGAATATGAAGAAAAATATGACTTCATTATCTTGTGGGATATTTCCTCTTTGTGTTCTTCTTTTCCCTATTCGCTCTCTCCCAGGGGCAATTTAATCTCCATATGATGAGAGGGAGTGTTTGTGCTAATGTGTGTGTGTGCAAGTGTGTTGGCCAATTCGGGTATAATGAAAGCATGCATCTCAGAGGCATATTGATGCTCAGATATTATGCACCTGCAAGATCCTAGTTTACCACTTTATGCAGGAGATTTTTTTTTATCTTGTCCTTCCATTTATCCTTCAATATGAGATGAAGTCATCCGGCTCTCTCTCTTTCCCTCTCGTTTTGTCACTCTCTCCCCTCTCAGGTTAATGGAAATAAGGACTTTAAATCATGTCAGGTAGAGAGGGCTGATTCTCAGATAGATTGAATATGCAGGGCAGGGTGAGGCAGGAGAACGGCAGGGGCCTCGACAGCGCTGAAATGTGGGGCCGGCGTTAGATGAGAAGTTATGTTTATACACACGCTTGTTTTTTTTTTTGTTTTTTTTGTTTTTTTTTGTCTTGAATCTTTTTTTTTGGCATTATTCCATGTTGTGCTCCACAAAAATCAAGTCATAAAAAGTATATAAAAGTGAATTATTTGCATTTGCATGTTTGTGTTGATTTTTTTCGATGCAAAGGACTTCCAGATGTGATGATTAAATGCAGTGGTCAAATGTTTGACTCATTTCTACATATATTTAAATTGTGAAGATATGTTGTTTAAAAATTTTAATTAGCTTTAATACTTTAAAATGTAATTATTGGCATTAATTTAAGTATTAAGGTAAAAAGAAAACTACAACAATTAAAGTGAAAGAAAAGAAAATTATTCAAATAAAACAAAATTCAAATAACTATGAATCATTCAAATGTATTATTATGTTATTATTCTTTTATTATTAATTTAAATTTATTTGTGTATTTATAATTTTTTTTACACACACACACACACACACATTTTTTGGTAGAGCATTGTGTTTTCAAGCACAAGGTTTGGGGTTTGATTCCTGGGAGCACATCATAGGTGAAAATTGATAACATGAATGCACTGTAAGTCGCTTTGGATAAATCATCTGCTAACTGCATAAATATATGTGTGTGTGTGTGTGTGTATATATGTGTATGTGTATGTGTATATATATATATATATATATATATATATATATATATATATATATATAATATAAATTAACAAATGTGAAGAAACATTGCTAGTAAAAGTCACAATTAGTTACAAGGAAACAGCAAGTGATGCAAATAGTACTAAAATAGTACCTCTTTTGAAACATACTCCAATAGTCTTTTTTTTTCTTATTTTTTAACACTACTTCATAAAATATTTTTTTGATGTGTAAAGCCGCCAAATGAAACACAAAACGGCCAAAAGAACCACACTAGGAAAATAGCACTTTTTATGAACCGAGTTTTGAAAATAAGGCGCAATTTATTGTTAAACTAATTTACATAAAAGAAGGCGCCTTTGCCCTGAAATAAATGACAATAATTAGGGCCCGAGCACCGAGGTGCGAGGACCCTCTTGTATCTGCTTTGTTTTTTATTATTATTATTCTTCTTCTTCTTCTTCTTCTCCCGAATGAATCGCATTTTTGAGGGCTTTAACATGCTCAAAAAGTCATGAAACTTTGCACACTCGTCAAACCTGGTGAAAATTTTCGTCTGATATAGGATTCAGAAGAGGGTGTGGCAAAATGGCTCGACAGCGCCACCTATACCAAGAAAATCAACAGCCTTCCAGCTATGTTTCACGTACATGCACGGAAATTGGCACACATATGTAACACACCAATACCTACAAAAAAGACTCTTGGAGCGAAATTCTAAACCCAACAGGAAGTCGGTTATTTTTAATATTATGAGCATATTTTGTGTAATTTTGATCATTTCCATGTGTTGTATTTTAACGAACTCCTCCTAGAGAGTTCTTCAAATCAACACCAAATTTGGTATGCCTAATCTAAAGGCCTTTGCGATGTTAAATTGCGAAGATCCTGACTTTTCGTTGAAGGGCATGTCCGTGGCGGCCTGGCGAATTTCGATGATTCGCCATGAAAAATGAAGTTGCTATAACTCACACATACAATGACCAATCTGCCCCAAACTTCACATGTTTGATGAGACTCCAAACCTGAACAGATTGACATGCCCATATTCAGTTATAGTCATAGCGCCACCTATTGGCAACAGGAAGTGACATATTTTACACTGCGATGAACTACTCCTAGAAATTTTATGACATCAATGTCTTTTTTGTGGTCAGTCTAATCTAAAGGCCTGTGCGATGTTCAGTTGTGAAGATCTTGAGTTTTCGTTAAAAGGCTTGTTCATGGCGCCGCGACGAAGTTCGATGTCTCGCCATGCGAATAAAAGATGTTATAACTCAGGCATAAGATGTCCGATCTTCCCCAAACTTCACATGTGTGATAAGAGTCCTGGCCTGAACAGATCTTCAGGCCAATATTCCACCGGGTGTGGCAGAATGGCTCTATAGCGCCACCTATACACTTTCAACGGAGTGCGCCTCGAGCTATGTTTCACATACATGTACAAAAATTGGTACACACATGTAACACTCCAATACCTACAAAAAAGTCTCTTGGTACGAAATCCGGATCCCAACAGGAAGTCGGTTATTTTGAATTTTCCCTTCAAAATTGGTGTTGTTTTTGCCATTTTCAGGGGTTGTACTTTAACGAACTCCTGCTAGAGATTTATTCAGATCAACACCAAACTTGGTCAGTGTAATCTAAAGCCCTTTGCGATAATAAATTGCGAAGGACTTGAGGTTTCGTTAAAGGGCGGGTCCATGGCGGCCTGACAAATTTTGATGTTTCGCCATGAAAAAGGAAGTTGCTGTAACTCAGACATACAATGTCCAATCTGCCCCAAACTTCACATGTTGGATAAGACTCTTGACCTGAACAGATCTACATGCCAATATTCAGTTATAGTCATAGCGCCACCTATTGGCAACAGGAAGTTACATATTTTACACTGCGACAAACTACTCCTAGAAATTTTATGACATCAATGTCTTTTTTGTGGTCAGTCTAATCTAAAGACCTGTGTGATGGATAGTTGTGAAGATCTTGAGTTTTTGTTAAAAGGCGTGTCCATGACGCCGTGACGAAGTTCGATGTCTCGCCATGGGAATAAAAGATGTTATAACTCAGGCATAAAATGTCCGATCTTCCCCAAACTTCACGTGTGTGATAAGGGTCCTGGCCTGAACACATATGAAGGCAAATATTCCATTGGGTGTGGCAAAATGGCTCGATAGCGCCACCTATACACTTTCAACGGAGTGCATATGCACTTTCAACGGAGTGTGCCTCGAGCTATGTTTCACGTACATGTACAAAAATCGGTACACACATGTAACACACCAATACCTACAAAAAAGTATCTTGGTACGAAATCCGAATCCCAACAGGAAGTCAGTTATTTAGAATTTTCTCTGCAAAATTGGTGTTGTTTTTGCCATTTTCAGGGGTTGTACTTTAACTAACTCCTCCTAGAGATTTATTCAGATCTTCACCAAACTTGGTCAGTGTAATCTAAAGGCCTTTGCATTGTTAAATTGCAATGATCTTGAGGTTTCGTTAAAGGACGTGTCCATGGCGGCCTGACAAATTTCGATATATTGCGATGAAAAGGAAGTTGCTGTAACTCAGACATACAATGTCCAATCTGCGCCAAACTTCACATGTTAGTTAAGACTTCTGCCCTTAACAGATCTACATGCACATATTCAGTTATAGTAATAGCGCCACCTGCTGGCAACAGGAAGTGACATGTTTTAGGCTGCGACAAACTACTCCTATAATTTTTTTGAGATTAACATATATTTTGTGGTCAGTCTAATCTAAACGCCTGTGCAATGTTAACTTTTGGAGATCTTGAGTTTTTGTTAAAGGGTGTTTCCATGGCGCCATGACAAAATTTGATGTCTTGCCACAGCAAGAGAAGTTGTTGTAACTCAAGCATAAAATGTTCAATCTTCCCCAAACTTCAAATGTTTGATAAAAGTCCTGGCCTGAACACATCTGAAGGCCAATATTCCATTATAATGATAGTGCCACCTGCTGGCAACAGGAAGATTGGCACATATATGGGATATACTTTGATATATTCAACTTATATTTAGGACATTAAATGCATATTTCTCAACGTTCACCTTTTTACTAAAGCCACACGATGGCGGTGAGCCCGGGTGCGAGGGCCCGTTCATCGCTGCTTGCAGCTTTAATTAGGGCCCGAGCACCGAGGTGCGAGGACCCTCTTGTATCTGCTTTGTTTTTTATTATTATTAGGGCCCGAGCACCGATGGTGTGAGGACCCTCTTGGAATTGCTCCGTTTATTATTATTATTATTATTATTATTATTATTATTATTAGGGCCCGAGCACCGATGGTGTGAGGACCCTCTTGGAATTGCTCCGTTTATTATTATTAGGGCCCGAGCACCGATGGTGTGAGGACCCTCTTGTTTCTGTGTTGTTTATTATTATTATTATTATTATTATTATTATTTTTCTGAAACTTTCTCGAAAAGTCATGAAACTTGGCACACACGTCAGAGCTGGAAAAATATTAGGTATGCAATGGTTTGCTAAGGTGGGTGTGGCAAAATGGCTCGACAGCGCCACCTATAAATTTTCAACGAAGTGCATCTTGAGCTACGTTTCACGTACTTGTATGAAAATCGGTACACACATGTAACACACCAATATCTACAAAAAAGTCTCTTGGTACGGAATCCAAATTCCAACAGGAAGTCAGTTATTATTTTTTTTCTCATCCAAAATTTTGTCATTTTTGCCATTTCCGGAGGTTGTACTTTAACGAACTCCTCCTAGAGATTTATTCAGATAAACACCAAAGTTTGTCAGTGTAATCTAAAGGCCTTTGCGATGTTAAATTGCGAAGATCTAGAGTTTTCGTTTGAGGGCGTGTCTGTGGCGGCTTGGCGAATTTCGATGTTTCGCCATGAAAAATGAAGTTGCTATAACTTAGACATAAAATGTCCAATCTGCACCAAACTTCACATGTTTGATAAGACTCCTGACCTGAACAGATCAACATTCCCAAATTTAGTTATAGTCATAGCGCCACCTGCTGGCAACAGGAAGTGAATGCCTTATGCTGCAATGAACTACTCCTAGAAATCTAATAAAATCTAAATTGTGTTATGGTCAGTTTAATCTAAAGGCCTTTGCGATAGTGAATTGTGATTATCTTGAGTTTTCGATAAAGGGTGTGTCCTTGGCGACGTGACAAAGTTTGATGTCTCGCCATGAGAATAAAATTTGTAACTCAGGCATAAAATGTCTGATCTTCCCCAAACTTCACATGTTTGATAAGAGTCCTGGCCTGAACACAACTGAAGGCCAATATTCCATTGGGTGTGGCGAAATGGCTCCATAGCGCCACCTATACATTTTCAACGGAGTGCACCTCGAGCTATGTTTCACGTGCATTTACAAAAATCAGTACACACATGTAACACACCAATACCTACAAAAAAGTCTCTTGGTACGAAATCCGAATCCCAACAGGAAGTCGGTTATTTAGAATTTTCTCTGCAAAATTGGCGTTTTTTTTGCCATTTTCAGGGGTTGTACTTTAACGAACTCCTCCTAGAAATTTATTCCGATCAACACCAAACTTGGTCAGTTAAATCTAAAGACCTTTGCAATGTTAAATTGCGAAGATCTTGAGGTTTCGATAAAGGGCGTGTCCATGGCGGCCTGACAAATTACGATGTTTCACCATGAAAAAGGAAGTTGCTGTAACTCAGACATACAATGTCCAATCTGCCCCAAACTTCACATGTTAGATAAGACTTCTGCCCTTAACAGATCTACATGCCCATATTCAGTTATAGTCATAGCGCCACCTGCTGGCAACAGGAAGTGACATGTTTTATGCTGCCACAAGCTACTCCTAGAAATCTTTTGACAGAAATGTAATTTTTTTGTGGTCTGTCTAATCTAAAGACCTGTGCAATGTTAAATTATGGAGATCTTGAGTTTTTGTTAAAGGGCGTGTCCATAACGCCTTGGCACAATTTGATGTCTCGCCACAGCAAGAGAAGTTGTTGTAACTCAGGCATAAAATGTTCGATCTTCCCAAAACTTCACATATTCGATAAGAGTCCTTCCCTAAACACATCTGAAGGCCAATATTCCATTAAAATGATAGCACCACCTGCTGGCAACAGGAAGATTGGAACATATATGGAATATAATTTGATATATTCCAATTATATTTATGACTTTAAATGCATATTTCTCGCCGTTCACCTTTTTACTAATGCCACTCGCTGGCGGGGAGCCCGGGTGCGAGGGCCCGTTCATCGCTGCTTGCAGCTTTAATTAGGGCTCAAGCCCGAAGGGGCGAAGAGCCCTATTGTTCTTCTAAGGATTATTCTTCTTCTTATTATTATTATTTTTTTTATTTTTTATTAAACCTTCCGGGGGTTTTTGGAGGCCTTAACATGCTCAAAAACTCTTGAAAATTGGCACACACATTGGAATCTGCGGCCATCAGGACGCCACAGAGACTGGGCCCCGGGCGTGGCACAGGGACTCTACAGCGCCCCCTGGAACACAGTCAGAAATCTTGAACCATAGCTCACACACACTTTCATGTATTTATATGAAACTCAGTACACTTATAGATCTCATTGAGCCGAGCAACTTTCGCACTCTATGTCATAGGCTCCGCCCAACAGGAAGTCAGCTATTTAGGGCTGTTTATAAAAAGCATGCTCTGGAATTTGATATACTTGTCATAGGTCTTTTACTTGATTGCCACCAAACTCGGTCAACATGATCTCAAGACATTGGGGATGGAAAATTGCGAGGGGATTTTTGATATCTCGAACGGTTTGCCCGTGGCGAGGCGTTGAAATTATGGCGAGATATGAGAAACAGGAAATGTCTAATAACATCCACATACATTTCCTGAATTTGATCAAACTTCATTGGTTTGTTCGTTGTATGATACTGATCGTATATATGTGACTATTAAGAGTCAACATTATAGCGCCACCAACTGGCAGCAGGAAGTGTGCCATTTTCCAAATGCTTTGAATTCAGCATCTTATTTTTACTCTATTTACTTAAAACTTCATCAGAATAATGACAAAACACGGCCGATGTAAATCTGTTGTGGGGATATTGATATCTGATATAGTGTTGCCATGGCAACGTGTCAAACTTGAATGTTCTGTTATGGTGAGTTTGAGGCAGACAACAAGCTCAGATTTACATAAAACTCAAAACACATATCAGTATTAGTGATAGCTAGACAATGGCAAAAGCTTTTAAAAGGGCGTGAAGGAGGCACTCTATAGCGCCACCTTTTGTCAAAAGTGGGGGGGTTAGTTTTAGCTACAGACACCAAACTTGGTACATAAATTGTTCTTTTCAAGACGGACAACTTTCTAATTCACAGTCATCAGCTACGACCAACAGGAAGTCGGCTATTTTGATTTGAATATTTAAATTGAGCTCTGATTTAATGCATACTCCTCACAGGGGAAGTACACTATACACACCAAACTTTGTCTACATGAAGAAAAACCATTGAGGAACTTAAATTGCGAACGGATTTTGGTTAGCTTGAACGGTTTTGTCGTGGTGAATTTTTGAAATGACAGTAAAAAGGGAAACATTAATTGCCTTGTATGTTTAAATTGCAGCTTCCAAACACTTCAAAGCATTTTTTTATACAAAGATCAAATCATTTTGAGGAAATATGCATAGTTTCACGACTTTACAACACTGTATGGATAAAAGAAAATTAAAAAACTGTCAGACTTCTCAACTGACATGATCTCACTCTGGCCACCCTGTCTGTGTGAGGGAAGGGAGGGGGAGAGGGAGGGGGAGTGTGAGGGGGTTGGTGACTGTGACAGTGTGTGTGGACTGTAGGGAGGGGCTGTCTGGCAGAGAGAGAGACAGAGAGACCTAATCATCCCTTTAATAATCAGGAAAAAAAAAATCTGTATTTTAAATTGTTATTGTTTTTGTTGTTGCTAATGGTGGTGTTTTTTCCTTTCATTACAGGTTAAGAAATCTCTTAGGCCTTATCCTTTTCTGACAGTTTTAGGGATTTAAAAACATCCTAAGAACCCTAATTTGTGCTGCAAATAATAATTTCAAACTCATTTGATACTGACCTATGACAACCTGTGACGTGACATGACATTTATTAATCTCATGGATGTAACAGTAAAACTCTTCAACTGACAGATAAAGCTGTAATGCAAGCAAAACTATTTCACAAATGCTTATAGGTCATTAAAATCATTACAAAACACTAATACATTATTTAAGGATTTGGTAACACTGTAAAATAATGTCTAATTTGTTAACATTATGCAGTATAACATAGTATGCAGTCTTCGTAGGGCACCAACTCCCAGAGGGGGCACCATCCCAGTTGCTCAAAAAAAAAAAAAAAAAAAAAAAAAACATGCGTCATTCTCCCATCCGCGCTCGCGACCGCTCACACCTCATGTTTGCGGCTGAATGTTCGTAATTGATGGATGGACATCTATGCCTGGGTATAGGACATCAGCAATCCGGCACAGAGAAAAGAAAACTAAAGAAAATAAAACAGGCATAAAGTTGTCTTGACATTGGACTTTCTAGAGTCTCAAATTTAGGGAAGGTCTCTAAAGTTACATGTGATATTGTTATACACTTTTCTAACGTCAGTAGCATTTGAAGAGAATGACTTACAGTCATAAAAACAACTGTAATTGTTCATCTAGGTGACAGCTATAATGCACAATTAAATTGAATGTTTGATATTTATTACAACAAACTGTAAGTCATATGTAAATTATGCAACTTTTTCACATGGGCTCAAATGCAAATTTGAAGCTCAATAGCATTTGAGAAGAAAGACTTGCAGTCACAAAGCAATTGTAATGTGTTCATATAGGTGTCAGCTACAATGCACACCTTATACATTTTTTATAAATATTAAAATAAAGTGTTACTAAAGTTATATATATTGTTCTGTGTATGTGATTTCAAAGTCTAGATTGGTCGGATTAACCCTTTAACTGCCGCATCCCTTAAAACTGATTGTCAGAGGGTTACTGTAAATGCTTATGCCCGCTGGGCACAGTTATCCTGATGCCACCGGGGTGGCGTTGCACTGATGGCTTGAGCCCGACATCGCTGCTTGCAGCTATATTTATTATTATTTTTTTTATTTTTTATTAAACCTTCCGGGGGGTTTTGGAGGCCTTAACATGCTCAAAAACTCTTGAAAATTGGCACACACATTGGAATCTGCGGCCATCAGGACGCCACAGAGACTGGGACCCGGGCGTGGCACAGGGGCTCTACAGCGCCCCCTGGAACACAGTCAGAAATCTTGAACCATAGCTCACACACACTTTCATGTATTTATATGAAACTCAGTACACTTATAGATCTCATTGAGCCGAACAACTTTCGCACTCTATGTCATAGGCTCCGCCCAACAGGAAGTCAGCTATTTAGGGCTGTTTATAAAAAGCATGCTCTGGAATTTGATATACTTGTCATAGGTCTTTTACTTGATTGCCACCAAACTCGGTCAACATGATCTCAAGACATTGGGGATGGAAAATTGCGAGGGGATTTTTGATATCTCGAACGGTTTGCCCGTGGCGAGGCGTTGAAATTATGGCGAGAAATGAGAAACAGGAAATGTCTAATAACATCCACATACATTTCCTGAATTTGATCAAACTTCATTGGTTTGTTCGTTGTATGATACTGATCGTATATATGTGACTATTAAGAGTCAACATTATAGCGCCACCAACTGGCAGCAGGAAGTGTGTCATTTTCCAAATGCTTTGAATTCAGCATCTTATTTTTACTCTATTTACTTAAAACTTCATCAGAATAATGACAAAACACGGCCGATGTAAATCTGTTGTGGGGATATTGATATCTGATATAGTGTTGCCATGGCAATGTGTCAAACTTGAATGTCCTGTTATGGTGAGTTTGAGGCAGACAACAAGCTCAGATTTACATAAAACTCAAAACACATATCAGTATTAGTGATAACTAGACAATGGCAAAAGCTTTTAAAAGGGCGTGAAGGAGGCACTCTATAGCGCCACCTTTTGTCAAAAGTGGGGGGGTTAGTTTTAGCTACAGACACCAAACTTGGTACATAAATTGTTCTTTTCAAGACGGACAACTTTCTAATTCACAGTCATCAGCTACGACCAACAGGAAGTCGGCTATTTTGATTTGAATATTTAAATTGAGCTCTGATTTAATGCATACTCCTCACAGGGGAAGTACACTATACACACCAAACTTTGTCTACATGAAGAAAAACCATTGAGGAACTTAAATTGCGAATGGATTTTGGTTAGCTTGAACGGTTTTGTCGTGGTGAATTTTTGAAATGACAGTAAAAAGGGAAACATTGATTGTCTTGTATGTTTAAATTGCAGCTTCCAAACACTTCAAAGCATTTTTTTATACAAAGATCAAATCATTCTGAGGAAATATGCATAGTTTCACGACTTTACAACACTGTATGGATAAAAGAAAATTAAAAAACTGTCAGACTTCTCAACTGACATGATCTCACTCTGGCCACCCTGTCTGTGTGAGGGAAGGGAGGGGGAGAGGGAGGGGGAGTGTGAGGGGGTTGGTGACTGTGACAGTGTGTGTGGACTGTAGGGAGGGGCTGTCTGGCAGAGAGAGAGAGAGAGAGACCTAATCATCCCTTTAATAATCAGGAAAAAAAAAATCTGTATTTTAAATTGTTATTGTTTTTGTTGTTGCTAATGGTGGTGTTTTTTCCTTTCATTACAGGTTAAGAAATCTCTTAGGCCTTATCTTTTTCTGACAGTTTTAGGGATTTAAAAACATCCTAAGAACCCTAATTTGTGCTGCAAATAATAATTTCAAACTCATTTGATACTGACCTATGACAACCTGTGACGTGACATGACATTTATTAATCTCATGGATGTAACAGTAAAACTCTTCAACTGACAGATAAAGCTGCAATGCAAGCAAAACTATTTCACAAATGCTTATAGGTCATTAAAATAATTACAAAACACTAATACATTATTTAAGGATTTGGTAACACTGTAAAATAATGTCTAATTTGTTCACATTATGCAGTATAACATAGAATGCAGTCTTCGTAGGGCACCAACTCCCAGAGGGGGCACCATCCCAGTTGCTCAAAAAAAAAAAAAACATGCGCCATTCTCCCATCCGCGCTCGCGACCGCTCACACCTCATGTTTGCAGCTGAATGTTCGTTATTGATGGATGGACATCTATGCCTGGGTATAGGACATCAGCAATCCGGCACAGAGAAAAGAAAACTAAAGAAAATAAAACAGGCATAAAGTTGTCTTGACATTGGACTTTCTAGAGTCTCAAATTTAGGGCCGGTCTCTAAAGTTACATGTGATATTGTTATACACTTTTCTAACGTCAGTAGCATTTGAAGAGAATGACTTACAGTCATAAAAACAACTGTAATTGTTCATCTAGGTGACAGCTATAATGCACAATTAAATTGAATGTTTGATATTTATTACAACAAACTGTAAGTCATATGTAAATTATGCAACTTTTTCACATGGGCTCAAATGCAAATTTGAAGCTCAATAGCATTTGAGAAGAAAGACTTGCAGTCACAAAGCAATTGTAATGTGTTCATATAGGTGTAAGCTACAATGCACACCTTATACATTTTTTTATAAATATTAAAATAAAGTGTTACTAAAGTTATATATATTGTTCTGTGTATGTGATTTCAAAGTCTAGATTGGTCGGATTAACCCTTTAACTGCCGCATCCCTTAAAACTGATTGTCAGAGGGTTACTGTAAATGCTGTAAATTTTATTGTGGATTTATGATCAAATCAGCCTGTAAATGAATCATACTCCTCCAAGAAGACACAAGTAGTTCACACCAAACTTTTTCAACATGATGCCAATATACTGAAGATGTTAAATTGCGAATGGGTTTAGGATACCTTAAATGGTGTGGCCATACCGATTTATTAAAGTAACATAAAAAAATACAATAGTTATTTTACTATATCTTTAACATTCTTTATTCCAACTCTTCATAATTTTTTATACAGTATTGTTCAAAATAATAGCAGTACAATGTGACTAACCAGAATAATCAAAGTTTTTCGTATATTTTTTTATTGCTACGTGGCAAACAAGTTACCAGTAGGTTTAGTAGATTCTCAGAAAACAAATGAGACCCAGCATTCATGATATGCATGCTCTTAAGGCTGTGAAATTGGGCAATTAGTTGAATTAGTTGAAAGGGGTGTGTTCAAAAAAATAGCAGTGTGGCATTCAATCACTGAGGTCATCAATTTTGTGAAGAAACAGGTGTGAATCAGGTGGCCCCTATTTAAGGATGAAGCCAACACTTGTTGAACATGCATTTGAAAGCTGAGGAAAATGGGTCGTTCAAGACATTGTTCAGAAGAACAGCGTACTTTGATTAAAAAGTTGATTAGAGAGGGGAAAACCTATAAAGAGGTGCAAAAAATGATAGGCTGTTCAGCTAAAATGATCTCCAATGCCTTAAAATGGAGAGCAAAACCAGAGAGACGTGGAAGAAAACGGAAGACAACCATCAAAATGGATAGAAGAATAACCAGAATGGCAAAGGCTCAGCCAATGATCACCTCCAGGATGATCAAAGACAGTCTGGAGTTACCTGTAAGTACTGTGACAGTTAGAAGACGTCTGTGTGAAGCTAATCTATTTTCAAGAATCCCCCGCAAAGTCCCTCTGTTAAAAAAAAGGCATGTGCAGAAGAGGTTACAATTTGCCAAAGAACACATCAACTGGCCTAAAGAGAAATGGAGGAACATTTTGTGGACTGATGAGAGTAAAATTGTTCTTTTTGGGTCCAAGGGCCACAGGCAGTTTGTGAGACGACCCCCAAACTCTGAATTCAAGCCACAGTACACAGTGAAGACAGTGAAGCATGGAGGTGCAAGCATCATGATATGGGCATGTTTCTCCTACTATGGTGTTGGGCCTATTTATCGCATACCAGGGATCATGGATCAGTTTGCATATGTTAAAATACTTGAAGAGGTCATGTTGCCCTATGCTGAAGAGGACATGCCCTTGAAATGGTTGTTTCTACAAGACAATGACCCAAAACACACTAGTAAACGGGCAAAGTCTTGGTTCCAAACCAACAAAATTAATGTTATGGAGTGGCCAGCCCAATCTCCAGACCTTAATCCAATTGAGAACTTGTGGGGTGATATCAAAAATGCTGTTTCTGAAGCAAAACCAAGAAATGTGAATGAATTGTGGAATGTTGTTAAAGAATCATGGAGTGGAATACGGCTGAGAGGTGCCACAAGTTGGTTGACTCCATGCCACACAGATGTCAAGCAGTTTTAAAAAACTGTGGTCATACAACTAAATATTAGTTTAGTGATTCACAGGATTGCTAAATCCCAGAAAAAAAAAAATGTTTGTACAAAATAGTTTTGAGTTTGTACAGTCAAAGGTAGACACTGCTATTTTTTTGAACACACCCCTTTCAACTAATTGCCCAATTGCACAGCCTTAAGAGCGTGCATATCATGAATGCTGGGTCTTGTTTGTTTTCTGACAATCTACTGAACCTACTGGTAACTTGTTTGCCACGTAGCAATAAAAAATATACTAAAAACCTTGATTATTCTGGTTAGTCACATTGTACTGCTATTATTTTGAACAATACTGTATACGTAGAAGTCATCATTTGAAAGAAGCACAGTAAGTTTCATAGCTTTATCATTTTCAAGAGCCAGCTTAAAATTAAAACTATCATAACATATAAATCAAGCTTGCAATTCTTAGTACCAATAATGGCCACCAGATGGCGCTATATGATTACTTTTAAATAATTATTGTAGAAACAAGTATGATTTAAATCATTTATAGAAATCTTTCAAAGAAAAATAATATGTATTTTACTGATAAAATGACCCTCACTTAATTAGAATAATATGCTGAAGTATTGTGAAATACTGTATATTAAGAATAATTCTTTATAGGCTTTATGGACAGATAAGTTTGGAGTGACTCTTGAAGGATCAGCACCACATCCTCTTTTACCACTGTTTAAAGAATTTATCTTACAGAACAGGTGCGAATGAATTTTGGATAGCTTGAATGGTTTTGTCATGGTGATTTTTTGAAATAACAGTAAAAAAGGAACCAGTAAATGTCTTTTATTTTTTTAAGTGCAGCTTCTAAACACTTCAACAAAATGTACACATAGAAGTCATGCTGAGGAAATATGCATAGTTTCATGACTATACAACACTATATGGATGATAGAAAATTAAAAAACTACCATACATCTGATGTCACTCTGTCCCTCTGTCACTGTGGGTAATGTGTGTGTGTGTGTGTGTTTGTGTGTTAAGTGTGTGTGTGTTAAGTGTGTGTGTGTTAAGTGTGTGTGCTGAGTTTGTGTGAATGTGTGGGAGAGGGGATGGGCTTGGTGTCAGAGAGAGAGAGAGAGAGAGAGGGAGGGAGACTTAATCATCTCTTTAATCACCAGCAGAAAAAAAAAGCAATTTTGTGTTGTTGTTGTTTTTTCATCATTACAGCTTAAGAAATATCTTAGGCCTCAACATCAACTGTTGCTGCTTTATATAGCCTTCTCCCAAAATTAATAGTCATTAGTAAGCATTTTATAAATACAGCTATAATTAAATTGTTCATGGTTTATATGCACATTTATTTTGAGGAGATTAAAGGCTGTAATCTTCCTAAAAAAAAATAAAAATAAAAAAAATAAACAAACACAGAACTCAGAAACATTTATTTCAAGATGCAATAAAAGAAAACTGTACACTATATATACATATATATACAATTGCATAAATTTATATTTAATTTTTTTTATCAAGTGTACAGCTAATAATAATAATAATAATAATAATAATAATAATAATAATAATAATAATAATAATAATAATAATAATGCATTTAATTTAAGGCGCCTTTCAAACCACTCAAGGTCACCGTACAACAAGTAACAACAGTAACAATATTAAAACAAAAAATAACAGCAAATAACAATGTCAATAAAAAACCACAATAATATTAGAATAGCACAACATATTGTGGAATACTATATTAAGACTTTATATATAGGCTTTATGAACAGATAGGTTTTGAGAGATGCTTGAAGTACTAGCATCACCTCCTCTTGTACGACGGTTTGAGGAATATATCTTCCAGATAGTACCGCCGCTCCCTATATGCAGAATACGCAGTCTTCGTAGGGCACCAACTCCCAGAGGGGGCACCATCCCAGTAGCTCAAAAAAAATAAAACATGCGCCATTCTCCCATCCGCGCTCGCGACCGCTCGGACATTTGCGGATGAATGTTCGTAATTGATGGATGGACATCTATGCCCGGGTAAAAGACATCAGCAATCCGGCACAGAGAAAAGAAAAATAAAGTAAAAAACAAAACAAAAACAGGCATAAAGTTGGCTTGACATTGGACATTCGAGAGTCTCAAATTTAGGGACCGTCTCTAAAGTTACATGTGATATTGTTATACACTTTTCTAACGTCAGTAGCATTTGAAGAGAATGACTTACAGTCATAAAAACAACTGTAATTGTTCATCTAGGTGACAGCTATAATGCACCATTAAATTGAATGTTTGATATTTTTTAAAACAAACTGTAAGTCATATGTAAATTATGCTACTTTTTCACATGGGCTCAAAAGCAAATTTGAAGCTCAATAGCATTTGAGGAGAAAGACTTGCAGTCATAAACCAATTGTAATGTGTTCATTTAGGTGTCAGCTACGATGCACAACTTATATATTTTTTATATATATTAAAATAAAGTGTTACTAAAGTTATATATATTGTTCTGTGTATGTGATTTCAAAGTGTAGATGGGTCGGATTAACCCTTTAACTGCCATATCCCTTAAAATTTGATTGCCAGAGGGTTACTGTAAATGCTTATGCCCGCTGGACACAGTTTTCCCGATGCCACCGGGGTGGCGTTGCACTGACGGCTTGAGCCCGCCATCGCTGCTTGCAGCTATATTTAGGGCCCGAGCACCGATGGTGTGAGGACCCTCTTGGAATTGCTCCGTTTATTATTATTATTATTATTATTATTATTATTATTATTATTATTCTTCTTCTCCAAAATGAATCGCATTTTTGAGGGCCTAAACATGCTCGAAAAGTCATGAAACTTTGCACACACCTCAGAACTGGCGAAAATTTACGTCTGATATGGGTTTCAGAAGTGGGTGTGGCAAAATGGCTCAACAGCGCCACCTATACACGTTCAACGGTGTGCGCCTCGAGCTACGTTTCATGTACATGTATGAAAATCGGTATACACATGTAACTCTCCAATACCTACAAAAAAGTCTCTTGGAGCAAAATCCGAAACCCAACAGGAAGTCGGTTATTACTAATATTATGAGCAAATTTTGTGTCATTTTTGTCATTTCCATGCGTTGTATTTTAACGAACTCCTCCTAGAGATTCATTCAGATCAACACCAAATTTGGTATGCCTAAACTGAAGGCCTTTGCGATGTTAAATTGCGAAGCTTTTGAGTTTTCATTAATGGGCGTGTCCGTGGCGGCCTGGCGAATTTCGATGATTCGCCATGAAACAGGAAGTTGCTATAACTCAGACATACAATGACCAATCTGCCCCAAACTTCACATGTTTGATGAGACTCCTGACCTGAACAGATTGACATGCCCATATTCAGTTATAGTCATAGCGCCACCTATTGGCAACAGGAAGTGACATATTTTACACTGCGATGAACTACTCCTAGAAATTTTATGACATCAATGTATTTTTTGTGGTCAGTCTAATCTAAAGCCCTGTGCGATGTTAAGTTGTGAAGATCTTGAGTTTTCGTCAAAAGGCGTGTCCATGGCGCCGTCACGAAGTTCGATGTCTCGCCATGGGAATAAAAGATGTTATAACTCAGGCATAAAATGTCCGATCTTCCCCAAACTTCACATGTGTGATAAGAGTCCTGGCCTGAACACATCTGAAGGCCAAAATTCCATCAGGTGTGGCAAAATGGCTCGATAGCGCCACCTATACACTTTCAACAGAGTGCGCCTCGAGCTATGTTTCACGTACATGTACAAAAATCGGTATACACATGTAACACACCAATACCTACAAAAAAGTCTCTTGGTACGAAATCCGAATCCCAACAGGAAGTCGGTTATTTAGAATTTTCTCTGCAATATTGGCGTTGTTTTTGCCATTTTCAGGGGTTGTACTTTAACGAACTCCTCCTAGAGATTTATTCAGATCAACACCAAACCTGGTCAGTGTAATCTTAAGCCCTTTGCGATGTTAAATTGCAAAGATCTTTAGATTTCGTTAAAGGGCGTGTCCATGGTGGCCTGACAAATTTCGATGTTTCGCCATGAAAAAGGAAGTTGCTGTAACTCAGACATACAATGTCCAATCTGCCCCAAACTTCACATGTAAGATAAAACTTCTGCCCTTAACAGATCTAGATTCCCACATTCAGTTATAGTCATAGCGCCACCTATTGGCAACAGGAAGTGACATGTTTTACGCTGCGACAAACTACTCCTATAATTTTTTTGAGATTAACATATATTTTGTGGTCAGTCTAATCTAAAGGCCTGTGCAATGTTAACTTTTGGAGATCTTGAGTTTTTGTTAAAGGCCGTTTCCATGGCGCCATGACAAAATTTGATGTCTTGCCACAGCAAGAGAAGTTGTTGTAACTCAAGCATAAAATGTTCAATCTTCCCCAAACTTCACATGTTCGCTAAGAGTCCTGGCCTGAACACATCTGAAGGCCAATATTCCATTATAATGATAGCGCCACCTGCTGGCAACGGTAAGATTGGCACATATATGGGATATACTTTGATATATTCCACTTATATTTAGGACATTAAATGCATATTTCTCAACGTTCACCTTTTTACTAAAGCAACACGATGGCGGTGAGCCCGGGTGCGAGGGCCCGTTCATCGCTGCTTGCAGCTTTAATTATTATTATTATTCCGCTTCTCCAAAATGAATCGCATTTTTGAGGGCCTAAACATTCTCAAAAAGTCACCAAATTTTGCACACGCCTCCGAACTGGCGAAAATTTACGTCTGATATGGGTTTCAGAAGTGGGTGTGGTAAAATGGCTCGACAGCGCCACCTATGCACGTTCAGCGGTGTGCGCCTCGAGCTACATTTCACGTACATGTATGAAAATCGGTACACACATGTAACACATCAATACCTACAAAAAAGACTCTTGGAGCAAAATTCTAAACCCAACAGGAAGTCGGTTATTTTTAATATTATGGGCAAATTTTGTGTCATTTTTGCCATTTCTATGCGTTGTATTTTAACGAACTCCTCCTAGAGATTTCTTCAAATCAACACCAAATTTGGTATGCCTAATCTAAAGGCCTTTGCGATGTTAAATTGCGAAGATTTTGAGTTTTCGTTGAAGGGCGTGTCCGTGGCGGCCTGGTGAATTTCGATGACTCGCTATGAAAAATGAAGTTGCTATAACTCAGACATACAATGTCCAATCTGCCCCAAACTTCACATGGTTGATAAGACTCTGGAACAGAATAGATTGACATGCCCATATGCAGTTATAGTCATAGCGCCACCTATTGGCAACAGGAAGTGTCATATTTTATGCTGCGAAGAACTACTCCTAGAAATTTTATGACATCAATGTCTTTTTTGTGGTCAGTCTAATCTAAAGGCCTGTGCGATGTTAAGTTGTGAAGATCTTGAGTTTTCGTTAAAAGGCGTGTCCATGGCGCCGTCACGAAGTTCGATGTCTCGCCATGGGAATAAAAGATGTTATAACTCAGGCATAAAATGTCCGATCTTCCCCAAACTTCACATGTGTGATAAGACTCCTGGCCTGAACACATCTGAAGGCCAAAATTCCATCAGGTGTGGCAAAATGGCTCGATAGCGCCACCTATACACTTTCAACAGAGTGCGCCTCGAGCTATGTTTCACGTACATGTACAAAAATCGGTATACACATGTAACACACCAATACCTACAAAAAAGTATCTTGGTACGAAATCCGAATCCCAACAGGAAGTCGGTTATTTAGAATTTTCTCTGCAAAATTGGCGTTGTTTTTGCCATTTTCAGGGGTTGTACTTTAACAAACTCCTCCTAGAGATTTATTCAGATCAACACCAAACCTGGTCAGTGTAATCTTAAGCCCTTTGCGATGTTAAATTGCGAAGATCTTTAGATTTCGTTAAAGGGCGTGTCCATGGTGGCCTGACAAATTTCGATGTTTCGCCATGAAAAAGGAAGTTGCTGTAACTCAGACATACAATGTCCAATCTGCCCCAAACTTCACATGTTAGATAAAACTTTTGCCCTTAACAGATCTACATGCCCACATTCAGTTATAGTCATAGCGCCACCTATTGGCAACAGGAAGTGACATGTTTTACGCTGCAACAAACTACTCCTATAATTTTTTTGAGATTAACATATATTTTGTGGTCAGTCTAATCTAAAGGCCTGTGCAATGTTAACTTTTGGAGATCCTGAGTTTTTGTTAAAGGGCGTTTCCATGGTGCCATGACAAAATTTGATGTCTTGCCACAGCAAGAGAAGTTGTTGTAACTCAAGCATAAAATGTTCAATCTTCCCCAAACTTCACATGTTCGATAAGAGTCCTGGCCTGAACACATCTGAAGGCCAATATTCCATTATAATGATAGCGCCACCTGCTGGCAACGGTAAGATTGGCACATATATGGGATATACTTTGATATATTCCACTTATATTTAGGACATTAAATGCATATTTCTCAACGTTCACCTTTTTACTAAAGCAACACGATGGCGGTGAGCCCGGGTGCGAGGGCCCGTTCATCGCTGCTTGCAGCTTTAATTATTATTATTATTCTTCTTCTCTAAGATGAATCGCATTTTTGAGGGCCTAAACATGCTCGAAAAGTCATGAAACTTTGCACACACCTCAGAACTGGCGAAAATTTACGTCTGATATGGGTTTCAGAAGTGGGTGTGCCAAAATGGCTCAACAGCGCCACCTATACACGTTCAACGGTGTGCGCCTCGAGCTACGTTTCATGTACATGTATGAAAATCGGTATACACATGTAACTCTCCAATACCTACAAAAAAGTCTCTTGGAGCAAAATCCGAAACCCAACAGGAAGTCGGTTATTACTAATATTATGAGCAAATTTTGTGTCATTTTTGTCATTTCCATGCGTTGTATTTTAACGAACTCCTCCTAGAGATTCATTCAGATCAACACCAAATTTGGTATGCCTAATCTGAAGGCCTTTGCGATGTTAAATTGCGAAGCTTTTGAGTTTTCGTTAATGGGCGTGTCCGTGGCGGCCTGGCGAATTTCGATGATTCGCCATGAAACAGGAAGTTGCTATAACTCAGACATACAATGACCAATCTGCCCCAAACTTCACATGTTTGATGAGACTCCTGACCTGAACAGATTGACATGCCCATGTTCAGTTATAGTCATAGCGCCACCTATTGGCAACAGGAAGTGACATATTTTACACTGCGATGAACTACTCCTAGAAATTTTATGACATCAATGTATTTTTTGTGGTCAGTCTAATCTAAAGCCCTGTGTGATGTTAAGTTGTGAAGATCTTGAGTTTTCGTTAAAAGGCGTGTCCATGGCGCCGTGACGAAGTTCGATGTCTCGCCATGGGAATAAAAGATGTTATAACTCAGGCATAAAGTGTCGGATCTTGCCCAAACTTCACATGTGTGATAAGGGTCCTGGCCTGAACAGATATGAAGGCCAAAATTCCACCGGGTGTGGCAGAATGGCTCGATAGCGCCACCTATACACTTTCAACGGAGTGTGCCTCGAGCTATGTTTCACGTACATGTACAAAAATTGGTACACACATGTAACTCACCAATATCTACAAAAAAGTCTCTTGGTACGAAATCGGAATCCCAACAGGAAGTCGGTTATTTTGAATTTTCCCTGCAAAATTGGTGTTGTTTTTGCCATTTTCAGGGGTTGTACTTTAACGAACTCCTCCTAGAGATTTATTCAGATCAACACCAAACGTGGTCAGTGTAATCTAAAGCCATTTGCGATGTTAAATTGCGAAGGACTTGAGGTTTCGTTAAAGGGCGTGTCCATGGCGGCCTGACAAATTTCGATGTTTCGCCATGAAAAAGGAAGTTGCTGTAACTCAGACATACAATGTCCAATCTGCCCCAAACTTCACATGTTGGATAAGACTCTTGACCTGAACAGATCTACATGCCCATATTCAGTTATAGTCATAGCGCCACCTATTGGCAACAGGAAGTGACATATTTTACACTGTGACAGACTACTCCTAGAAATGTTATGACATCAATGTCTTTTTTATGGTCAGTCTAATCTAAAGACCTGTGTGATGTTTAGCTGTGAAGATCTTGAGTTTTTGTTAAAAGGCGTGTCCATGGCGCCGTGATGAAGTTCAATGTCTCGCCATGGGAATAAAAGATGTTATAACTCAGGCATAAAATGTCCGATCTTGCCCAAACTTCACATGTGTGATAAGGGTCCTGGCCTAAGCAGATCTTAAGGCCAATATTCCATAGAGTGTGGCAAAATGGCTCGATAGCGCCACCTATACACTTTCAACGGAGTGCGTATACACTTTAAACGGAGTGCGCCTCGAGCTATGTTTCATGTACAAAAATCGGTACACACATGTAACACACCAATATCTACGAAAAAGTCTCTTGGTACGAAATCCGAATCCCAAAAGGAAGTCAGTTATTTAGAATTTTCTCTGCAAAATTAGTGTTGTTTTGGCCATTTTCAGGGGTTGGACTTTAACAAACTCCTCCTAGAGATTTATTCAGATCAACACCAAACTTGGTCAGTGTAATCTAAAGCCTTTTGCGATCTCAAATTGCGAAGATCTTGAGGTTTCGTTAAAGGGCGTGTCCATGGCGGCCTGACAAATTTCGATGTTTTGACATGAAATAGGATGTTGTTGTAACTGAGGCATAAAATGTCCAATCCTCCCCAAACCTCACATGTTCGATAAAAGTCCTGCCCTGAACACATCTGAAGGCCAATATTCCATTATAATGATAGCGCCACCTGCTGGCAACAGGAAGATTGGCACATATATGGAATAAACATTGATATATTCTACTTATATTTATGAGTTTAAACGCATATTTCTCACCGTTCACCTATTAACTAAAGCCACTCGCTGCCGGTGAGCCCGGGTGCGAGGGCCCGTTCATCGCTGCTTGCAGCTTTAATTAGGGCCCGAGCACCGATGGTGTGAGGACCCTCTTGGAATTGCTCCGTTTATTATTATTATTATTATTATTATTATTATTATTATTATTATTATTCTTCTTCTCCAAAATGAATCGCATTTTTGAGGGCCTAAACATGCTTGAAAAGTCATGAAACTTTGCACACACCTCAGAACTGGCGAAAATTTACGTCTGATATGGGTTTCAGAAGTGGGTGTGGCAAAATGGCTCAACAGCGCCACCTATACACGTTCAACGGTGTGCGCCTCGAGCTACGTTTCATGTACATGTATGAAAATCGGTACACACATGTAACTCTCCAATACCTACAAAAAAGTCTCTTGGAGCAAAATCCGAAACCCAACAGGAAGTCGGTTATTACTAATATTATGAGCAAATTTTGTGTCATTTTTGTCATTTCCATGCGTTGTATTTTAACGAACTCCTCCTAGAGATTCATTCAGATCAACACCAAATTTGGTATGCCTAATCTGAAGGCCTTTGCGATGTTAAATTGCGAAGCTTTTGAGTTTTCGTTAATAGGCGTGTCCGTGGCGGCCTGGCGAATTTCGATGATTCGCCATGAAACAGGAAGTTGCTATAACTCAGACATACAATGTCCAATCTGCCCCAAACTTCACATGTTTGATGAGACTCCTGACCTGAACAGATTGACATGCCCATATTCAGTTATAGTCATAGCGCCACCTACTGGCAACAGGAAGTGACATATTTTACACTGCGATGAACTACTCCTAGAAATTTTATGACATCAATGTATTTTTGTGGTCAGTCTAATATAAAGGCCTGTGCGATGTTAAGTTGTGAAGATCTTGAGTTTTCATTAAAAGGCGTGTCCATGGCGCCGTCACGAAGTTCGATGTCTCGCCATAGGAATAAAAGATGTTATAACTCAGGCATAAAATGTCCGATCTTCCCCAAACTGCACATGTGTGATGAGAGTCCTGGCCTGAACACATCTGAAGGCCAACATTCCATCAGGTGTGGCAAAATGGCTCGATAGCGCCACCTATACACTTTCAACAGAGTGCGCCTCGAGCTATGTTTCACGTACATGTACAAAAATCGGTATACACATGTAACACACCAATACCTACAAAAAAGTCTCTTGGCACGAAATCCGAATCCCAACAGGAAGTCGGTTATTTAGAATTTTCTCTGCAAAATTGGCGTCGTTTTTGCCATTTTCAGGGGTTGTACTTTAACGAACTCCTCCTAGAGATTTATTCAGATCAACACCAAACCTGGTCAGTGTAATCTTAAGCCCTTTGCGATGTTAAATTGCGAAGATCTTTAGATTTCGTTAAAGGGCGTGTCCATAGCGGCCTGACAAATTTCGATGTTTCGCCATGAAAAAGGAAGTTGCTGTAACGCAGACATACAATGTCCAATCTGCCCCAAACTTCACATGTTAGATAAAACTTCTGCCCTTAACAGATCTACATGCCCACATTCAGTTATAGTCATAGCGCCACCTATTGGCAACAGGAAGTGACATGTTTTACGCTGTGAAAAACTACTCTATAATTTTTTTGAGATTAACATACATTTTGTGGTCAGTCTAATCTAAAGGCCTGTGCAATGTTAACTTTTGGAGATCTTGAGTTTTTGTTAAAGGGCGTTTCCATGGCGCCATGACAAAATTTGATGTCTTGCCACAGCAAGAGAAGTTGTTGTAACTCAAGCATAAAATGTTCAATCTTCCCCAAACTTCACATGTTTGATAAGAGTCCTGGCCTGAACACATCTGAAGGCCAATATTCCATTATAATGATAGCGCCACCTGCTGGCAACGGTAAGATTGGCACATATATGGGATAAACTTTGATATATTCCACTTATATTTAGGACATTAAATGCATATTTCTCAACGTTCACCTTTTTACTAAAGCAACACGATGGCGGTGAGCCCGGGTGCGAGGGCCCGTTCATCGCTGCTTGCAGCTTTAATTATTATTATTATTCTTCTTCTCCAAAATGAATCGCATTTTTGAGGGCCTAAACATGCTCGAAAAGTCATGAAACTTTGCACACACCTCAGAACTGGCGAAAATTTACGTCTGATATGGGTTTCAGAAGTGGGTGTGGCAAAATGGCTCAACAGCGCCACCTATACACGTTCAACGGTGTGCGCCTCGAGCTACGTTTCATGTACATGTATGAAAATCGGTATACACATGTAACTCTCCAACACCTACAAAAAAGTCTCTTGGAGCAAAATCCGAAACCCAACAGGAAGTCGGTTATTACTAATATTATGAGCAAATTTTGTGTCATTTTTGTCATTTCCATGCGTTGTATTTTAACGAACTCCTCCTAGAGATTCATTCAGATCAACACCAAATTTGGTATGCCTAATCTGAAGGCCTTTGCGATGTTAAATTGCGAAGCTTTTGAGTTTTCGTTAATGGGCGTGTCCGTGGCGGCCTGGCGAATTTCGATGATTCGCCATGAAAAATGAAGTTGCTATAACTCAGACATACAATGACCAATCTGCCCCAAACTTCACATGTTTGATGAGACTCTGGAACTGAACAGATTGACATGCCCATATTCAGTTATAGTCATAGCGCCACCTACTGGCAACAGGAAGTGACATATTTTACACTGCGATGAACTACTCCTAGAAATTTGATGACATCAATGTATTTTTTGTGGTCAGTCTAATCTAAAGGCCTGTGCGATGTTTAGTTGTGAAGATCTTGAGTTTTCGTTAAAAGGCGTGTCCATGGCGCCATCACGAAGTTCGATGTCTCGCCATGGGAATAAAAGATGTTATAACTCAGGCATAAAATGTCCGATCTTCCCCAAACTGCACATGTGTGATAAGAGTCCTGGCCTGAACACATCTGAAGGCCAAAATTCCATCAGGTGTGGCAAAATGGCTCTATAGCGCCACCTATACACTTTCAACAGAGTGCGCCTCGAGCTATGTTTCATGTACATATACAAAAATCGGTATACACATGTAACACACCAATACCTACAAAAAAGTCTCTTGGTACGAAATCCAAATCCCAACAGGAAGTCGATTATTTAGAATTTTCTCTTCAAAATTGGCGTTGTTTTTGCCATTTTCAGGGGTTGTACTTTAACGAACTCCTCCTAAAGATTTATTCAGATCAACACCAAACCTGGTCAGTGTAATCTTAAGCCCTTTGCGATGTTAAATTGCGAAGATCTTTAGATTTCGTTAAAGGGCGTGTCCATGGCGGCCTGACAAATTTCGATGTTTCGCCATGAAAAAGGAAGTTGCTGTAACTCAGACATACAATGTCCAATCTGCCCCAAACTTCACATGTTAGATAAAACTTCTGCCCTTAACAGATCTACATGCCCACATTCAGTTATAGTCATAGCGCCACCTATTGGCAACAGGAAGTGACATGTTTTACGCTGCGACAAACTACTTCTATAATTTTTTTGAGATTAACATATATTTTGTGGTTAATCTAATCTAAAGGCCTGTGCAATGTTAACTTTTGGAGATCTTGAGTTTTTGTCAAAGGCCGTTTCCATGGCGCCATGACAAAATTTGATGTCTTGCCACAGCAAGAGAAGTTGTTGTAACTCAAGCATAAAATGTCCAATCCTCCCCAAACCTCACATGTTCGATAAAAGTCCTGCCCTGAACACATCTGAAGGCCAATATTCCATTATAATGATAGCGCCACCTGCTGGCAACGGTAAGATTAGCACATATATGGGATATACTTTGATATATTCCACTTATATTTAGGACATTAAATGCATATTTCTCAACGTTCACCTTTTTACTAAAGCCACACGATGGCGGTGAGCCCGGGTGCGAGGGCCCGTTCATCGCTGCTTGCAGCTTTAATTAGGGCCCGAGCACCGAGGTGCGAGGACCCTCTTGTATCTGCTTTGTTTTTTATTAGGGCTCAAGCCCAAAGGGCGAGAGGCCTATTGTTTTCCTTAGGATTATTTTTTATTATTATTATTATTATTATTATTATTATTATTATTATTATTATTATTTTTTTCCAACGTCTCGGGGGCTTTTGGGGCCCTTAACGTGCTTAAAAAGTCTTGAAAATTGGCACACAGATTGGAACCTGCGGCCATTAGGGCCGGGCAGAGACTGATACACGGGCGTGGCACAGGGGCTCTACAGCGCCCCCTGGAATATGGAGGGCCATATATCATACATTCTTGCTCGTAGACGTATGAAACTCGGTACACATATAAATCTCATCAATCCAAACAACTTTTGTATTGCATATCATAGGCTCCGCCCAACAGGAAGTTGGCTATTTAGGGTTTAGTATTCAAATTTTTCGTCAAAGTTGTGGGGGCTTTTGGGGTCCTTAACATACTCAAAAACTCTTGAAAATTTGCGCACACTTTGGAATCTGTGGCCTTTAGGAGCCTGCAGAGGCTGGGACCCGGGCGTGGCACAGGGGCTCTACGGCGCCCCCTGGAACACAGTCAAAAATTTTGATGTATAGCTCACACATACTTGCACATATTCATATGAAACTCAGTACACATATAGATCTCATCGTGCCGAACAACTTTCGTATTGCATGTCATAGGCTCCACCCAACAGGAAGTCAGCTATTTAGAGTTATGTAAAAAGCGCATGCTCTGGAATTTGAAATACTTGTCATAGGTTTTTTACTCGATTGCCACCAAACTCGGTCAACATGATCTCAAGACACTGGGGATGAAAAATTGCCAGGGGATTTTTGATATCTCGAACGGTTTGCTCGTGGCGAGGCGTTGAAATTATGGCGAGAAATTAGAAACAGGAAGTGTCTAATACCATCCACATACATTTCCTGATTTTAATCAAACTTCATCAGATTATTCGTTGTATGATGTCGATCGCATATATGTGACTATTAGGAGTCAAAGTTATAGCGCCACCAACTGGCAGAAGGAAGTGTGTCATTTTCAAAATGATTTGAATTCAGCATCTTATTATTACTCGATTTGCTTCAAACTTCATCAGAATAATGTTAAAACACAGCTGATATAAATCTGCAAGGGGGATATTGATATCTAAAAAATTGTTGCCGTGGCAACATGTCAAACTGGAATACTTCTCAGGTGATTTTGAGGCAAATAACATACTTAGAATTTCACAAAACTCTGAACACACATCAGTATTTCTGATAGGAACTTAAATTGTGAATGGATTTTGGATAGCTTGAATGATTTTGCCGTGGTGATTTTTTTAAATGACCTTACAAAGGGAATCATTATTGTATTTTTAAATTGCAGCTTCCAAACACGTCAAAGAATTTTTTCATACAGATGAAAAAGTCATTCTGAGGAAATATGCATAGTTTCACGACTTTACAACACTGTATGGATAACAGAAAATTAAAAAAACTGTCAGACATCTCATCTCACTCTGTCCCTCTGTTTGAGTATATGTGCTTCAGACTTCCATTGTCTGAGAGAAATAGCGCCCCTACAGGTTCAATTCCCGGACTTTTACTTTCACTTTTAAATCGGTTAAAAATACAAACAAATACTTAGATTTAATTCACACTGACAAGCTAAACCAACATATCTGATTATTACCGGTTCAGGGCTCATGGATAAATTATTTCTGGCCAGAGATACGTGAGAAATAGGAGAGATGAATCACCGCTGTGATCACGTGCGTCTGGAGTAAAGAGCTCAGAGAAAACGAATTTATTCCTGTTTTAAAGCTTTTAAAAATAAATTATTACAGCGATATCACACAATCAACCAATTAGAACACACCAAGAGCTAAATTCAGATGTTTTTGAACTGTTTGTGTGAAAATTAAATATTTGCAGCTGCCTATCTGAAATCACCGCCTCCGATCAGCGCGTACAGTGTCCAGCTCAAAACAAACGAATTTATTCTTGTTTAAGAGCTTTTTTAAATAAAATATTACCACAAATGCACACAATAAACCCATTGTAACACAACAAGAGCTAAATGCAGGTGTTTGTGACCTGTTTAAGTGTGCAAGACTATTTGAAAGCGCGACTGGCAGAATAACATATCTCTCGAGCTGCAGGTTTCTGTCTTTCGTCGTACGAACGAACACATAACGGACAAGATTATTTCAAAACACATAATAGCTTGGCGAATATAAACGAAAACAGCCACGTGAACATAAACTGGATCTACTGGATTTGAATATTAAAGTGACCACATTTACCACTTGCTTCTGTCTTCAATTTTAATCTATATAAAAAAGGAAACTCATTCGACTTGGCTGCTTTTTTAATGTGTGCGTATTTATTTATTTATCTTTTTATACATTTTGTATAATTTCATAGTTTGTGTATTACAATTATAAAAACAAAAATAAAATAAGCCACTCACATAGAAATAGCTTAGGCCTTAACCTTTTTCTGACAGTTTTAGGGATTTTTAAAAATCCTAAAAAAACCTTATTTGTGCTGCAAATAATAATTTCAAACTCATTTGATACTGACCTATGACATCCTGTGACATTATATTTATTTGAATTTACATAATCTCATAAATGTAACAGTAAATCTGTTCAGCTCACAGATCAATACTAAGCTGTAATGCAAGCAGAACTTTCACAAATGCTTATGAGTCATTTAAGGATTTGATAACACTGTAAAATAATGTCTAATTTGTTAACATTAGCAAATTCATTGATAACACTTTATAATAACTGCACTCATTAGTAAATAGTCAGTTCATGCTTTATAAAGCCTTGTCCCAATATTAATAGTCAGTAGTAAGCAGTTTATAAATACAGCTATAAATAGCTTGTCCTTGGTTTATAAGCACATTTATTAAAAAGGAGAGTAAAGGGTCAGTTATCTTCCTATGAAAAATAAAAGATAAAAATAAACAAACAACAACAACACAGATTAATACAGAACTCAGAAATTTTATTGTGGATTTATGATAAAATCAGCCTGTAAATGAATTCATACTCCTCCTCATACTACTCCATACTCCTTTTTCAACATGATGCCAATATACTGAGATGTTAAATTGTGAATGGGTTTAGGATAGCTTAAATGGTGTTGCCATAGAGATTTATTAAAGTAACATAAAAAATACAATAGTTATTTTACTATATCTTTAAAAATTTTCATTCTAACTCTTCATAATTTTTTATATAAGTAGAAGTCCTCATTTGAAGGAAGCACAGTAAGTTTCATAGCTTTATCATTTTCAAGAGCCAGCATAAAATTAAAACTATCATAACTTATAAATCAAGCTTGCAATTCTTAGTACCTATAATGGCCACCAGAGGGAGCTATAGGATTACTTTTAAATAATTATTGGAGAAACGAGTATGATTTAAATAATTTATAGAAATCTTTCAAATAAAATAATATGTATTTTAGGAATTTTACTGATAAAATGACCCTCACTTAATTAGAATAACAAGCTGAAGTATTGTGAACTGTATATTAAGAATAATTCTTAATAGGCTTTATGGACAGATACGTTTTAAGTGACTCTTGAAGGTTCAGCACCACATCCTCTTTTACCACTGTTTAAAGAATTAATCTTACAGAACAGGTGTGAATGAATTTTGGATAGCTTGAATGGTTTTGTCGTGGTGATTTTTTTGAAATAATAGTAAAAAAGGAACCAGTAAAAAAAAGTGCAGCTTCTAAACACTTCAAAAAAATGTACACATAGAAGACAAGTCATTCTGAGGAAATATGCATAGTTTCATGACTATACAACATTATATGGATGATAGAAAATTAAAAAACTATCATACATCTGATGTCACTCTGTCCCTCTGTCACTGTGTGTGTGTGTTTGTGTGTGTTTTAAGTGAATTAGGTGTGAAACTACCAGTGAGCATTTAGTCTCCAGCGCCAACATTTTACAGAACTGCCACTTTCCTGGAGTCTCAGAATTACAATGTGTCAGGTTCTGAGAGATCTAAGATTCCAAAAAAATATTTAATTAGAATACCATGAAGTATTGTGAAATACTATATATTAAGACTTTATATATAGGCTTTATGAACTGATTAGACTGACTCGTGAAGGACCAGCACCACCTCCTCTTGTCCAATGGTTTGAGGATTAAGATTTAGGAGCTCATTTTTATTCCACCTCCTTTCCTGAAAGTCTGTCTTGCAGAATTGACTAAAAATTCATCTTCACATTAATTCCTAATTCTTTTGCAGTTCTTTTGTCAGTTCTTCTTGACCTGTTTTTTCTCTTCCAGCTTTCCTGGACTATTGTATAGCACTCATAAATGATTAAATAAAAAATAATGGTAGTTATTAAGATTGATATGGTTTGGAATTGGTAAAATGTGCTTGGAAAAAAATCACAATAAAACAATGTTTTAATGTTTAAGTTTGGAATATTAACTGACATGAATGAATGCTATATAAATATTGTTCATGTTAACATAATGTTTATAAATGAAATCTTATTGTAAAGTGTTACTAAAGTTATATATATATATATATATATATTGTTCTGTGAATGTGATTTTAAAGTCTAGATGATTCGGATTAACCCTTTAACTGCCATATCAAGTTCAAGTTCTAGTTCAAGTTCAATTTATTTGTATAGCGCATTTACAACAGCCTCCTGGCTGACCAAAGTGCTTTAACATAAGAGCAAGAATATTACACATACATAAAAATAGACCAGACAAAAAATTTAAAACCACCCATTTCAAAATGTAGCATAACACAGTAGTCAGTACACTAAGGAAAATAAAAAAGTTTTTAGCAAAGATTTAAAAATAGACAAGGAAGGGGCCAGTCTGATCTCTAAAGGCAGGGTATTCCAGAGTCGTGGCCCAGCCACTGCAAATGCACGCTCCCCTCTACGCTCCCCTCTATCCTTTAAAACCTCACTGCCAGAGGGATATTGTGAATGCATGTGCTCGCTGGGCACAGTTTACCTGATGCCACCGGGGTGGTGATGGCATTGGTGGCTTGAGCCCGCCATCGCTGCTTGCAGCTATATTTATTATTATTCTTCTTCTTCTTCTTCTTCTCCCGAATGAATCGCATTTTTTAGGGCTTTAACATGCTCAAAAAGTCATGAAACTTTGCACACTCGTCAAACCTGGTGAAAATTTTCGTCTGATATAGGATTCAGAAGAGGGTGTGGCAAAATGGCTCGACAGCGCCACCTATACCAAGAAAATCAACAGCCTTCCAGCTATGTTTCACGTACATGCACGAAAATTGGCACACATATGTAACACACCAATACCTACAAAAAAGACTCTTGGAGCGAAATTCTAAACCCAACAGGAAGTCGGTTATTTTTAATATTATGAGCATATTTTGTGTAATTTTGGTCATTTCCATGTGTTGTATTTTAACGAACTCCTCCTAGAGAGTTCTTCAAATCAACACCAAATTTGGTATGCCTAATCTAAAGGCCTTTGCGATGTTAAATTGCGAAGATCCTGACTTTTCGTTGAAGGGCGTGTCCGTGGCGGCCTGGCGAATTTCGATGATTCGCCATGAAAAATGAAGTTGCTATAACTCACACATACAATGACCAATCTGCCCCAAACTTCACATGTTTGATGAGACTCCGAACCTGAACAGATTGACATGCCCATATTCAGTTATAGTCATAGCGCCACCTATTGGCAACAGGAAGTGACATATTTTACGCTGCGACGAACTACTCCTAGAAATTTTATGACATCAATGTCGTTTTTGTGGTCAGTCTAATCTAAAGGCCTGTGCGATGTTCAGTTGTGAAGATCTTGAGTTTTCGTTAAAAGGCTTGTTCATGGCGCCGCGACGAAGTTCGATGTCTCGCCATGCGAATAAAAGATGTTATAACTCAGGCATAAGATGTCCGATCTTCCCCAAACTTCACATGTGTGATAAGAGTCCTGGCCTGAACAGATCTTCAGGCCAATATTCCACCGGGTGTGGCAGAATGGCTCTATAGCGCCACCTATACACTTTAAACGGAGTGCGCCTCGAGCTATGTTTCACGTACATGTACAAAAATTGGTACACACATGTAACACTCCAATACCTACAAAAAAGTCTCTTGGTACGAAATCCGGATCCCAACAGGAAGTCGGTTATTTTGAATTTTCCCTTCAAAATTTCTGTTGTTTTTGCCATTTTCAGGGGTTGTACTTTAACGAACTCCTCCTAGACATTTATTCAGATCAACACCAAACTTGGTCAGTGTAATCTAAAGCCCTTTGCGATAATAAATTGCGAAGGACTTGAGGTTTCGTTAAAGGGCGGGTCCATGGCGGCCTGACAAATTTCGATGTTTCGCCATGAAAAAGGAAGTTGCTGTAACTCAGACATACAATGTCCAATCTGCCCCAAACTTCACATGTTGGATGAGAATCTTGACTTGAACAGATCTACATGCCCATATTCATTTATAGTCATAGCGCCACCTATTGGCAACAGGAAGTGACATATTTTACACTGCGACGAACTACTCCTAGAAATTTTATTACATCAATGTATTTTTTGTGGTCAGTCTAATCTAAAGACCTGTGTGATGTTTAGTTGTGAAGATCTTGAGTTTTTGTTAAAAGGCATGTCCATGGCGCCGTGACGAAGTTCGATGTCTCGTCATGGGAATAAAAGATGTTATAACTCAGGCATAAAGTGTCCGATCTTCCCCAAACTTCACATGTGTGATAAGAGTCCTGGCCTGAACACATCTGAAGGCCAATATTCCATTGGGTGTGGCAAAATGGCTCGATAGCGCCACCTATAAACTTTCAACGGAGTGCATATACACATTCAATGGAGTGCGCCTCGAGCTATTTTTCACGTACATGTACAAAAATCGGTACACACATGTAACACACCAATACCTACAAAAAAGTCTCCTGGTACGAAATCCGAATCCCATCAGGAAGTCGGTTATTTAGAATTTTCTTGGCAAAATTGGCGTTGTTTTTGCCATTTTCAGGGGTTGTACTTGGACAAACTACTCCTAGAGATATATTCAGATCAACACCAAACTTGGTCAGTTAAATCTAAAGGCCTTTGCGATGTTAAATTGTGAAGATTTTGAGGTTTTGTTAAAGGGCGTGTCCATGGCGGCCTGAGAAATTTTGATGTTTCGCCATGAAAAAGGAAGTTGCTTTAACTCAGACATAGAATGTCCAATCGGCCCCAAACTTCACATGTTAGATAAGACTTCTGCCCTTAACAGATCTACATGCCCATATTCAGTTATACTCATAGCGCCACCTGCTGGCAACAGGAAGTTACATGTTTTATGCTGCGACAAACTACTCCTAGAATTTTTTTTAGATTCATGTATTTTTTTGTGGTCAGTCTATGAGTTTAAATGCATGTTTCTCACGTTCACCTATTTACTAAAGCCACTCGCTGCCGTTGAGCCCGTGTGCGAGGGCCCGTTCATCGCTGCTTGCAGCTTTAATTATTCTTCTTCTTCTTCTTCTCCCGAATGAATCGCATTTTTGAGGGCTTTAACATGCTCAAAAAGTCATGAAACTTTGCACACTCGTCAAACCTGGTGAAAATTTTCGTCTGATATAGGATTCAGAAGAGGGTGTGGCAAAATGGCTCGACAGCGCCACCTATACCAAGAAAATCAACAGCCTTCCAGCTATGTTTCACGTACATGCACGAAAATTGGCACACATATGTAACACACCAATACCTACAAAAAAGACTCTTGGAGCGAAATTCTAAACCCAACAGGAAGTCGGTTATTTTTAATATTATGAGCATATTTTGTGTAATTTTGGTCATTTCCATGTGTTGTATTTTAACGAACTCCTCCTAGAGAGTTCTTCAAATCAACACCAAATTTGGTATGCCTAATCTAAAGGCCTTTGCGATGTTAAATTGCGAAGATCCTGACTTTTCGTTGAAGGGCGTGTCCGTGGCGGCCTGGCGAATTTCGATGATTCGCCATGAAAAATGAAGTTGCTATAACTCACACATACAATGACCAATCTGCCCCAAACTTCACATGTTTGATGAGACTCCGAACCTGAACAGATTGACATGCCCATATTCAGTTATAGTCATAGCGCCACCTATTGGCAACAGGAAGTGACATATTTTACGCTGCGACGAACTACTCCTAGAAATTTTATGACATCAATGTCTTTTTTGAGGTCAGTCTAATCTAAAGGCCTGTGCGATGTTCAGTTGTGAAGATCTTGAGTTTTCGTTAAAAGGCTTGTTCATGGCGCCGCGACGAAGTTCGATGTCTCGCCATGCGAATAAAAGATGTTATAACTCAGGCATAAGATGTACGATCTTCCCCAAACTTCACATGTGTGATAAGAGTCCTGACCTGAACAGATCTGCAGGCCAATATTCCACCGGGTGTGGCAGAATGGCTCTATAGCGCCACCTATACACTTTCAACGGAGTGCGCCTCGAGCTATGTTTCACGTACATGTACAAAAATTGGTACACACATGTAACACTCCAATACCTACAAAAAAGTCTGTTGGTACGAAATCCGGATCCCAACAGGAAGTCGGTTATTTTGAATTTTCCCTTCAAAATTGCTGTTGTTTTTGCCATTTTCAGGGGTTGTACTTTAACGAACTCCTCCTAGAGATTTATTCAGATCAACACCAAACTTGGTCAGTGTAATCTAAAGCCCTTTGCGATAATAAATTGCGAAGGACTTGAGGTTTCGTTAAAGGGCGGGTCCATGGCGGCCTGACAAATTTCGATGTTTCGCCATGAAAAAGGAAGTTGCTGTAACTCAGACATACAATGTCCAATCTGCCCCAAACTTCACATGTTGGATAAGACTCTTGACCTGAACAGATCTACATGCCAATATTCAGTTATAGTCATAGCGCCACCTATTGGCAACAGGAAGTTACATATTTTACACTGCGACAAACTACTCCTAGAAATTTTATGACATCAATGTCTTTTTTGTGGTCAGTCTAATCTAAAGACCTGTGTGATGTTTAGTTGTGAAGATCTTGAGCTTTTGTTAAAAGGTGTGTCCATGGCGCCGTGATGAAGTTCGATGTCTCGCCATGGGAATAAAAGATGTTATAACTCAGGCATAAAATGTCCGATCTTGCCCAAACTTCACTTGTGTGATAAGGGTCCTGGCCTGAACAGATCTGAAGGCCAATATTCCATCGAGTGTGGCAAAATGGCTCAATAGCGCCACCTATACACTTTCAACGGAGTGCGTATACACTTTAAACGGAGTGCGCCTTGAGCTATGTTTCACGTACATGTACAAAAATCGGTACACACATGTAACACACCGATATCTATGAAAAAGTCTCTTGGTACGAAGTCCGAATCCCAACAGGAAGTCAGTTATTTCGAATTTTCTCTGCAAAATTAGTGTTGTTTTGGCCATTTTCAGGGGTTGTACTTTAAAGAACTCCTCCTAGATATTTATTCAGATCAACACCAAACTTGGTCAGTGTAATCTAAAGCCTTTTGCGATCTTAAATTGCGAAGATCTTGAGGTTTCGTTAAAGGGCGTGTACATGGCGGCCTGACAAATTTCATTGTTTCGCCATGAAATAGGATGTTGTTGTAACTCAGGCATAAAATGTCCAATCCTCCCCAAACCTCACATGTTCGATAAAAGTCCTGCCCTGAACACATCTGAAGGCCAATATTCCATTATAATGATAGCGCCACCTGCTGGCAACAGGAAGATTGGCACATATATGGAATAAACACTGACATATTCTACTTATATTTATGAGTTTAAACGCATATTTCTCACCGTTCACCTATTAACTAAAGCCACTCGCTGCCGGTGAGCCCGGGTGCGAGGGCCCGTTCATCGCTGCTTGCAGCTTTAATTATGCATTAATAATTATATCTGCGCATTTAGCACCTGAACAGAATTGCAATGTGTGTCATGGATAAGAGGCACGTTTTTGCACTGAATAATACACACAAAGTGTATTTGGACAAAAGTAATATGTAGTGATTTGTGTGAATCCTGATTTTAGACTCAGGTACAGAATTGCGTGCTCCATTAGACCACAGCCCTCTGATCTAATCACGTCTCCATGGTAACACTGAGAGGAAGCAAAAGTCGACAGAATGTGTTATGCATCTGTGTACGAGATGTCACTCAGGTGCTCGGAGATGACATGCTCGCTTCTGTGATGCCAGAAGCAGACGAACACTGCAGTCGCTCAGAGCAACGTGTCGCTGTGGTTGTGCTGTGAGGCTGCATGAGTCAGCAACGTCCCTCTCAGTAAACATATTCTCTTAAAATTGTACTTAATGTGCTGTTTTGCACAAACACTCATTTCCTCCACACAAAGGTTCTTAAATCTGAAAGACATTTAAAGCTGAAGGTGCTTCTATTTATTGACGCTTGTGCTTGAATGAATAAAACTTTGTGAATGGATTAATTACATACATGCATTTTAAATTCCGTGTTTAACATTTGGTGCTTGATATTTGCATGATGATATATGAAACAATGTCAAAATATGTGTATATTTTACATTGTATATTTATTTATTTAAAAGCATCATGAAAATATCAAGCCCCAAAACTTGTTTTAATATTTTTTAGATTATGTATAGCTATATTTTTAGCAGCATTGAAGCTTCATTTTGTTATTGCAATATATATTTATTGCAATATTTTCCAGTACCTATTTGTGGAAAACAGCCCATGTCATTGTGACACCCACAGCATCATGTACCCGATGAGTCAGTCTCCATCTCTACATGAAAATGTCTGTCAGAAAACAGACACATAGTCTATTTTTTTCTATTTACAGCTTAATGCAAGGAATGTTCTTCATATGAATCACCAAATACAGCTTTGGTTGGGTAAATTTGTTTTATTTTTAGGTAAAATAAGAAAAGAAAAAACGACTAATAATGATAAATCTTCAACTGAGAAAAAAAAAAGTTGTTATAAGTAGTTGCATAGTTTTAATATGTTGCAGTTCCTATAAAATTGCCAGATTTACTCTCATTTGGCATCTACTTAATTTTGAATTCTTGCGTATGCTTCATTAACGAGATGAGCACTGGTATAAATTCTCTACCTATACATTTGAATTTGTTTCTCATCTTCTGGCTGTTAAATCACGGCTGTCAGTCATGATATAGATGAAGTGTCCTTGTATGTCAGACACTCGAGCCTCAATCAAATTGTAGCATGTTATTTCCCTTTACAGTTGCTTGGAGAGGCAACACAGACTGCTGACAGCACAACTAATTAGAGGGATCATTCAGGGAAAGGCTCACAAAAGAATGATTGTCACTCTCTTGTCCTCCTCCTCCTGCTCACGCTCTCCTTCTCTCTCTGTTGTGTCGTTCTCCCTCTCCGTCTCTGTCACAGGTCTGGATTCGAGCAGTATGTGGAGAGTGGATATCCTCAGTACCCAGACAGCTGTCATGGTGAGTTCCAGACAGTCCGAGCTGACTTGCTCCCAGAGATCATAACTCATTCACACCATTATTACATTCCTACTACAACTTCACTTGTGTTCTGAAGACTTCCAGAACTCTAGAACCTTTCTGAGGGAATCTCATGGAACATGTCAGGAACATGCATGGGTCGTGTTTCTCTCCAACAAGAAAAGAGACAAAAATAAATCAAATTTTTTTCCAAGATGTCATTTTTTCATATTTTGGCTTTTTTTTTTTTTTTTTTTTTTTTTTTGCCGGAATGAGTGTGTCATTCCTAGCCATATCAGCCTAGGAAATTGCAACTTTTCATTTTCCGCCGGTTTTAGTACATGGTGTAACTACAGAAGAGTCAAATTTTAACTAAGAAAAATATCAAAACGCTTTGATCATTTTTGAACGAGATGCTAACGGTCTAATCAGATTCAATGATCTATGCTAAGCTAAGCTAAAAGTATCACTGCCAGAGCCAAACATTGACTGAATGTATTCGAAAACGCTAAAACTCAACTGTTTAACTCTAGAGGAGTTGGAAAATGAGCCTATTTAAAAAAAAATAAAAAAAAAAGTGGAGGGTTCCTTTAATTATAATATATATTAATTTACTCAACAGTTCAAGATATAATTTAATTGTTGCTTTTATTCAGCAAAGATGCCTTTAATTTGTCTCAAAAGTGGTGTTCCTGTTCATCAAAGAAACTTGTATTATTAGAATCCCATATCAGAATGATTTTGAAGGATGATGTGACACTGATTACTGGAATAATGGATAATTAAAATTCACAGGAATAAATAAAAAGAATTAATACATTCAAATTATAAGTTATTTAAAATTGTAATAATGTTTTGCAGTATTACTCTAAATGGTGAACACAAAGGACTTCTTTTAAAATTATACAGATCTATACAGTGTGTGTGTGTGTGTGTGTATATATATATATATATATATATATATATATATATATATATATATATATATATATATATATATATAATATAATATATATAATATAATATATATATTTGTGCAACACATCAATACATAATGAAATTGATGTCACAAAAAAATAAAAAAATAAAAAAATAAAAATAAAATAAAAAAACTGCAAAATGAAAATTCTTGTCTCTTTTCACATTAAGGTGGACATTTCTTTTATTTTATTTTCATTATTTTCATTTATTTTAATGTTTGATGCATTGTGCCAGAATTAACCTATTGCTAATTTTCATTCAGTCCCATATATAATAGATTCATGTATTGTGTGCATTCCAGTGCTGTAATAGCAGAAGGAAAGAAATTAAAGTGATCATTATGATTGATATAAATCTGCTTAGACATAGTAAGATTCCTTTGATGCATGGCCTCAAATAGCTTATTGCTTTTATGCATCAGGACAGATCCAATATGTTACTATAAGACAACACTGTTCAATAAATAATCTGATTAATTGACAGTAAAAACACAATAAAGCATTCTTCTGCTGAGTAATAAAGTCCATTAGCCTGACTGTAGATTTTCTTCATCTAATTCTTTCTGCAGATGTCTTGGCCACGACTCGCAAGCAGAACCCTGCAGTGGACTCGGCGTACGGTCAGTGTATTAATTCAATCACATAAGCTTTAAATTCAGTAATTCAAATTGCTTTAGTAAATGGTTACACTTTGTCCAACCATAATCACAGGCATGTCCATATCCATGACCATTTTAAAGCAGAATTTTTATGGCCAGCCATTATATTCTGAATGGTTGGGTCTTGTATTCAACAATAGGCACAGATTGCTATAATTTTTTTTTTCACATTGTGTCACTGATCTTTTGGTGTGGATTTTTTTTGTATGCTTTTCACGCACACATGCATAAATCTTCAGTCTGACCCGCTCTGACCTCTGAGCAGCTCTTACAACAGCTCAGAGAGAGGCGATAGATTCCCAGATCAATAGAGTCTGTTACACAAATGACCCGCAGTGAGTCTGCAGGCTGCAGATCTGGACCGCAGACAGAAATGTCCTGCAGGGCTGTGGGCCGTATCAGAGAGCTCTGAGCAAGAGCTTTGGAGGAACAACTGAAAATCACGATCGGACAAATTAATTTTCTCACTGAGTGGATGTGTGACGGTATGTCTTTGTGTGAGTGAGAGAGAGGAACAGAGGGTGTATATGTTGTGATAGACGGTGCATGTGCATGAAAGATATTGAGAGAGAGAGAGCATATGTGTGTTTTTTGGAAGGAGAGAGGACGCGTGTGAAAGAGGGAGGGGAAAGTGTGTGTGTTGAAGAGCGAAATAGAAATGTGCAAGGTTTGTTTTTCGTTTTTTTGCAAACTGTATTATATTTCAGACAGTCATGAGCTAATACTAGCTGACAGCTGGCCTGTGTGTGTGTGAAAGTGTGTGTTAACATCCCTGGGTGGTGTTGTCTGGTTTTGCTTCTGAAGCGTGCCAGTGAATGCAGTGTGATCCGGGTCATAGCATACAGCTATTGTACCACACACAGTGCACTGTGACTCTCCCTCACACACACACACACACACACACACACACACACACACACACATCAGAGCTCCCTGTCCTCTGTGGATGAAATTAAATATCCAGTATATTTCTCAAAATCCTTGTATTACCATCTGGATTATTCACACGAGGTTATTAGCACAGATGAGTTTTAGTAAATAATAACGTTTCCAAGTCACCTGCTTTGTTCTGTTCTAATCTTCAGCTAATGAATCAGTGCTGCTGTTTTCTGAGCTGATTATAGTACCAAAATATTTCTATCCTGCAATCTGTCCATCATCCAGTTAGAGAGAAGTGAATAACTCCCCGCATTGTCTTTCTGGCTGTTTTCATAGTATTAGAGGGGAGGGAGAAAAGGTAGAAAGTTGATGGATGGAAAGAAGCAAGAAAGGAAGGTTGGGAGGAAGTATAAAAATAAGAAAGTAAAGAAGAATAGATGAAGAGAGGGAGAAAGTGAGGAAGAGTAAGTCGATAAAGCAAGCTTAGATTAAAGAAGGAATCATAGATTATGAAGAAAGAATAGATGAAGAATGAAAAAAGAACGGCTTGAAATAAGAAATAAGAAAGAATAGATTCATGACTGAGAAAGAATAGAATCATGAAGAAAGACCATAAGAAAGAATAGGTTCATGAAGAAGATTCCTTAAGGATAAAAATAAAGACAAATAGATTTGTGAAGGTAGAAAAATACATTCATGATTAATGAAGAAAGAACAAATGACAAAGTAAGAATAGATTGATGAACGAAGAAAGAATAATGAAGAAAAATAGATTAAGCTAGAAAATTGACAAAGTGTAGATTCACAAAGAAAGATTACATTTATTAAAGTAGAAGGAATAGATTCATGAAGGTAGAAAGAATAGATTAATTATAAAGAATAGATTCAGGGAGAGAATAGGTTCTGGAAGAAAGAGTAGATTCACTAACAATAGATTCACAAAGAAAGCTTTGATTCACGAAGAAAGAATAGATTCACAAGAAAGCATTGATTCATGAAGAATGAATGGATTCATTAAAGATAAAAAAATTATGAAGAAGAATAGATGAAAGAATAGATTAATGAAGAAAGAACAGATTTACAGAAAAATAGATTCATGAAGAAAGAATAATGAAGAATAGATTCACAAAGAAAGATTACATTTATGAAAGTAGAAGGAATAGATTCATGAAGAAAGAATGGATTCATTAAGGATAAAAAATAACGAAGAAAAATAGATTTGTGAAGATAGAATAGATTCATGATAGATGAAAGAATAGATTAATGAAGAAAGAACAGATTCGCATAGAAAGATAGATTCATGAAGAAAGATAAATGAAGAATAGATTCACAAAGAAAGATTAGATTTATCAGAGTAGAAAGAATAGATTAATTATAAAGTTTAAAGAAGGGAGAATTGAAGGACGTGAGATGGATCAAAGAAGAGACAATGAAGGCAGAAAGTGAAGGGCAGAGGATGGGCTGAGGTGTCATAAGCTCCTTTCACACCGTGATTCCGGCAAATACACGGGTAAAGTGTTCCGACAATTGTTCCCGGGTCGCTAGATTTAGCACTTTCACACTGCCAGTGATTACCCGGGATATGTGCGTGCTTTCACACACAAACCGGAACGGCATGACATCAGGCCGTGATGTGTAATGTACGAGTCAAAAACGTAAGGCACGTTATACTTTCACTGAAGCTGGCCAAAGATCTTGGCGTCAGCGCAGAAAGTGAGGAACTAACTGATCTCTGCTTCATTACAGTTTGCACACATTTTTTCATCACCAACATTGATCTTCCTTCAAAAAAAAAAACTGGTAAAAGAGTCGCGCGATAATGTGCGTCATCACTAGGACACGGCATTAGATCTGGCTTGTTCACACAGCGCTCGTCCCGGGATTGAACCCGGCAATGTTACTAGATCCCCGACCCGGGTTCAATACCGGAATCAATCCCGGGATGTGTTTGCTTTCACACAGAAAGCGACCCTGCAATGTTTCGCCAATTTGCCGGATCCGATGTGCAGTGTGAAAGGGGCTTTGGAGGTGTGGGATGCTGGCCGGTGTGTCCCGGTGCTCCTCTCTGTGGAAGAGCACACAGTGGGTGCACACATTCAATAAGCTTCCCCGCCGCTTCATTCAGCCGCCACAGCTCCTGGAAATGACACGGCAGTGCAGCTCCTCACCTCACGCTGAGACAAAGCCTCCCTCGGCACCTCAGCACGGTAATTACAGCTCTACCTGCATTCAAGAGAACTTGTTACATCCTCAGAACTCTCGCCGTCTTCCCACTGCGTGATAAAGCCATCCCATTGTGAAAGGTGGACCTGTTTTCCGACAGCTCTTTTCTTCCAGCACCCTTTAAATAGAATAGAAACGGAACTATAATAAAAGCGTCTTGTGTGCCAGCCGCGAGCTCTCTGTTGATCGGTCACTGTTAGGCACAGATGGCAAGATGACAGGCTTTATTTAGAGGTGGGCAGGCAGAGGATGGGCTCCGCGTTTGGCCCCGGACGACCGGCTGCTGTTCAGGAGTACTGTGTGCCGCTACATTAAGCATTAGTCTGCCGATGGAGCTCATCACAGCAGCCCGAGCCAGAGGATGCTGAGTCTTTCAGAAGGAGAACCCTGCAAGGTCATTGGTATTTTAAGTCGCCCGGGAATGAGGAGAGCTAAATCTCTGAATCAGACTTATGAGGATATCCTCAAAGTAAGTGGTCCGCAAGTATGTTTAGGATCAGCACTGTGTGGGGGAATGGATGAAGGGAGGGGAAACTGTTCAAAAAGAAGCTTCTGTGAGATTAGCTCAGCTCAGATCAGATGCCTCCAAGGCCAAGATTCGATTCTGCAATACTCTGGTGCTAGAAATTCATGTGGTGGCACAACAAAACAAGGAAAATGTTTTAGTGTTTCTTCTGCAAGATGTTGTTGTTTTTATATATATCTATCTTTATATATCTATATCTTTATATATCTATATCTATCTATCTATCTATATCTATATATATCTATATATATATATATATATATATATATATATATATATATATATATATATATATATATATATATATATATATATATATATATAGATAGATAGATATATATATATATATAGATATATATATATATAGATATATAGATAATTTTTTTTAATGATTTTCACTGTGAACCCTTCAATTTACAACTTCTGAAATCTTTTACAAAGCTATTCAAAGGGATAGTTCACACAAAAATGAAAACTCAGTTTACTTAATTTATTAACCAACATGTTGTTATAATGCCGTATAACTTGCTTTCTTCAATTAGAATGAAAAAGGTGTGGGTTTTTTGTTTGTTTTTGTCTTTTGGTCCACTCAATGAAAGTCAGTGGGGTCTAATGAAATAAGAATTAAAGACATTTAGACTTATTCATTCAGTTTAAACCTGTTTTAGTGTGTGTCTATATTTATTTATATATATATATATATATATATATATATATATATATATATATATATATATATATATATATATATATATATATATATATATATATTATTATTATTTTTTTTATTTTTTTTTCATTTATTTTTTTTCATATAATGTGCATGTTTTATTTTATTTCCGCTTTCTTTCAATTAATAATAATTATCCTTGAACATTTGGTGCAACAATAACAACATTTGTTGTTTTGGTCCCCATCGACTGTCATCATATGGACAGTTCTTTGAAATATCTTCTGTTATTACTCCCATGTTACTCCTCACCTGTATGACTTTCTTTCATCTATAGAACATAAAGAAAATATTTTTAAGAACGATTTGGAAGTCAGTGAGGTCCAAACCAAAACCCCCAAAAAATCTGATTTTGTTTTTAACAGAACAAAGACAATCATAAATTTGTTAATGACATGAGAGCGATGACAGAATTTTCATTTTTGGGTGAACTGATATTGTACAAAATGGAAATGTTGAACTCGCATATTTAAATGGATGTTTTTCCTGATTTAAAATACATTTCATGGATATTTCTCATAAGTAACTTGTTGCCCCCTTCCAATACAACCACAGGAAAGACCTCACCCACAAGCGCCAGCACAACCAATCAGGGGCCAGCTCTGCCCAAGGGTGTCTCTGAGACAGGTACCCGCCCCGAGGAGGGGAGGCGGGGAGGGCAGGGTTCTCCTGACTTGAAGCCAGGCAGTGTGGAGATGGAGGGTAAGGGGGTGGGGAGAGGCCCTTGGCCCATTGTCTGTCTTCTAGCTTCCCTTATCCCAAATTTAAACTTTTCTAGCGCTGTATTGGATTCCGCCGCATGACCCCACAGCTGCGCACTAAACAAGATACACTCACAAAGAAACAAAAATATAAAGAATCCCAAAGAATCTAAGTAAAGTGCACATTCATACACATGACTTGAAGATGCAAACAAATTATCTTTCCTAAAAAAACCTAGTCAGGCAATCTGCATTCGACCTTCCCTGTTGTTTCTACTAGACAAACAAAAAGAACAAATTGTCTGCAGTCCACTTTGTTGTTTTAATACATTTAAGTCTGCACTACAGTTCATCTCCAAAGGTACTTTGTCTGGATTCCACTCATGTGTCCCTGGCTGAAGTTCGCTAGAATCCAGCAAAATGATCATAAATCCTGCGCCCGCTGCTATGATCATCCACTCAGCCTGTAATGAGAAGCCCCAGCAGTCGATAAATAAGCAGCGACTACAGACCCGAGGGCAGACGCCGCCTGATAGAAATTTCCAGCATGCCATCTTTTCAGCTGCTCGGTCAAGAGCAGTCACACGCTCATGCAATCAAACGACCCGCAGACCGGAGAGGTTCGGCAGTTTAGTCACAACACACCTTATATCGCCCTCTCTTCACATCTCAACTCGTCCCTCGATTTTAATATCCCTGTTGTTGAGAGGTAATGTGTTAATACACACAGACTGTTGCGAACCTCAGAGGGCTGATGGTTTTTCACACCCTGCCTTTGTGGCATTATTCAGTCTAGCTGATTAAATTAAAACTTTACAACAGCTGCTTTCAGTTCAAGCTAAAGTTCCATATTTGTATCCTATATCTGCTTTTGACATTTCAGACCAGAGTATGAAAGTAGTGCTGAATAGATAGTTTGCCACACTTTCTTTTAATGAAAATATTCTTCAATTTATTCTGTTTGTTCAATGTTTTGGCATGTTGTATTCATTCATTTATAAAAAAAAATATTCAAACATTCTGTATGTTAACTTAAACGTGTATTTAAATTTATAAGAAATATAAAACTGAAATAATTTTACGAGTACACAGTTATAATTATACCTTTATGCTTTATTCATTGTCAGTGTTTTAAGCGTGTTGTTACAGAAAGAGCGTATTCACAATGTGACTTACAGTACAAGTTCTTCAGGTGCTCTTTTTGTCATTTTGTGCAGATGCAAGCTGTAATATTATGTTATTTGGATTAATCTTATTTATAGGATGCGTTTGGGTGAGTTAATTAATCCCGTTAGAAAAGCACTTCAGTTTACCGGTGTTCATTCATCATTCAACTTCAGCTCAAGTGGTTTATTCGGCAGCATTATAGACTTTTATTGGATCATTCAAAAGAGTTACATAGATTTTTCCTCTTCAAAAAAATTATTAGTGTCTGAGTTTTCTTTCTTCTTTTATATTTTTGTAAACTTTATCTTTAAAATATATTTGTTGTATATTAAAAATCTTTGTGATATTTCCGTGCTGTCCTCATTACGAAAAAAATATATTTTTTTGTCAGTAATTTAATTTACCAAATTAAAACTCATAGCTAGATCTCCATTATATGAGCTGTTAGTTAAAATGTAATTTCTAATGTTTCAGTCTTTTCTTTTATTTACAATCTGCATCAGCACAGTTTATTTTAGTGCACAGGGTCAGAGTCAAGTGATCCATTCCATTCCTACGGCTTTAGATACTGTTGACTTAAGTATGCGTATATATATATAAAATGAGAGCGATAATGATGTCTGCTGAAGCTAAATCTCTACTTGTTCTGAGGCGGCGGCTGCCGAGTCCATCCGCTTGTTAATGTTATTTTAAACACACCTTCTCGCAGGTCATTCACACACTCCAATAAGTGCTATGATGGCAGGAACTCTGGCCCCCTGATAATTTGCGTGAGTGTTGGGGAACGGACTGCCATGAGGGGGTGGGCGAATTCTGAAACTCATTAAAACACAGTCGAAGATGAACTGACAATGAACTCCGGCTGAACTCCAGGCTGAAGACGCATCCAGTCCTGCAGAGAGGCTATTAATACCAAGGCAGGGGGAGAAACAAAGAGAGAGCCTGAGGTTTAGGGAGTCGGCGAGAGATGGAAACATGTTGAAATTGGGTGGAAGACATCGAGGCTTCCACATCGTGAAAGTGGAAGGATAATGGAAAAGGACGGAGTGAGAAATCTGCTGATTTTGATTCCAATCACACACCAAAACTAGGCTCTGCACACGCAGGTGTGGTAACTGCTTTAATCGACTTTCTAGGAGCTCTGCTCCCGAAAAGAGCAAAGTGACGTCCTTCTCATTAAAGTGTTTCACTTGTAAATGTCACAGTCAGCCTGCCGCCCGTGTAGCCAGAGCCAGGTAATAATGTCCATCACCAAAGGTCACAATAAAATAGATCCCGTTTTCTCTGAAAAATTCTCTTTATATCAAGCCAGCACATGCCCTGACACATGCAGACTCGACACACAGGCTATTAAATAGTGCACACACACTAGTTATTTCTAAAGAACTGTGGGCTCATGCGGAATCGGATCCATATAATGCGCTCCCTAAAACCCTCTGCCCCCCTCTCCTTTTCCTTGCCCCTTCCCTCTCTTCCTCCGGTACTTCTGACTGGAGAGATGTAGTGTTCTGTTAACCTGCCTGTTTTTTCAGACTAATGCTTCACCTTCTTAAGTTCTAAAGCCTCTCTTATTTTCCTCCTCTGGGTTTAGTTTAGAATCTCGTAAAGCCTGAGCTCTGTAGTCCGACTTTAGGATTATGGCCTTCAGCTTTTTTAGTTCTTCTAGAACTGTCTGTTGCCTCTTTCTCTCTCTCTCTCTCTCTCTCTTTCTTTTTTTGTCTTATAGTTCATAATTTTCTTCTAAGGATTAGGATACTTGAGCAGCTCAGGCTTCAGAGTGAGGCTGTAGCGAGTTCGATTGTTTCCCGCATGCTTGTTTGCTTCTCTAGGGTCGTAAGATCTCTAGTTTGAGATGCCGCTGGCTTCCATTGAGTTTTCGCATTTCTTTCCCTATCTGCTTGTGTGGTGTGTCAGAAAGTATGGGTGAATCCGCTGCATGAATCTAACGTCAGCTCTCGATTGAAAGCGCATCTTCAGTTTGCTGAAGAGAAGAGTCGCTCTCTTATCAGATACCTGCTTTATTTGGTTCTGAATGCATGATGCATCATATTATGCATGATGTTTTGAAATGTTATGTTCTGTAAAATGTGTTGACTTTTGTGGATTCTAAAGGTCCTTTCACATGATTCGCATCAACCTTATCCGGTGCATTGAAATCTACAGCGTTCCCCCTGATACTGTCTGATGGTGCAACACTCAAACTTGTTCACTGCTAACCTTTCCAGGCACAGTCAATGATTACTGGACAGTTTATATGAGGGATCGTTACATGTCACAGAAATTAGTTATACAGCAACCCCAAAGGAATGTGGAATTTGAGGGGGGGGGGGAAACATGATTTGTTATATTATTTAACATTGATTTATTTATATATGATATAAAATGCCTTTTAGTGTTTTTTTTTTTTTTTTTTTTTTCAATTTTATATAGTAATAAAATAATAATGTTAGCCAATCGAAACAATTGCTTGGACTTTTTTTGTTCTGAGCTCATACGCATGTTAACATATTTTGTAACAATTTATGGTTTATATATGATCAACTATATAATAGCAACCTCTTAATGTCTCTGTGCCATGACTTTATCCACATCGTTACCAGGTGAAGGTAAAAAACGGCACGTACGCTTCTATTAAGATCGAGCCCTGATGCGAGTCATGTGAAAAGGACTTGATATTATTATTTGTATATAATCACTATACTGTATTTCAAGAAGGATGCTAATGTCCAAATATGTTAATAATGCTATTTTCGTGTCAATTTCTCATGTCAAACCATTTACTTGCCAGAAAAATGACTTTATAAAAGCTTCTGCAGAATCTATCAAATTATGCATTAAGGGGACAAGAGCGCTGAGCTGAAAATGCAAATATATTCAGACAGAATATTTTCTCATTTCCTGCGTTCACCGATTCAGGCGTGCTCAATTATTTACTTTTGTTTGCTGTTCTCTGTGTGCCTGCTCATATTGTCAATTATATTCTATCATGAGGTAAAGTAATACTCATCCATGTTTAATTTTCCGGCGGATTTCGCACTTCTGTGTGGAGATCAGATGATGGCAGTCACCTTTTGACTGAATTAATTTGCTCCCATTTTGGCATTTGCTTGTGTTGAGCTAGATACAAAAGGGCTTGATTTCAACTTCTCATAGCCCTCTATAAAGCCGTCTATAAAGTTCTACAGACAATGCAACATTGTTCAGCAGTGAATTTCTAAAAGCTTCTCAGCCAAGACCCCACAGATATTCTTCACTATTTCTGAAAGGATGATCATTTCCAATCCACTTGATAGTATACAAATTAAATGAAAAGCTTTTCACAATTTAAAATGTTTAAATGCCAACTAGTACTACGCTACTAAAGAACCTCTTGGAATAAAAAAAGCAATACCAAAACCCATCTGTGTGATTACAACAACACTATTCCCAGCTTCAGGGTCTCGGCATGTCCTGCTTATTCCACATGCACCTCGAGAAAGATTATTTATGACAGCATTGCTGCTTTCACATCAGTGCCGAAACACTAGATGTAATTGGGTTATCAAGAGGCAAGACTATTGAACGCCCTGGAAAGCCATGAGCCTAACACAACTAATTATTACCTTCTCCTAAAAACACCAAGTGAGTGATTGGCCAATATACTTAAAATAAAAGGGGGTTTCCATTGTGATGAAACCATTTATTTCTTAGGGTTATGAACATTTTAATAACTTCAATATCCATTATCATATCAAATGTGTGATGGAAAGATTCTACAGATGATAAAGGTTCTTCAAGGAACCATAGCTGCCAGAGAATATGCCCTAACAGTGTAGTCTCCTTACAGATGAGATTCCTCCTCCTATTAAGCACAAATCCAAAAAAGAAAAGCTAAAGACATAGATATAGTCCCCCAGGAAAAGGCTGTTTTCTTCTCACCTTTGTTCTGAGATAAAGAGCATAAACTGAATAACAGTATAGCCCTTGAAGCTCTGAGACTCCAAGGATCCCACCATCACCAAATGGGCCTGATCTATTCAGTGATATCAAATTTATGGTGCATAAAATGTTCCATTCCCGAGCCTTTCACAGGCAATCAGACACACAGAGAAAGCGGGAGAAAAGGATAGGCACCAACAAAGCATTTAAAGAAACCAGGGTTTGTGTGTGAAAATGTTAAAGGGATCGTTCACCCAAAAAAGTTGTTATTGTTTATTAAACAATTAGTATTTTGTTATTGGTGTAAGAATTTGAACAAAAACTTTCCATTTATGTCAAGTCATATGGGTTTGGATTGGAACAACATAAAGGTGAATAAATGATGACAGAATTCACATATTTGGGTGAAGGATCCCTTTACAGAATAAGATATCTAATAATATTTCTCATGTTTTTACCACTAGCCCACAGCAGTTCATTTAATGATGTTATACTCATAGGTGATATTTCATACTTGTTGAGCTTCACTAATAATACAGTTCTGCCATCCTAATGGCTTTTGATAAAAGTCCCATCTAAAAGTAATTTATATATGAATTTTCCATTAAAAAGGCTTTTGTCCGGCAAGTTTCTCCATGTTTTACAGATAAACAAGCCTGACTGAGATTACGTGTTTTCCGAACATGGAGACTTGTTCTACTGCTCTTGCTAAGGTTCAAATAATTTCATCTGAGGCCAAAACAGAAGCTGTTTTAATGTCATTATTATATAAATGGTGATAACCAAATTTTACTCCATTTCTTTTATCTTAAATGAACATGTTAACTTTGGCAGCCCTAGTATATACACGCTTATATTTTAGCAGAGCTTTGAGAGATTGCTCACAAGTCTGCTTTCAATTAAACACACTTTTTTTGCCCTTCAGATTTTTATGGACGTCTCTCGCACTTCTTTCTCCCACTCTCCAGTTCTTTGAGAAGGAGTTACTAGGGGTTTGACAGAGGCCTACACAATCCCTCACACAGCCGAAAGAAAGATTGAAAGACTTACAGTTTTCACCACTGAAAATCTGTCACTCATTTCTCTCCACCACTTCATTCTATCAACCTCTTTTCTTCTCACCCACTCTCTGACTCTCAGTACCATTCATTTTTTTCCTCTCCTCTCCTTTCTCAAGAAATCTGTCATTCTTTTTTTTTTTTTTTTTTACAAAAGTCATCTTCCTCAGTTCACTCTATCCCTTTTTTCCTCCTCTTCATGCTCATTCTCTTTCTTTGAGTCAATGAGGAGTTATTGGATTTTTGACAGAGGCATACAGTATACAATACACAGCCAGGAGAAAGTGAAAGCACCTCCCTCTCCTCTCTTCCACTCCCACTCTCATACTTTCAGTACTACCATTTATTTTACTTTCTTTCATTTGTTACTAATTTGTTTGTTTTTATTTTCCATGTATTTGGTTTTATATGTATATTTAATTAATTTATATTTAATTTTTTCAATGATAAAAAAAAAAAAAAATTGTTCTTTTTTTTGTTTCTCTTTCACTCCCTTCTGTTTTCAATCTTTCTCTGTCCTCTTTCCTTCTGCTTTCTTTCTTTCCGTCTTTCTCTCTTTCTGTCTTTTTAAAATTCTTTGTTTGATTGTCTTTTGGCAAAATTAGGTCTGTATAATTCCTGTCCCTGTTCTTCACGTATTTATGCTATATTTAGCCTCCGTTTTGCCAAGAGTTTTTAAAAGGGAGATAAGCCGGCAGCCAAAAACTCTTACAATATATAGTTTTTTTTTTTTTTTTAAACTGATGATTATCTTGTTTGCATGGCTCTGAAAATAACCAACCCAATTACAAAGTCAACTAGATATATATTTAAAGTATTTAAAGATATACATTTAAATATATCTTTAAATGACATTTAAAGTTTATCTATGCATTTATTTATTTATTTTCCGTTTTTATGTCAGTGAAAACACTGCTATTCCGTTGTTAGCTTTAATATAAACTGTAGTGCTATAAAGTCTTAGCATACATTCAGCTTATTATTTTATTTTGATACTGATGAGTTAATAAGATTTTAGATCTATTTTTTTTAATTACCTTTGGATTAGTGTACTGTACAAAAAGCTACTGAGTCATGAAAGAGGACTACAAACCTGTTGTGACACCAAAAGTGTGTGTTTGTGAGTCACCCATCGCGTAGCATATGTTGGCCCTCAGTGCTTCCCAGGGGCCAAAGACCTCAGTTTATAGACCAGCAGAAAGCAGACGGATGAGTCAGAGGAAAATAAAGGTCCCTTCTATTATTCAGAACATCTTCCGGTATATTTGCACATAAGTCTGTTATAGCTTGCAAGAAAATAAGGCAAACTCCAGCAGGTGTATTAGAAGATTGATTCTGTTGTATTTAAACATTAAACATGTAAATTATGATGCCTCAGAAAGAAAAAAAAAGGTTAATTCTTCCAGTAACTATTCTCTGAGACTGGAGATGTATGCGCTTGCGCACTGGGCTACTCTTTTAGAAGTTTACTTCGCTATAACTCATTCTGATTTGCATCTATAAACAGAAACATTTTTACAGGAGAGAACTGAGTTGGCGGGAAGCTTTCTTCCTGCTATAGCTAGCAATCCACAGTTGCTAGTTCTGCTAATGTGTTTGTATTTATGCCTGAAGGAAGATTATCCTTGTTTTTCTCACATAGTTATTATGCATTCATAGTTGTATTTTTGCTTGCAACAGCTAGAAAAAGCACAATAGCGTCTCTCTCGCTCTCACCCTAACTCGATAACTCACAAACGGTGGTCCACCCACTCTGTTCTTACACTGTGTTGTGTTGCTATTGCTGTTCGCTGACGTGAGCATCAGCAAGACTTTGTTGGCCTTGCCAAACGTCTTAAGCAGCTAATAATATCTTTTAAGCTATCTTTAGTTTTGGCTCTCTACAGTGTGCACCAAATGTTGTAATAAACAGATTTTTGAAACTTGTCCATTAATATCTTTGTATTATTTTAAAATAGGGAATAGAATTCACTTCCTGTATGTTAGCTTTGATTAGCAAGTTATACGCATTTATTTAGTTAATATTTTTTTTCTAGCTTTAACTTTACTAGCTTTATTAGTTATCTAGCTGTATTATTTGTTCATTTATTTTCATCTTTGTATACATCTATCGGTCTATCCATCTTGCTTTCTTTCACTTCTCTTCACTTTCATGCCTGGGATGTGTATAAATAAACCATTGGCTGCTTTTACAAAAGTAAGACGAGGCATTTTACATGTCCTGTCCAAATTTCCAGTTCCAATACATTAACACTGTAAAGGAATCTGCTCATCAAGTGATTTCATGGGGTCTCTGTTGGATTAAAATAATTAAGACATACCATTTAATTTCTAAGATGACACTTTTTTTTTATTTTTATTTTTTTACCAAAGCAGCTTATAGCTAATTGTACAATACCTCTAGATGTAAAACATCTCTAACAGCAGTTTTTTCAGTTTACTGCCTCTCTTATAAATAAAGAAGAAATGGGAAGAAGAACAGAAAAATGAGAAAAACAAGGAAAGGCTGACTGCGCAGATGGCAGTGGGAGTTACTAATTATCTGAGCATGCACATGTTAGCGAAATCACCTCTACCCTCAGCTCATTAAGACCGTAAGGTGGTCTGTGCATTCATTTTAATTTGCAGTCACTGAAAACATCTCCATATCATTTTCGCACCACCTTAATGCCATATGCAGCTCAGTGTAGAACAGCACAATCAGCTGTGAGTCAAGCACCTAGTTCTGCTGCTCTTGAGACTGTGGCTAATGAGAGAACCACTTAGCTCCCTACAAGACCATTAGCAATTGTTCTTGAGGCTCTAGCACTATTTGATGTTGAACCAGTGAGCATTTGCAGATTGATTCTGAACAGCCTGCTCAGCCAGCGCTCTGCTTTGTTTGTCAGCAGTTTCTAACATGAATAGAAGTCTGCAAAAGAACTCTAGACTCTCACACTGTTAAAAGCTAACCTAACTGGCACCTCACTGTGTCTTTACAGTGCACTCATCTCACTCTCTTCCCCTCTCTGCAGGAGTGCGCCGACCCCCTGAGGTAGATAAGTCCAACCACAGTGTTCACTACACTCTGCTCATTGCGTGTGTCCTGGTGGCGTTTGTCCTGGGAGCTTTCCTCTCCGGATTCCTTGTTTCCTGTTACTGCAACCACAACGTGAACAAGACCAAAAGGCTGTCGAAAGATCCAGAAGCACCAATCCCACATGCCCTATCCCTGCGCAGCCTGGCCAAGTTAAACGGCTTGCTAGAGACCCAAAACAAAGACGAGAAGCTGGAGGTATCTTCACCCAAACTCTACAACCCTTTCTTTGCGAATGGAAAAGAGCAGGCGCATCGCAGGAATGCCCATCATGCTGCCATGACAGAACTCATTCACCCACATCATCATCACTCTGCAGAGCTCTCTGGGCTTCCCACACCTGATTCGACGCCAGAGCTCCCAATCAAGAGTATGAAGGCCTTCAAGAACCAATGGGAGAAGAATCAAAACTGTAATAACGCTAAAGAACCCAAGTCCCATAACATGGGAGCATGTCGGCCAACCACTGGAATGCAGCATCAGATTTTCCCCTTCTCCCAAGGACTGACTAACGGACAAGTATTAGGTAGCTCAGCACACATGGAGGAACGCAAAGTCCACAATGCGGAGCGTGTGGCAAGCCAGCCATACCACTGCTACCCACACAAGATAGTGGATGTGACCTCGCTCGACGAGCTTCTGAAACACATCCATGAAATCAATGTGGCTACAGGCAAGAGTCCCACTGTCCTCACCTCGTCCATGTCAGCCAACGCCGGTCAGATGGCGTTTGCAAACCGCGTACAGCCGCAGATCCCAGAAACAGAATCTGCACCATATTACAGTTCCTCCACGCTTCCTCGGGATAGTCTAACTCGCCGCATGGATGTCCCACCAGAGATTCCTCCCCATCATCAATCTACTCTTGAGAGAGTGTCCCGTCACCCGTCTCAACGGCACTCTCTGATAACCACTCCCAAGATGCCCAGTGGGGGTGTGGTGCCACGGCAGCACAGCTTCAACCAGCGCAGCGCCCATCAGCCCCTCCTGCTCTCTCGAATGAACTCTAATGGCAGCAGTTCAGGTTGCGACGTATGGCATCCACTCATCCCTAATGGATACGTATCTCGCCAACATAGCTACAACGAGCAGCCAGAAGTCCACCGTGGAGCTATTGTCCGTCGGACAGCCTCGCTCAAGCCCGACGTCCCACCCAAACCACTGTTCATCCCTGCTAGCTCGCCTGTCAACCAGGCAGGGAACTTCAACTACTGAACGACGGAGAAGAAAAGCCTGTGGTTTTTCGTAAAAGTCCACTCAACCTCTCAGAACTGATTGTGGTCATAAACAATTAAAAGACTGGATGAAAAACTTGCCTTTATGGGAAAGAAATCCTCTGGAGATTGGCTGCCAGTGTTGTCGACTTTACAATTGAACTATGACTTGTTTTTCTCAGTTTCCTGAATATATTTGTACCATATTGGTATTGCTCAGCTATTGGCCATTAGGAGAGGAGTTGTTACAGGAGTCCACCTAGATTTTGGCTGCCACAGTGATAAATGTGTGTGGCTTGACGGTGTTACTTTGGACTGTCTAAACAGGTGTCAATGATCCAAACCTACCTTTACCTGAACTTTTATCCGAACAAGTGTGTATACGCCTTGTTTGATATTCTGATATTTCTTGCTTTGGCTTAACTATTCTGTTGATGTAGAGTTGATGAACTGTGCTGATTCCAATTAGAAATGTGTATATATGCATGCATGTGTGTGTGTGTGTGTGTATATATATTTATATATATATAAATATATATGTATGTGTGTGTACATATACATACCCAGTGTATGTATCTAGATTACTGAAATGGTTTGACCCCCTCAAGTTCCTTCGCCTTATTTTGAAAGCAGATGTGCTGTTGAAATGCCCACACAACTTGAAGTGATCTCTGTAAAATCCATAAGCAATAATCTCCACCATATTCTGTAACTCCAGTGTAATTTAGTTATAACAACTCAAACTCAGTAAAGTTCAAATTCAGATGATTAAATATGGCTAGAGAAACAGATCGGCCCAAGTGAGGTGAATCAGTCTTGGTGTTATAAAGGAGATGTATGTATATACCTAAGAAGAATGTATTCTTGTCTATAAGCTGCAGAATCAGTGTGAGGTGCTCCAGTATTTACCCTTTGTCTCCTCTGTTAAAATCATAGGTGAAAGTGAATCAAAATTTTTGAATCTCTTTTCAGTGGAAACATCAAACATGGTGTCCTATCCAGGCGTGATAAACCAATAAAATGATCTCTTCTATGTAAATCTTAAGTTTTTGTCTTGAATCATCCGTGACAACTTTGTGTTCTGTTATATAAAGCCCTGCCCACAGTGAAATCTGACTGGTCTAAACTTGTGCTCCACAATCATCACTGGCTCTGCCATGAAGCAGTTTGACATACTGAAACAGGTCGCACCTGGATAGGACACGGCACAAGAGTCCAGAACAAAAAGATTTCTTACTTTTGTCCTGAGTTATTCATATATTATGTAAAAATGTATCGATATTAACACTACAACTGTTTTGTGTAAATAGATGAACAATAACTAGCCAAATTTTAATTGTTCGTGTAAATTTGTGCCTTATTTAATATGATGTGTTAAGGGGGGAGGGTGACGGCCGAGTGGGAGAGGGGACATAAGAAAAGGGCAGAGAGGCCATCATTTATCTTTTTATTTTTAATATTTGTAATTTTTTTTTAAGCTTGGTTGTCTGTATGTCATAATGTTGTAGATATATATTTCTAAATACTTTTGATATCCCCAGGCTGTGACGCTTTTGCATTTTGGAACAGCATCTACATAGTTTTCCCTCCAAAGAGACATCTATCTATCTATCGATCTATCTATCTATCTATCTGTCTATCGATCTATCATTATATCTATCTATCATTCTATCTTTCTATCGTTCTATCTATCGTTCTTTCTATCATTTTATCGTTCTATCTATCGTTTTATCTATCATTCTATCTAGCTATTGTTCTATCTGTCGTTCTATAATTTTATCGATTGTTTTGTCTATTATTCTATCATTCTATCCATTACCTTGTGTCCTATCTTTTGCTCTATGTATTTCTTTGTCTATCATCTATCTATCAATCAATCTTTCGTTTGATCATTCTTTCTATCACTCTGTCTATCCTGTCTGTTTTTCTGTGTATTGTTTTATGTTTTATCTCTTTTTTCCTGCTTTCACGTTGAACTCTGCATTAGTTTAAGAAACCTGTGTCTTTACTGACAGGTTTGTTCTGAAATGGATGAAATAAGATGTAAGATGCGTGAACTTCTAAACTGCAGTGAATCTTCAGATCTTATGTTTAATGGCGAGAGCAAGACTTCTTAGGCTTTGCACTCTGTTTAGAGGAGAGACTTCTGTGTGTGTGTGTGGGTGGGTGGGTGTGTGTGTGTGCGCGCGCTCTTTATGAGGAGACCATATCACTTGGCTGTAGTTCAAACACATACCTCCCTTTGCTTTTCCCCAGTACTTCAGTCTGGCAGAGTAACTCAGAACAGTTCCTCTGCTCAAAGGCATCTTCATCTTCTTCTTCAGTCTGTCTTAAGACTCTATGATGTGTCGGCGTTTGCATAAATTTGGTGCTGGTCTGAGATACAGTTTTTATCATGTACACTTGAATGAACCTTTCAAATTGGCTGCCTGTAACTGTGTGCTCTGTTTCCCCTCACAAAACCAAATGCAATGTCACATTTTAATAGACGGCTACCACATCATATGCATCCCAGGTGGAAAATGGACTGAGGGTTGAATCCCTGCACCGTCCTCGACGGATATCCAGAGTGAGGAGACCGAGTGGAAAGAGACTGGTGTAGTTTCTTTGAATTTCTTTCTATAGACATAATGATGGAAAGGGAACTGCGTGTGTCTGTTTTATCTGCTTTAACCATTGAGGTTTCTGTTATTGCACAGTGTAAATACAGTCCTGGAGTTTCCCAGGATTCAGTGCTCTGTTATGATTACTATTGGGCAAAGCCCTATGGATTCTCCACCTCTGCTTTTATGGAATACTGTTGTATTTTCCTTATAACAGAAATAAATGAAAGATCATAACATGCATATCGTTTTACTGATTGGTCATTTTGCAAAAGTTTGCATGCTTTCCTTAAAAAAAATTATCTGACACTTTTCAGATAGCTTATGCATGTTTTGCAGCAGCAGCAAAAACAAAACAAAAAGCACACATTTGGTTGTAGTCAAGGTCTCCCAGCTATCACGATGAAAAAATACAGCTGAACCCGGTGTTGTTGGCCAACCTCAGCTGCACTATAAGGATGCAATGGATGATGTTTACCATACCGCTCAAGGGCCAAAAATGACTTAATAGCCAATTAGTTCCTCTGGGCCCTTGAATTGAAGGTGAATATATATTAAAAGTGACATCTATGGCTCTCTAGCCAAATCGGGAGCGCATGGAATTTATGCTTTTACTATGGTTACAAGTTTACAGCACAGTTTTACAATACAATTATATTCCACTTGAATATACACATGCCTGTTTCACACACATGCAAATCCTCTGGTAAGCAAGATGCACTTTACATTTCACTTCATGTAAGAGTCTGTGTGCTTTACTTTCAAATTCAAGATGCGTTTTCACTGCTTTTTCAATATGCCTTTCATGAATAGATACAAACTCCACTCTGAGAGAAAATAAAGAGCATGATCTTGATCCACGAGTCGGTGCACCTTGTTTAAATGGTTCCTGGTTCTCTGTTCTTATTCAGAAGATTCAGTTCTGCTGCCTTCCCTGTTCAAATGTTCTGCTGGCTACAGATCTAAAGGAAGTTCTTTGCTAATAAATGCTAACAGCACAAAATGAACTTGCTTTCACTGTAAATCCGTGTTGTGATTTCCTCTGTTGTTGATTGATTCAGCTCTACAGTGCCACATATTGGTAACATTTGTTCTTAGGTTCGCTTTAAATCTTTCCTGTCTCTGTAAATGATTAATGAAAGCTCACCAGAATCATTGTTTTCACTGAGCTTCTTCAGGTCCAAAAGCAACTGCTCATACCCGTCCAGCCAAAGTAAACAAGGCAGAACCTGTTCGGATTCCCACAGTTATTTAGAAATTGACTTTCCCTAGGAAACAGTCCCTTATGGGCATTCAAAATCTCACACCAGACTTTATTTATCCACAGATTTGTCGTATTAGGTAATTTTGCAACAAGTTATGATTTTCTATCTCACTACTCTATGTGGTGCTCACTTCCCCACGTCCTGTCCATAAAGACTGGTGCAGATAAGTGGCTCCAGATTCAGCGGACACTAACTGCAGGTTGTCTGACTGGTGGAGCCGCTATTACCCACAGTTCTTAGTTCATTACTCATCAGGTGTCGTCAAGAGAGCTACTACCTGATATCAGCCCCATGAGAATCATCACATTCACGTCTCCTGGATCTCCCTCCATCATTTTATTTAGCTCTCTCTTGCTTTCACTAGTTGGCCGTGTTTCTCTGGCTGGTTGTCAGCGCTCTGAGAAGCTAGAGGGCATTAGAGAGATGTATTCTGGGAGATGGAATGAATGGTTTTCATCTTAGAACTGTCAAGAGCAGCCCAACCTGCCTGTAGATAAAATTGCATGCATTTTGATGTTCGAGATACAGAATTTCATCATCGTTGGTGGAGTACTGCTATGGTATATAGTCTGTTCAGTGGATCTGAAGGAAAAGGGGGTTCACTGTGAACTGTAGCGATGACCCTGACCCTGCTCAACATCTGCTGTTCACTCAACCCCGAAAGGTTTTTGTGAAAATGCTGTGGTGGTTTGTAGTGATATATTCAGCTGCTCGAGTTTGTTTGTCAGCGCATGGTCTGTATTTTTTTTTTCTTTTCACAATAGCACAGCTGAAAGGATATATACAGAACATTGCATGACAATAGACACTGCTGACATTGCGACATGCAACTCTGCTGACTACATATCTTTGTGTGTGTGCTCTCATAGACTCATTGTATGATATGGGGTGTAGCTTTTGATGGATTAAATTCCCCAATATCTGCTAGGTGTATTGTTTGTTGTTATGAGGGCTTTATTCTAAATGTTTTCTGTCAAATACATAAATAAAATTCCCAATCTAAATAATAGGATTGAGAATTAATAACCTCTTAATCGTAAAATTAATTCAACATCAACAGATATTTTATGTGATATTATATGTGCCAAGACCAGAAAGGGCCTTGAATAAAACAAAACTAATACTGAATATAAAACACATTTTTTTATTGGTCTTTTCTTGTTACTTTTCCCTGGCATTATTGCTTCACTTTTAACCTTGGAATCTTTATTTAAGGCACCACCAGTAAATCCCTGCTTTGCTTAGAAACATTCTCGTTTGCTTTCAAGTCTCTGTTGTAAAGAGTTTTTTCCCCCTTCCCTTTCTCTTTATGCTCTCTTTTGCTGTTGTCTTTTTCTCGTATTGGTTAGATCATCTTGAAGGATTTAGCTGATAGTCATGGTTATGATATTGCTGCCGTGTTCGGCATAATATACGATGCTACGCTCCTTCATTTGCATTATTTTTATTACAAAGAGATGGATGCTTCTGATATTAAAAATTTCTCCCCATTTATTTGTTATTGTTTTCTACTGAGAATGTGGGTTGTATCATTCATGTTGATGCATGGTGTTTACTGTAAATGAAGAACGTTAAAAATACTCCTTGTGCTTTATGAAACAGAACTTGCTATTTTAGTCAGGCAATTTATTATTGCTGAGGCCTTCCACACAGACTGATATAAGATATTAAGTATTTGTTTCCCCAGACTGAGCTGTAGTTAAAACCAATAATATTCACCTTCAGTTATAAGTGGTTATCAGTTTTTACGTCAGTGTACAAAATACAACACTGAATCACTCAACTGATTCATTCAAAATGTGTTCAGAAACGTAACAACTAACAGTCTATATGAACTGGTCACTGAATAAATTATTCAACCGATTCATTCGACAACACTGATTCAGTCAGGGCGAAAGAAGTTATGTAAATTATACACTTCATCTTGAGGAGCCAATTAGAAAGGATACATCATCACAGTTAAAGGTGCCATATGTAAAACTGACAGCTAGCAATTCAGATGGGTACTGCAGTCCAAATTCAAAATACTGGAACAAATTGTTTCTTCCACCCCTCCTCGTCAGATTTGATGCTCACTCGTATTGCCAGATTGAGAACATGCAACAAAAGGAGTGTAATTGACCCTTCGCAGGGAGTTTGATTGACAGTCAACCTGACCAATCATAATGCTGAATCTGACATTTTTTTGTTTCAGAGCCATGGATTGTCAGACATAGCAAAAGTAATGAAGGTGGTGCAGGTCTTTGTGAAGGGTCAACTTACAATAGAAGGTGACAAGCCTTAAGGGGGTCGCACACCGGACGAGAAGCCCAGCGCGGTGTCGCGTAGCGCCACGTCTTTAAAATTCGAACACATTATTCTCTATGAGTTTACATACACCGGCGGCGCCATTCGGCATCTGTCCTCAGTGCCCAGCTACAACTCAGGACGCTGTTTAAATTCCTGCCGCGCCACAGAGCGCCATCTGCATAATTTTATATTAAATAACATCATATTTGTTTCAAACCGTTGTTCATACATTATACCAAGATACCACTGCTGCAAATTACTACTTAAATTAGTTGTACAGCTTGAATAAAATGTAAACATATATAATTAAATGTATAATAAACATAGTCCTTTCAATATTTTTTTTTCTCTTGAGACATTTCTTCAGGTAGGAATGTCTAAACTTCTATCTGATGTAAAATGTTCAGTGACAGTCCTTAGAAACGTTAAGAAATGAGCATTCGTTACCTATTAAATAATGTTTTAGCTTCTTTGTTTTTATTGAGCAAACAAATCAGTATTAGCAGTTACAGCATTAGAAATGTTGAAATTGCTTATAATAAAACAAAACAATTGATGAATGGCAATCTAGAATGCTAGACTAAATTAGAACACATTCTTTTCATTAATTAACGTTCAAAACTCCGCTATTATCAATTAAATTAATAATAATAAATGAATTAAAACTCATTCATCTTGCTGCTCAGAACTTGTGGGGCGAGTCAAAAGATAATCACGTCATCAATAGGGTTACATTTTTTTTTAAACCTGTCATTATGTCCTGACAGTAGAATATGAGACAGATAATCTGTGAAAAAATCAAGCTCCTCTGGCTCCTCCCAGTGGTCCTATCGCCATTTGTAGAAAGTCATCTGCTCCTGGTAAAAAACAACCAATCAGAGCTGCGGTCCGTAACTTTTTTTGTGTTCAAAATGTAGAAAAATGTATATAATAAGCGAGTAACATTGAATCCATTTTCCAAACCGTGTTTTTAGCTTGTCCTGAATCAGCAGGGTGCACCTATAATAAGTGTTTATATTTTAGTGAATATTATATTTAAGTGACTATTTTAGATTGCTTCGGGGGTACCGCGGCGGAGTAACCCAGTAACTCTGTGATTCTTCATAGACATAAACAGAGAGAAGTAGTTCCGGCTACGATGTTCTTCCGCTAGACGCAAGCAGTTCTGTTTATTAACCGCTAGAGCGTCAAAAGTTCCCTACTGCAGCTTTAACTTCAGAAATGGAAAATTATGATTCTTTATCTTTTATTCTTTAAGAAAATAGTTTTTATTCTTGTAGAAAATAAATGTTTACTCTTTAAGAAAATAAGGGACGATTCAAATATTTGTACTGTTCCAAAATGTAGGCCTCTATCTGGCTGCAGTTCTCTGAAATTATCACAATTGTTTTGCTTCTCTCATTTATGTACAATTATTCTAAAAATAATTTCATATACAAAAAATGTCACCTGCCTGAGTAAATTTTACCATTATAGAATTGTGACTAAACAAGTGTAGTAGGCTAATTTAGGAGGTTAAATACAAATGTCATGAATTTGAAAGCATAACAACCGAAGGTCAATGTAACGTTGGTTAAAGCATTTTTTTTAAAGGGATCATCGGACGCTACATGTACTTTTACAAGTAGTTTGAACTGAAACTGAATTGGCAGTGTGTGTACACAACCACGCTATATATATATATATATATATATATATATATATATATATATATATATATATATATATATATATATATATATATATATATTCTACTTAAATCTCTACCCCTTTCTCAAATCAAGCCTATCTTTGTGACGTCACACAGACAGGCCCCTCCCACGATAGTTTGATTGACAGTAGCGTTTCAGCACAGACTGGACTGGCATCTTACCTTAGACGCGCCCTGAGTGAGCTGTCATCAGTCTGCCATTGTTTCACTGCTGAAGCAGATGTAGACAAGAATGGCTCCTATGTGACAGATATTCGGTTGTTGGATGTTATAATGAACATAGCAGTCATCATTTACTCCCAACATTTAAGCAGCTGAAGATGAAGTGGGTTACATTTGTTACTGAAGGGAATGCACCCCGATCTACCTAAATGAGTCTATGTTCGCGTGAATCAGCTTTGCCAACAGAGGAAGTGAGTATAAGGTTTTTTAAATGATTTTTTGCAACTTGCCTTTCCTAATAATGTGCCAATTAATGCGTTTCACTATGAAAGCAGCTTAAGTAAAAAGACCCTCAGAGAGCAGCTCAGAAGAGAGGGGCGGGGTCAGCAGAGCTCATTTACATTTAAAGGAAAATGCTACAAAACTGATTGTTCTGAAAAGTTATTTTTGACGGTAAAATAAAATTGTTTTTCACACTACCACTGAGAAATTGTAACTAATCTAGGTTTTAGACTAGATTTTTCATTTAGACCCTAAAGAGTCATATCAACTTGTAGAAAAATGGGCATCTGATGAGTTTTGAACTAAAATATTATTTCAACCATATAGCCTGTGAATGAAGGAAAATGCATACTTTTTAATGAAACAAAATTTAGAGAGTGTAAGAATACACTAGAAGGTTTCTCTCTCTCTCTCTCTTTCTCTCTCTCTCTCTCTCTCTCTCTATTTAACAGCATTAACTTACAATTAGGCCTATATATGTCTTCCTTCAGGTAGACTGAATGTGTTCCTGCCTTTCTAAATGTTGGGCTCATGATCGCTTATTTGCATTTGCCCAAACTTAAAATAGAAACAGGAAAAAATAATCCCGGTGCTCCCAGTTAGCCAATCCAGGCCTGCTGTAAATTGATGACTGGCTTTTTCAATATTTTAATATGATTATGTTCATACAACTTTTTGAGTGAATGCTGAGGTATTTGAGGTCCAGTCCACTTGGTGGCTTCCAGGGCTGCAATACACTGTGTTTTCTGCAACCTGGCAACCCGGGCTGTCAAAATACTACTGGGTAAATTGTCAGTGGTCGGAATCACACAGACATAAAAACACACACACACACACACAGAACCCACATTTCAAAGTAGAATAACTGGCTGTAGCATTGTTTTACAAAGAAACAAGTATGTGAACTTAGCATAACATATTTTTGTGCCCTTCAGTGGACGACTTTCCCCATTTTGAACACAGAGTGATTCATTCTGGCAAGAAATAACTCTTTATGAGTGATTCGCTGAATCATTTACTGAATCATTAATTTATGCAGTAATGACAATAATTTATTTTGCTGTCATATATGTACACTTATGGTTAGTTGAAGTGCACTGCCAAAGGAAGTGTACTGTACTCTAGAAGTGTAAAATGCAAAGCACTGGTCTGTGTTCAAACTTATATTTAATGTAACGGTGTAAGAATCTGTATCATTCCTGAGTGTTTTACCAGATTCTCGGTCTGGCTTCCCTCTCACAGAGACTTTTTACATGCAACACTACCGCAAACCACACAGCATTTGGATACATTTATACGAACCATAAACTAAGGAGAACCACATGGCTCCATAAGTGTTCTAGGAGACAGACAGCCAGTGGACTGTTTCCTTCAGAGCCGCAGTTACAATGGTGTTATAAGACTCTCTGCTCACTGCTGGCTGTTTGCCTCATTTATATTTTAATAGTCGAGTCAAAAGAGTCATCACCTCTTCTATTTCATTCTGAATGAAGATCAATTATATGCATCTGACAGAGTAAATAACCTCATGAGTGGACGTCCCCCAAAGATGGAGCACCACAGCATATTCTCTTGGGATGGTAACTTTGTCCTACTATGTCCTCTACCCATAGACGTATGAACAAACATAGCTAAGGGAAAGCTTTCTTAAAATCAACAAATGTTTTTCTTTGCCCTCTATAACACCTGTGGCATCTCTGCAGTGATGCTGAGGGATTCTGAGTTACTCTCTAAAAGCCAGGTGGATCTCAACCAGAACTACGGGATTTCAGGACTGAGTGACTAGAGGAGAGCACAAGAAGAACATGTTCCTGAATCAACATTCTTTACTGGTCCTTTAAAAACCTTTCTATTAAACCATAAGTCTTAAGTCAAGGCATAGCTGTAACCTGCCCCTAACAGTAGAGGGAACAATGTTGGGTTGACATAAAATTTGCTCTTTACTGTAAATCTGATTGACAAAACCAAAAAGAATGCTGATCCAGGAACCTGCTTGTGTAAATCATTTTAAAATCAAACATATGGGATTCAGTAGTTCTTAAGCATGATATATATGTATGCAAATTTCAGTTACATATTTGGGCTAAATTGTCAGTTATCATCCGTAATTAGAAATATTTATTCTATTCTTCTATTTTTACATTAAGATTACCTTTTGCTGTCATTTTACACTCATAAAGTTAATCTTAGAAAACACTAACAATTCAGTAACACTTTTAAATGTAATTGCTAACCATTCTTATGACATTCACATAGTTAAGACTAAATTCGCAACTTATATTAGATTTCAAAGTTCACTTTTAAAACAATTATTGGATCACGATTTACAAGAAAATATATTTCTACTTCAAAATGTCATGTTCATTTAAATGTGTTACTCTCTATTATTTGTGATATTTACTAGCAATATCTGAGAACATTTTTCAGTGTAGAATACATTTTTTATATAAATAATTCATAAGTTATGACTCATAAGCCATAACACAAAAATTAACTCACCGCTGAACTATTTTAATATCAGTGCATCCCTGTTTGAAAGGCTCATAAACAGGCAAAGTCGAAATCAGGTTTAGAGTTCAGCAAATACCATGACCTCTGTATAAAAACCATCATGTCTATGCTATGCCCTTACTAATATAGTGATTGTGTGCTGTTTGGGGAAGTCCCAGGCAGTAGTACAGTAACTGTTAGGTCAGTGGAGAATTATGTGATATGTCTGGGATGTCCAGTATGCCAGACATCCATGGCACACCCCCCATTACCGTCAGGACTGGTTTCATCCAGTTTTCTCTGGTGCCCTGATGCCTTTACTCAGCACTTTTACATAGAGACACAGTAACACACCTGCCTCTGCCTGTCACACTCACACACACATTTATACTCTCCCTGACCATCTCACACTAAATTGGCAGCTTTCCCTGCCTACTTGCCCCAACCTGCTCACTATATACACCCTGCATCTGTCCCCCAGAAGCCTGAATGATTCCCAGCCTAATTAGACATAAACACAGCCCACACACACATATATACACATTCTTCATCTCTCTACCCACTCCTAATTAACCTACAAAGCATGATCCCCATCCCAACCAACACACACACACACTCACAGCTTGCCGCAGACTGGCATCCGTCACAGCACCAGACAATCGAAACAGCTTCTGCAGAACTCACATACATTAGCAGCTGTCACAGCACATCTGTTGTGTCACATAATGCCGGTGATTTTTTAAGGTTTAAGTAATACAAAGTCTTGATTATTTGACAGAGTTGGGTCAATTGCACAACTAATATTCCTAATTTTCTTTCAGGGTGTTTATCGCCTGAAACTAGAAAGTTAGGGCTGACACTAATAATTATTTTGGTAATCAAGTAAATCTGCATGTCTTCCGGTTCCCCACAGTCAGCAGAAGTGAGAAAAAATGTGTTTATTACATTGGAAATCTGTATAATTATCTTACAAAACACATGGATTCGCTACAGGGGGCCTTTATACACCCCCCTCCCCCAAACCCCCCGGAGCCGTGTGAGGGACGTTTTATTACAAATGTGTGGAAGAGCAAGGACAATTTTTAATATAACTTCTATTGCATTATGCTGAAAAAGGAAAGTCGCATACACCTAGGATGCTTCGAGGGTGAGTAGAAGACTGACAAATTTTTAATCTCGGGTGAACTAACCCTTTAACATAGATATATTAGCAATGAGGTAATAATAATAGGTTCAAATAAAGTATCAAAAACAAGTAATTATATGGGTTTCTTGAAAAAAATATTTAAAATCAAAATGCACATAATATAATTATTTGTTGTTTCAAATCCCTGTAGAGGGCGCCAACGGTGACTGTTTGTAAACATTACAGCAAAATCTAATCCTCTTTAATATTGACTAAACAACATTTAATTCAAAGTACACTTAATCTTTAATATTTGGCAATTTATTTACGACAGAATGCTACAGCCACTGTAATTTCCTTAATATTTAGACATCAAAACGTGTTAAACCTACGAAATTAATTGTAGCGTTTGTGAATTCACAATAGCATTATGCTTTATTATGATTTTTGCAGCCTCTGAAAACGGTCTAATAATGCGATTTATGAATTCTCGTCCGTGGAATGTACCACTTCCGGTATTTTGCTGGTTACTCGACAAGGGCAAATGCAGTTGAGGATTTTTCTTTAATCAAGTACTCAGATTGAATTGAGGAATCGTGAAAGCATGGGGTTATAGAAATATGACTTTTAAAACAAAACAAAAAAGTGGTCTATGACACATTTTCATGTTAGTGCTAAGATGTGTCATGTCAAATTATTCAAATGTTGAATAGTTGGTAATATTGTAATGAAATATATACATATATATATATATATGTGTGTGTGTGTGACTGTGTGTGTGTGTGTGTGTGTGTGCGCGCATGTATATATATTAATGCAGCATATTCTCATTTTCATAATATGCATACATATATATATATATATATATATATATATATATATCATATTTTACATGTAAACTAATGAATGTATATTATATATATTAATCGCATTTCCTTTGTTTAGAGGAAAGTATGCTTTGACACCAAATTTATAAACATAAAACATGGTTATTACTCAATCACAGATGGCTGTATTTGAAGAAGTCATAATCAAAACAGGGTAGCACAACTTACCCCACTCTCCCCTACTATATTGATTGGTGGTGAGATTTAATTAATAAAGGCTTAGAAAGACCAATTGAATTGGAAAAAAAGAGAGCACTATCAGTTCAGAGTCCAAACAAGCAGTGAGTAATGGCCTCTGTGCCAAGTTGTTGTTGGTCTAGCTGGGTCCTATCTCATACCCCAGATCCGGCGTTAACTCCTGATACCTGTAATCACTGTTTGCCTCTCTCCTCATTCCCATTACAGCTCAGACTGGAGGAGGGGGGTGGAAATAAAAGAGTGATCTGATGAAACGAGAGCAGACAGATTGAATGTTCCTATCGCAGGCTTTTAGAGGCGGTCTGCAGGGTGGTGGTCCCTGAGGCGGACCCAGGTGAGGAGGCTTCGAAAAACAACCAGGTGCCTGGACTCCACAGACTGAAGCAACCCAGAAGCAGCACAGGATTTTCTAGGGTTCTTTCGCGTTTGCGCCCAATTAGCTTGAAATTCTAAAAGGCTAAAAATGGAACAATCTGGTTGCGTATTCTTGAATATGAATTGCGACTATCAGTGAAAGATGGGGAGCATCTGGAGGAGAGTTTTCTTCCTGCTGTGCGTGTGTGATGGTGGAAGACTGCCAAAAAACATAGCGCACGGAAGACATAAAGCAGAGAAGATACTGCTCTGAGACTCCCTTTCCGTATCTGTGGACAGTGCAGGCTGGATTTCCTGTGAATGAGGAAAAAGGTCCAGACAGAGTGAGATAATGTGGTGTGTGAGGGAGCATTAGTTCACACCTCCTCTTGTAAACATTGTTCTTGCGTTTGAAGTTGCACTTGGTCCAACATAAAGTTTTGTGAACTGGCAACCACATAAATACATATTGAAGAACTGTGAGACACAGTTAAGCCATAATGTAAGCATTCTGTTATCATTTGGACCTACTGCTGTTTTTGGACCCCATTGCCTTTATTGTGTTCATAAAAAGTGTACCTTCTACAAAGAATAAATAAAGTCATACAGGTTTGGAATGCCATGAGGGTGAGTAAATGATTTTTTGGGCCAACTCTTTCTTTAATGAGATTAAATCCTTTATTTTTGTAACTTTTTCGCCCTCACCCGCCCACCTGGTTTTGCTGACACGGCACCCGAGCTCTTTCTCAATGGCTCATGCTGACATTCAATTAGTCCCCTTAACCAGCGCACCTCCCCGCAGCTAACGACTCGGAACCACAATCTTCCACAAGTATCATTTCTTTCCTCTTTTTTCAATTAAATCACTTGTCTCAAAACGGAGGACAGAAAAAAATGGCCCGGGGGTCACTGCAGTCTGCGCAAGAGCGTGGAGATGATTTCCCCGTCTCTCCGTCTGCCGCTTTCTTTCTCTTTCCTCTTCCAAAAGATTTGACTCTGATGAAATGAAGCTAAAATATTTCAAAGTAGCTCACACACTTCTGTTGAGCTGGAGCTGCATTTGAGTTCTCCTCTATAAACACATCATTTATCCAGCGCTTTGATGGCGAGGGAGACGTGTTTAGGACAGTTGATTGCAATGAACACAAGTGTCAAGCATCAGAGGGGTTTGAGCTTGAAACATTTAGAAAAGAAGCAATTATTTTTTTTCTTTCATCACCCTCTTGAGCTTTCCATGAGGAAATCCATCAAAGGTCACTTGCGGCATGTCACACATGGACATTTGGTTGTGGGTAAAAAGACAAAGATATAGAGAACAAGAAGCAGCAACTAAAAAATATACTGTGCATTATAGCACAAAAAGATTAATTTAGGTCTTTGAATGCGGCACATTATGGTGTTAAATGTTCCTTTCTTCTGTTTTCATTTTAGCAGTCCACATTGAATGCCTCACACCTCATTAATTCAAACAGCCATCTCAGCTGAATAATAACGATCGATAAGATCATTAATCTTTGGAATATATGATCACATATCTGTGAGCTACCCACGCTTTTCTGCCATTTGCATTCATATTAGTATAAATGGGAATGAATCAGTCAAATGTTTCATTACTGTAATATTTCTGCTGAGGATGTAACAGCAGCAGTGTCTTGATGTGTGTTCATAGTATAGAACAAAGGAGCTTTAGAGAGCAAAGACTGAAAGCTTAGTGGTTTTGTTGATGTTGTTTTTGACTGGGCAAAATGTGAGTAGGCCTATGTTGATTCATGGTGGTTAGTGGTTGCTTGCTGAAGTATTAGAATTTGTAGAACTCTTACTCAGCCTTAACTGAATGGGTATTGTGTGTTGTTTTTATATTAGGTTGAAAACCTAGCTAGGCGCAGCTTTATGTAATTCCCACTAAATACAGTTTACTACAGTAGACAGTATCCTGTGTAACCCCTCTCACCCGGGTCCTCTCTGACGCTCCTCGCACTCGCTCCGAGCGGGGCTCGAACCCGGGTCTTCCGGCATGGGAGGCGGACGCACTAACAAGGAGGCTAAATGGCTACAGCCACTAGCGTCTGTCGCTAGTGCGTCTCTTGAGATCGGGGAGTGAGGTTTACCTGCACAGCACTACTCGCTGGCCTCCGTTACACTCACCCCCCTAAACCTCACTCCCATCCGGGTCACGGCACCAATGTAACCCCTCTCACCCGGGTCCTCTCTGACGCTCCTCGCACTCGCTCCGAGCGGGGCTCGAACCCGGGTCTTCCGGCATGGGAGGCGGACGCACTAACAAGGAGGCTAAATGGCTACAGCCACTAGCGTCTGTCGCTAGTGCGTCTCTTGAGATCGGGGAGTGAGGTTTACCTGCACAGCACTACTCGCTGGCCTCCGTTACACCTGCATACTTGTCCTTGTAGAGAACTGTAGGCTTCACATGAAGTGTGGGTCTGTAGGCCTATTACAGGCTTGTTTTCATCTAGTTGTTTACCTTTTGTCTTTTAGAACACGATTCTGGCGCAAAAGTAATCCAGAGATGTAGAGCGCCATCTACATATCTACTTTTATGAAACAATGAGGGGAAAGAAGCGACAAAGGTAGTGCCCTGCTGCCACCCAGCGGCCGGAAATAGAAAGTTCATGTAATGGTCTCCATGCTTCATTATAAAAGCCTCTTATTTTTGTGAAAATGTAGTGTGTCATTACTTAATATCAGTTTACATTTCCAAACATTCATTTTGCCATTAATTGTAATTATCCAGTGAGATCTGTGTTTTGCTCAAGGAGTCTGACAACAGCCAGTGCTCCGCACAGAGATCTGATCTCATCATCATCTGAACAGAACAAACTGAGAAAGACTAAATCCAGAAGAACTGTGGCAAGGTCTCCAAGATATTTTTTTTAAAAAAACCTACCTGCAAAGCTACAGTACTGTTAAAAGTTTTAAGCACTTCAAAAATGCTGTGAAATTAGGATGCTGTCAAAAAATAATGTGATAAATAGAATTTTCTATGTCAATTAACTTAATTAAATTAAAATTAAATTAACTTTGACCTAGGTGCACTTGTGCATAAATTTTAGGATTTGCAGGTAGATCTTGAAACATCTTGGAGACATTGCCACAGTTTTATGGGGAAAAATAAGGTGCTACTCATGTGATAATGTTTATATGTATATACGGTTAGGTGCATATATATTTGGAGACTGACACAATTTTCATAAATTTGGCTCTGTATGCCACCAGAATATAATTAAATTGAAGCAGTCAAGATGAAATTTACATGCAGATTTTAAGCTTCAGTTCAAGGGGTTGAGCTAATTGTTTTTTATTATTTTCATTTTTAATATTTTGTTGAGAATTCTTTGCAGGCAATGACTGCCTTAAGTCTGGAACTCATGGACATCCCAAGAGACTCCAATGTATAAAAAAAAAATGGAGTAGGATTTACATGAAAAAAGCTTGGAAAGTTTTTTCATTCAAAAAAGTTTAGTAAATTTACATGGATGTAAGCGCATAGACAGGCTGTTATCCTTTTAAGATAATATGTTTACTCAATAAAATGAATAGCTAAATTAACACAGAGATCTCAATACATACAGTACACCATACACAATGATGGTAACAATCAGTAAAGTGTTTGAGTATTAATGGGTCGTTTTGAGTAGAAAATGAACTCCAGCTGTCACAAAACAGTAATTTACTAAAACAAACAACAACTAACAACTAAACTAAACAACTAACAACAAAAGCAACCATGAAACAGTGTAAATACAACTCAAAAAACATTTTTAATCATTCATGCCCCATTGCATGATGGGAAATATGGGATCATAACTTTGATATTTACTTAACGAATCCCTGTAAACATAACAATCGGTTCCAAGTAAAATATACTTATGAGTTCCAACTTTAATTTCTACAAACTTAAATCGAGTAATGACATAGAATTTAATTTATATTTTTAAATTCTTGCCTTAACTTAATTATTTAATGTAGAAATGACATTTGTTTTTATGTAGTATTTACTGCACTGCAAAATCATGTTAATCAGTGTGGGTTTTGTCCTCCACCATGATGTTGTGTGTTTTGGATCAAGCCTTCTCCATTTTTTTTCTTCCTTTCATTCTGGTACAGGTTGATCTTGATTTCAGCTGGATGTGTTTTTTTTGTTTTGTTTTGGCAAAGATGTTTTTTGGCAAAGTCTAATCCTTTATCCTGCACCTTGTGGTGAGCCCTCTGTATTTGTTCTCGTGAAGTCTTCTCTTGACTGTAGACTTTAACACTGTCACACCTCCTGGAGAGTGTTCTTCTCTTGGCTGGATGTTGTGAAAGGGTTTTAATTTACCATGGACAGGATCCTCCGATCTTCCACCACTGTTGTCCTCTGTGGATGTCCAGTTCTTTTTATGGATTTGTTTTGTTTTTGAAGCCTTACAATTGTCTGTTTCATTTTTATGAAGAGATCCTTTGACCGCATGATGTGCGTTCACAGCAACAGCTTCCAACTTCAAATCAACTCCAGACCTTTTACCTGCTTAATTGATGTAGAAATAATTAAAGGGGGGGGGGGGGGGGGGTGAAATGCTATTTCATGCATACTGAGTTTTTTACACAAAGTTTCAAAAATTAAGTTGTACGTTTGAAGGAGTATTTTTGTTCCAAAAAAACCTTTTCCGGTTTGTCACAAGTTTCGGAAAGTTTTTTTCAAGTATGGGTCTGTGTGATGTTAGATGGAGCGGAATTTCCTTATATGGATCCTAGGACACCTTTGCCGGAAGAGTGCGCGCTCCCGTATAGCGAGGCTGAGCACACATTTCACTGATCAGAGCGAGAGCGTCGCGAAATGTCACAAAAGGAGTGTGTTTTTGGTTGCCAGGGCAAGACAACCCTGCACAGATTACCAAAAGAGAAACAGCATTAAGGGACCAGTGGATGGAGTTTATTTTTACAGAGCATCAACGGAGTTGTGCAAGTGTTTTTGTTTGTTCCCTGCATTTCGAAGATGCTTGTTTTACAAACAAGGCCCAGTTTGACGCTGGATTTGCACATCGTTTATTTCTCAAGGATAATGCAGTCCCAACGAAAAAGGGTCACGATCGTGTGTTGGAACCGCAGGCGGTGAGTAAAACTGCTTCAAAGTGTTGTTAACTTAGCTATCTGCGCATAAGCATATCAAGTAAACAACATGCGATGTTGTCATCAAACTGCACTTTCCACATGTACAGCTTATAAAAAAAAAAAAAAAGACAACATAAAGTGGAACTTTTTCCAAAACCGCTAAGCAAATATATACAGTTTCAGTACATACCAAATAGAGACGCCTTTGCTGATGCTGCTCTTGTTAAATTTCAGCCTCTGGATCTGTCACAGCTTCCAAACGCTCTCAACGCAAAAGCCTACTGGCGATCGTGATTCTTTAGCTCCGCCCACAAGTCACGCCTCGGTGCTCGTGTTTTTCCGGGAAAAATCGGTACAGACTATCTTTCTCTTATAAATATAATAAAAATAAAGACTTTTTGGAGTTATGAAGGATGCAGTACTACTCTATAGGTACTCAAGATTAACAGGATATTGAGTGAAAACGAGCATTTCACCCCCCCTTTAAGGAATAGCCCGAATCGGTCCATGAAATGGCTTTTGAGTCAACTGTCCAATTACTTAAGTTTCCTTGAAAAAGGGGAGTGGTACATATTAAAGAGCTGTGTAATTCCTCACCCTTTCCTCTAATTGTGATGAGAATACCCTCAAATTAAAGCTCAGAGTGTGCACTTTAGGTCCATATTCATAATATAACTGTAAATTGAATATGTTTTGGCCAGCACCTATAATAATAAAAATTGTGCCTACTTATGAAGTTCACTCTAATTAAATAAGCTATGACGACTATAAAAAAATAAAAAAAATGCATCTATGAATAATCTAAAAAAATCTATAACAATAATAGTCCTGCCCTTTCTTCCTCCATTGCTTTAAACCCTATGTATTATTTACAAAAACTGCCTAATGTTTAAAATTTTGTGCATCCAGTAATATCTTACATGCATCCAAGGCATTTAAGATGGTGGGTTTTTTAAGGCTAATTCACTATGATGGAGAATCCTCCCTGCACCATTCAGGACTGATTATTATCCAGACTTTATTTCTCCACGGCCATCAATCACACCAGAAAAAAATATTAATCAGTGAGTCAGCTGATCTGTCAGTAATGTTTAAATATATCCAGCACATACACCTACACTTCAAGACCTGCACGTACAGACTGTGATTGCAGTGACAGCGCTGAAGATACTGAGACTGGATGCATACGCTGTGCTGTCTCTGAGACGTACCAGATGACAGCAGCATGTCTGAAAGCATGAAAATTCTCCATTTAAGCTGATTGGCTGACATTCATGAGCAGCTTGTAGTAGACACCGTATTAAAACATGTTAATCCTGCAAAGTTAAAAGCGGCCACTATTTTTAGCCGCTGTTGTTATCACACATCAGTGGGTCTGTATTAAATCCTCCGCCTTCACAGAGACACACGTTTACACTGTGCTTTGGCTGGATCACACTTGTCTCTCACCAGCTCGGCTTTACCGAACACACTTGGAGGGATCGCTATGGCAACTGGTTGCTATGGGTGATGTGACACCACTACATGCTCATCTTGGTGAGGGAAAGAGGGAGTTGGACCACAGAGGAGAGGAATGGAAGCAGAGAGCCGCTGATTTTATTTGGATTGCTGGACGAAACGAGGAGCTGGGTTGAAAAAGTTCTGACAAGCATCTGTCTCCGGGCGGACAGCCGTCGCTCTCCCTGCTTATTTCGGATCTCCGTCACCCTCCCACTGATGAATCCTCTCCAGTAACAACAGGTGAGAGACTAATGCTTTCATTGCATTTGCAGCCCTGTGTATGTTCACGGACATCCCCGCTTCAACTGTCAGAGCGGTGACAATGCAATTTGGTCAAATCTAGGAGGGCACAGCTGGATGTTTACACGGACATTTGATGAATAAAATCACAAATGGAGAGGTGTTAGTGTCGTGCTCCTAGTTTCAGTAATCCAAACCCTAGGTACCCTGTACTCGTGCGTGCGGCTGGATTTCGAGCAACACGTTGGCATCTCGTGCGTGCGACTTCAGGTCGTTAAAGAGAAATCTTTGCATTTGTGGAAATGGAGCCAGGCTTTACAGGGAGTGCCAGGGCTGATCATGAGCGCTGGCATCAAAGAACCGAACCATTAAAGGGTCAGAGATTATCACAGAAACCGGCGCTTTGAGACAATGAATCAGGGGGCATGAAAAGAAAATGGATTTGATCGCCTCAAGACGAGAGAGATAATTCACTCCAGGCTACTTACTGTCCTCAGCACAATGAATCGGTTCACTGATGTGCGCTGTGAGCTGGATTTAATGTTGTAAAACATGTACACGGGAATCTTATATAACATTGTGGTGTGTGCCTTTAAACATGAGGCCTGCGCCACACTAGCAGTGAAGTTGTTGTTGTCATTGTGAATCCTCAAAAGTGTTGTTAGGTGATGTGATATTGATGATATTTTAGGTTAAAATTAATTTAAAATCTACTTGTTCTCTTGTGATTTGTAATTTTTTTTTCTAATCATCTCGTGTGTTTCCAGAATGGCTCTAAACAAAAACCTGTTGATCGTGAAAATGGCCGTGTGCCCCTGACCCATCCCGACAAACTGGAGAGGATGGCCGAGCATCTCCACGGCAACACACTGTCTGCGTCTGGGGCCCCCCACCCCATCCCCTTCCTCACACTGGAACAGAAGGCTGCCTTCGTCTTCGTCCTCCTACTCTTCATCTTTCTGGGGCTTCTTATCGTGCGCTGCTTCAGAATCCTTTTGGATCCATACAGCAGCATGCCAAGTTCCACATGGACAGACTATATGGAAAAAGACACGTTCGACTACCGCATTGCCTGAGCTGCTAGCCAGATTTTGGGCTAGGAGACATGCGATGATTACCTCACACGCGCACACACATACACACACGCAAATGCCACCACCACACCTCCTCCACCACCTCAGAGCCAGCTGTATCCCTCAAGTGTTGTTGTTCCGTGATGGTGGTTTTGTGCGTACTTGTGGATCTGGTTTTTCCATTTGAAGACAGCACTTAAACACACTTTCGTGTCTCACGCGTTCTGACAGGGTTTTTCAGCTCCTAGCTTCCACCATTGATGTCACGTTCAGCATGGCTGACAAGTCTTAGCGATGAACCTTTTGTGTTAGAAACCAGGCAAATAGCTTTATTACGGACAAACAATAGGGTTAATTATTTTCTATGTCCAAGGAAACGACAAATTCACAATTCTGTAATTGGGGGGGGGGGGGGGGTGGATTGGGTTAATCCATTTCTCAATGATTCACTCCACACTTATCAAAAAAAGCACAGTGCATTGGTTTCAGGATGATTATATCCTCTGAGCTCTTTGGTTCGGGACTCTTGAGCTATGCGCCTTTTAAATTTGTGTGTTTACAGAGCAGCCAGAGAAACTGGCCTTGCTGTTATTCAGCTAAATGTCAATCAATGTACTGACCAACCAGCCTCTGTGGGCAAACTGAATGTTTCTTAATAGGATGAGTAGGATTTCCTCTCTGTTGTTCTTCAGTATTTGCCGATGTCGAAATGGACTGTTCTATCAAACGTTTGCCGTTCTACCCAGGCTATCAGCACAGTGCTTTTTTTTTCTTCTCAAAGTCTGGTTAACCTGTGATTTGCTTGACTTACATGTTCAATAGAAATGAAACTGAAATAAACAGGTCCGATATGTGTCTTGCGTGCAGAGGAGGTCAAAATTGCCATTTAGGTGCAACTTATCAATCGCTTTCAAGTCAGTGATACGGCGGAGTTATTTCTCCACAACACCGATGTGCTGTTCTCACAGTGCACATTGTGTCTTAGCTGAGAGCCGTGTCCAGGATTTTTGGGCTTTTAAATTGCAGAGATTGGTGATTTTATTCAAAGAGAAAATGTGCCATGTAGTTTACAAGTGGCTTTTGCGTTTTAATGTGCTTTTTATATTTGTTTCCAAATAATAATAAAAAAGATATGTTTACATCTCACCCTAGTGTCTTAATACATAAAACAACACTAAAAATGTCAATAAAAACATGCATGATGGTTGTGCACCATTTTTAGCAAACTACATGCAGAATTGAATTAAAGTGGTAATATAAAAGCAGAATTACTGATTTTTAACTAGAAATCCAAAATTTTATAAGTAGTTTTAAAAATTGTGAAATTGGAGGGTTTATAGATTACAAATATATAGATTTGAAATGAAAAACTTACAGAAATGGGTTTTTAGTTTATATATTGCATCATATTTCATAATTAACTTTTGTGGACCAGGATGAACGAACACTTTCCATAAGGAAATTCTAATTCACACTCATGAATTCAGTGTGAATTGAATTTCTTCAGTTCAGAATTCTGGTGCATGAGAAAGGTTTTTGCAATTACTGATTGATGTAATTCTGTTCCACTTTTCATTAAATCTAGTCACCAACTCCACAAACCACACATATAACATCATTATAATCCAATTCAACAACAGGCCTGATCAGATGGCAGGGGACACTCATCCCTTCACTCTTGACTCTTTTTGGTTCAAAAACATCTCCTCCTGTTGAGAAAGAAACTGGATCGACCCTCCAGAACAGCATTCAAACAGCCTTAACCCCTTCATTAGCATTATCCTAACAGCAGGCACACATGCTGGCAGCAGCTTTCACAGGAGGAAGTGTGCAGCAAGAAAACATCTCAAAGTCATCTGTCTTCATCTTCTCATGCCAGCATGTACAGATGTGCTTTCGTTTAACCTGAGGAAAGCAATGACAGCTCCATTTTACAGCGCCACATCCCACAGGGGCTCTTTGAGCTCAGAACAACGTACTGTAGTTCAAAATGAATCAGGGCTATTGTAGAAGGAAAGGTAATGAGACATGTAATGTAGAGAATGGGAGCACTACTTCATCAAACTACATTGTGCTACTTACGGTCATAGCTTTCATTGACGTTATGTTCTCATTGCAACGTTGTAATGGTGCAGAACTGAATCAATCTTGTGCTATATTGTTCAGCATCATTTGTTTTTGAAGCATCATAATTTATATTTACATTCATGTTCTCAAAATCATGCCAAAAGATTAGCAATGTGCCTTATGCTTTGGGCACAAGTATAATAGTGTTGTGACATTTCCTTAATTTGTAGATGACAACAAACATACTACTGCAACAGAGCTGTGATGTACTGATAACTATGAATGATAACCTCTAAAAATGTAAAAAGAAATCATGTCTAAAAAAAATTTAATCTCCATTACTTCCATCTTTGATTCTCTAGATGGACTTTTTACTGGAAATCAATACATTTCTATAACTATCTTCTGAAAAACTGCTATAAACAAACTTAAGGTCGTCAAGCTGGTTCTGTTCTCATGTGTTTGCTGCCTAGCTAAACCAGCTTAAAGCTCCTAAGAACCACCTTAAAATAATTTCATCATATTTTCTCAACTTTTCATCGCATTTCATCAACTTCCCTATAATAGTCTAATGATATAATTAGTGTCTGCAAACAGACTGCAATGTTCTGACCCAAAGACCCATGAAGACTGAAGATTGTGTCCCTAAATACAGGCAGACGTCCACTGCTCAACTGCCTTTGTTATATAGTTGCCCTGAAAAACAAAATACACAGCTATCAGTACTATTAGAAGATGCTGATTTACTAAAGAGTACAAGACGACTTATTTATTCCTGCTCCAGAATTTAAAGACTTGATTCTTCACTTCTTAGACTTATTTTTCTGTTACTATGTCAAAAATGGTTTAAATAGCCTATAAAATAATCCATCATGCCTCTGTTAACACATTCTGACAGTACAAAGTTCTTCAGGATTATATTTTTTTAGAATGAGCTCAAAAATTTAGAGAGTGAAGATGCAAAACTGAAATTTTCTTGATTTCATGTGACCCTGAAACACAAAAGCAGTTTTAAATCCCCGAGGTATATTTGTAGCAATAGCCAAAAATACCTTGTATGGGACAAAATTATTTAAATATATAATATAAGTTTTATAATATAATTTTTCCTTTATGCCAGAAATCATTAGCATATTAAGTAAATATCATGTTCCATGAAGATATTTTGTAAATTTCCTACTGTAAATATATATAAAAAAATATTTTTTGATTAGTAATATGCATTGCTAAGAACTTCATTTGGACACTTATTTTTTCCCAATAAATTTAAAGTTTACTTCATTGGTTAACACATATTAGTTTTAGGTTGTGTTGAGTAATATATTATCTTTTAACCTGTAACCCTGTTATTATTATTTTTTTATTAATATTAATGTATGATGTTCGAATATTCCCTGTATTATTTACTGAATTATGTGACAGATAATTTCTTTCATATGAACATGAAAAATGATTATGACCAACATAATTATTTTGAAAGTAAATCAGACTCAAACCAAATCAAGAAAGCACAGCACTGATTTTAGAAGAAAACATTTGTATAACAAGAAAACCAGGAGCCAAAAGCATAAACTCCCACATAAACAATGTCTTTAAAATTCATCACTCTTACATAGAGACACGTACAATAAGCCTTCGATCATTATGACACCTAATGGAATTTTGGAAATTCCTTGCCTCACAGATTTACACAGAGTTAAGAAATAAAGGACTTCAGGTAACTGTGTCTTCAATGGATGTGAGCACTGCGACTAAAGACAATAGTTAAACAGGTTCTGTCTATAATGGTTGCAGCACGATGCGAGTAACTAACTTTCACAAAGGAAAAATAATTTACAACAGTCTCTTTTTAGCATCCAGTGTAGACAGCCTCTAGATGTTGCAGCTCGATTGTGACCCAAACAACAGCGGTCGCGTCCAGTCTAGACAGTGTTAATGGAAAATGTGAAACAGCTTCTCTACAGTATCAAGCCAATGCTTCTGCAGGCCTGTCATGATCTTCATAAAGAAGAGATCACAACAACTGACACTAGAGTCATCAAAGCAAGATTTTAAATGAAAGCAAAAAAAAAAAAAACTGAGATGTGTTATAGTTCAAATAAAATATACATTTAATATAGCATAAGTTATGTTATTTTCATAATAACAATATCAAGTCGATGCTTTCTGCAGTCATTTTCTCTAGAAAGAAGAGATCACAAGAGATGGTGGAAGAGCTGCCAGGGTTGCCAGGTTTTAACTACAAAACCCGTCCAATTGCTACCCAAAACTAGCCCGATCGTGTTTCAAGGGGGTGACTCTGGGGATAAGATCCAGATTTTTTTTTGGTGGGGTTCCCCTGGTAAAACCTGCATTTTGGGGTCACTTCAATCCACTGAAACCGTGGGAAACGGCTGACTTAGCAACACTGATACAGTACAACACCTCATCAATTTTAAGTTCTTTTTCTCTTTTTCCTCAACGTGGAAATAAACCTATGCGTGAGACTTCCGTTTCATTAACCGCTATAGGTAAATAACGAGGAGAAAATCAACGTGCAGTAAACGGTAAAACTGTTTGCAGTACAAACCATTGTGTTCTTAATTACGAAACAAAATTAAAAAAATATAATAGGACACACCAATTGTAAATATCAAGCAGAAAAACTGTTTTGTACAGCTAAAAATAGCTGGATGCAAATGAGACCGGAAGCTAGACCCATAGAATTTACAAATGGAGGCGCCCATTTTTACATCAGGAAAAGGTGGATACTGCCACCTGTTGGTGCCCTTGTGTAACATAAAGATCACAATGATGATAACGAGAAAACTAATTTTATGTTGAGATCACAAAATAAGTCGTGATAATGAGAAAACAATTTTAGTAATGTCAAGATCATTAAATAATTAAGTAGTAATAACAAAAAAAATCATCTTATGTTTGTCGAAATCACAAGAAAATATCCCAGACAGCAAGCAGTTTGGCCCAGATCCGGCCCACATCTGGGCCGCATGGATTTCACGTGGGCCGAAACTGCTTGCTGTCAAGTCGCAATATTGAGAAAGCAACTTTATGTTGAGATCACGAGAAAATTATAATCACAAGAAAATATATATATTTTTTCGAGATCACAAATTAAGTTGTGATCAATAGAAATCAAGAAAGAAAAATAATAATCCATGTCTTCTTAGGACTTCTTAGGAATTCATAAGATAATTAAGTAGTGATAACAAAAAAAAAATCATCTTATGTTTGTCGAAATCACAAGAAAGTATGATTATTATTACAAGAAAAATAATAATCCATGTCTTCTTAGGACTTCCGTAGGCTTTAATGAGTTTAAGAGTGTGTAAGCGGCCCCTATAGTGCTTCAGCGCGAATGACAGGTAGAAAGAGACAAACAAACCTCCCCTTTAAGAGACTGTCCCTTTAACAAACTTAACCTGGACACACCTGAACTTCCACTAAAGGAGTTTCGATACAAGTTAGTAGAGGAAAAACAATACCGAAAAAACAACATCCTGTACAGAAATATGGGTGAGTAACGTTACACTGGGAAGTTTTATCCGTTTACTTGAGCTGCTAACGTTAACGTAGGCCTACATGTTTTTCAACCTGTGTCCCTCAGAGAGTTTTAGCTTTTTGACATTTCAAATGACATAGGCCTGGTTGAGGAATATTCTTCGCACTACTAAAACAATAACTCAATAAAGATTAAATATGTCGTGTAGACAAGAAGTTTGAGAGTATGTTCTGTCGCACTATGTGTTTCTTCTGAATTCGCTCCGTTGATTTGATTATCTGTCCAAGTTGTGTTGAGGCCTCGTTCGCTTTCAGTTAACGTTATTCGTCTGCATGCTAATCGGTATTATTCACGGTATTGATAGATTGGGGAAATCAGTTTTCTTTTACAGCCAGAATCATTTACAGTTTACATAGTTAGTACTTTTTATATTGTTCTATGTTTTTAACTGCCTTGAAGTTTGTTTTATAGAAGTCATCGTTAATAAAGTTTGACTGTGTTAATGATTAAATTAAATCTAGCTTAAAATAGAACCATTTATTACAAGTAATTGTTTAGGGTGATATTAGCTTTTTATTTGTTTATTTGATAATCAGGTTCTTGCTGTGCTTTGATGTATAAAGAATACATTTCATTATTTATTCTTCTTCTAATTTATTACATACTGGCTCCAGAAGATGTCCTTTCACAAAATGTAAACCTCTTACAAAATTACTCCGACAAACTGTTGCAACCTTCTCCAAATCTTTCATTTCACAGAATTTCTGTTTTGATTCCTAGGGACAGTGGACACGGGCCCTCCTGGACCAGTAGCAGTGCCCCAAACGCCTCAGTGGGTAGCAGATGTGGACAAGGTAACAAAGTATGAGAACAGCACTAAGGAGGAAGAGGAAATGATCAAATCTGCAAATATGGAACCCAGTACCCTTCCGTGGCCTGAGAGTAAACACGAAGCACAGATTCTGCCAGTCAAGGGTGGAGAGAGCACAAGCGTTAAATCAGATTGCATCTCACTCCGGGATGGTGGAGTGAGCCGGACGGAGAGCGAGAGGGAGGAATTTAGGCTGAGAGAGAAGGAGGATACGTGTGAGGGATGGAGGAGAATGGAAGCAGGCAAAGAATGTGTTTCTGACACTGAGCTGAGAAACCGAGTGAAAAGCACCAGCTCGGAGATAGAGGTGGAGGAGGTGAACATCATGCCAAAGAACGCAGCTCGAGTCTTCAGCCCCAGCATCACCATCCTGCGCTCCACCAGCCAGCATGAGGCTGCACACCCCGAGAGATATGAAGAAGAAGAAGAGAGGAGCCCTTTCCTTGGGACACATGGAACACCAGTAGAAGAGTATTACAACGACTGGCCCATCACACCCAAATCACATTGCTGTAAGATCAGATTAAATCATTGTGTTTTTAATACATAATAATTCTGTACCATATTATGAACTGATATTACAAATGAGAGAATTTATTGGTAGAGGCCGATATGCTGTCCTGTAGCTAAAACAGTAGAGGATGGCGCTACCAAGATCATGGGATCAGTTCCCACTGATAAATATATTCTTGAACAGAATGTAAGCCACTTTATATAAAAGCATCTACCAAATACATAAATGTAAAAAAAAATTTGGTTGTATAATTGTGTGTACTCGTTTCCCCTATTTTTACATGTCATTATCTTCTGCTCACTTAAACTTGAAAACATACATTTCATAACTCTTTTCAATGTAATATTTAATAAACCTCAAAATGAATATCCTTTTTCATATTGTTCTTTATGATATTGTGATGGCTAAATTCAATTTTATATGTCAGACATTTAAAACGATTAGATTTTAAAGGTATGCACACACAATAGTATAGAATTGTAATATCTGTCCATCCCTAACTTTAAACAATTTTACCTAAAATCACACAAACCAAATTGACTTTTTGCAAACTTGTGCTCCCTCAGGTTGAAAAGCCAACCTGGATTGTCACAAAAATATTAAGAAGTACAAGTGTTTTGTACAATATATATTTATTGAGCATAAGATCATACCAACCCCAAACTTTGAATAGTAGTGTACTTTTACGAAAGCATGAAAATCCAGTCTCTCTCTGTTTCTCAGGTGGATATAATCGTGATGCTCTTAAACTGGGCTCGTCCATGTTCACTTCTGCCCTGATCTTCCCCTTGTTGGTGTGGGGCGGTTACGCCTTCCTGCCCTTTGATGCCCCTCTGCTCGACAGCGCCCCACTACGGCTGGTCTACACACTGCGCTGCTCTGTTTTTGCAGTCATACCTATTGTCCTTGGTGAGCAGGAAGTTCCTGGCTCTGTTTTGACTCTGAGATGACTTGACATTGATTTAATTATTCCACACTGAAAGAACACAAAGATACACTGTTTATCAAAGGGAGCTGTTTGGAAATGGTTGTTCTATTCTTTCTTCCACTCTTAGGTATGTTGGTACTAGGTGTTTCCCGTCTGTGGTATCGATCTTTGAAGCCGCGGTTTGATGGGGAGAGGGAATTTAAGCAGGTGGCAGTTCACCAGCGCTATGTGGAGGACTCTATCTCCCTCTTTCTGCTTTACTTCCTCCAGCTGGCTGTCATGGCTGCCTACCTGAATCAAGATCTTCTTAAACTAGTTCCTATTCTCACCATCGTTTTTGCCTTTGGCAGGTACAAAATCCCTCCTAAAACTGCAAGACCAAATATCTGATTTAGAAAGTGCCACAAAATTGGTAGTACTTAATAGAAGTATAATGAAAACACAATTCAGTGCGATAACACCAAAATGGAGTTTAAATGTAAAGTCGTACAAAAAATGTTAACTGGTGAAAATACAAAATAAAACGTTACGGGGGGGTTGACCGATGATTATATCTGGATAAAAACCTGAGTTAATTATGTTGTAATTTTTTTTGGGGGGGGGCTGGACTAGACTCAATGCATATTGTTACTATCCATAATACGTATTGTAGCATTTTTGTATTGCGATTTATATTGTGGCATGATATATTGGTACAATCCTAGTGATTCATTTACTTATTTTTAATGTTTTGTTTTGTGTCCATTTTATCCCCATTCATCCAACCCACACCCCCCTCCCCCCGTGTCGGTTTCTTTTTTTACATATGTTAAAATTAGATTATGAATCTCAGATATTTCATGTGTGAATAGCAATACTTTTTCAAATAACTTTTAATTTGTGTCTTTGTGTTTCACAGGTTACTGTACTGGGTCGCAGCAGCTTGTGACAGCAGTGTGAGAGGTGTTGGCTTTGGGTTCTCATTTTTGCCAATGCTGGTTATGCTGGTGGCCAACCTCTACTTCATCTTCCTCTCTGAATCTGCAGGCTCCATCTTTGCCCCAGACATCCCAGAACCACCTGTTCCTTCAACCAAACAGCGATTCTGGGGCTGAACATGTCACATCTGGCACCTCTGCTACTGCCAACTGTAGACCAGATCTCTTTGGGCTTAGAGCCATCTTAAATTAGACGATAAGAAATTTGTGTCTGATAATGTTTAATCCAACTGTGATTTCATTTTCCTCTCCTGTACGTTGTTTTTACCTAAGTACATTTATGCCATGATGGGTTGGTTGAAATTGGCAGAAATCCAGTCAAAGGAAAGAGAGGAGGCTAGAACTAAGGGGGAATCATTTTCTTTTCTTTTGAACTAACTTATAAATAGAAGTTGTGTAGTGAAACTTGAGACACTAAACTACAAATTAAATTGAGTTAGCTACCCTTTATTGCAGTCAAACATGAGCACAGAGCATAGACTGGTTTCAACTCATCTATTTTAAGATGAGAATGTCAGCAAAAAGAAAACTAAATTGCAAATATTTACTCCACAAGTAAGGTTTTGTTGTGTTTTTTGTTTTGTTTTGGGGGGTTGTGTTTCAAGCCTATGTGGTGTGTGAAGTTTAGAGGCCTGTTCAAGCTTGTATTTTTCCACAACCACTCCCTTTGTTTATTTAAGGGCAATGTGACGTTTACTCTGGAGACGTAATATTTTAACACAAATTTGTAAAAATGTAAAGGTATAACTCCAAACAAAGCTGAAAAGAGATATAATAAAACTATGCAGCCTAGCGCAAAACTGCAAATGAATTTATTAAACCGAAAGTAATTTTTATATTTTCATAAAGATTTTTTAAAAAATACAATATTTTGTGAATGGCTGTTTTTGTGCTTAATTTTAAAAACGTTGAAACGTACATTCTATTCGATTGTGGTCGTTTCGAGCTGGCTCAACAAGGTCAATTGTTTACCTTTTTTGGTCGGAGGGCATAAAAAGTATTTCCTACTACCTGCTGTCATTTGATATTTGGAGTACATGGAAAGTTGACGGCAAACCTCCAGCAGTATAAATTCTAATACTTTGGCATCATATGCTATATGGTTATAAGTCTGGACCTGAGGCAGAATGGCATCTCAAGGCCGAAGGAAACACAGCGCTTGTCTGTTCCGAACGAGGGAGAACTGTCCGTTTCGAAAGCTGAGGAGAAACGTGTGTAATGGTAAGACCGATGACATAACTTGATTCCTTACCAAGTAATTTAATTCATCCAGGTAATTAAAACCCACCGCGTTTTAGAATAATTCCTGAAGAAATTTGAAATATACACTGTATGGTCTTAACACAAATAATGTTATGTGAAACATTTATGAGTTCGTTTGCCCTCGAGTGTTAAGTTGCCCTGAACGACCCTTGATTGCAAGTTGTGTTTTACTGAATTGTTTAGAGTAAGTTTATCTATTGGTTGTGCCAGCTGTTTATCGGAAGTTGCACATCTAGTTATGTAATACCACTTCTATCAACCATATTGCACAGACTCGAGGAGCACGCTCGTGCCCACTGGAGGCCAGTGGAGGACATTAGAAAGCCCATCCGGGTCAAATAGAGCCGTCCGCGTCGAGACCTTCTCCAAACCTTCTCAGTCTGATTCCCACCTGCAAGAAGAGTTCTCGGGTCAGTGTCAGTCTGACATTAGGGTTTCTTTCGAGTGTGATTACATGGCACACTATGAATTATTGCAATAACTATAGTATTCTTATTATTAAATCTTTTGTTCCCCTGCCATCTGAACAGCCATGGACACAGATATGGATCCGCCAGCTGGTTCGGGTTATGCTGTATCAGATGCTCCAGGACCTTCCAGCTTAAGCCTCATTAACCAGCAGCACCGCCTGTCCTCCAGTGAGACTGTCATGGGTAAGAGAAGTAGACCTTGGCTCTGCCTGCTATGTGTTGTTAGGGTAATGATTTTTTTTTTTGCTGTGTTGTTCTGTTTTTATGTTAGATCTGGACAGTGGAGTGGACCCAGAGACAGGAGAGCGAGCCCAGGGTTGATATCACACATCTGTGGCATGATATTGAATGCTGGATGTGGCAACCCAAGACTAAAAATCTGGGTAAATTTCAATGTATTTTGTCTTTAGGCAAGGCGCGCAGACAGATTCAATGCTTGATGATGACAGATTAGGCCGATTGCCATTCAGCACAGCCAAAACTGCAGATGGAACTTGTTTGGTGGTGTTGAAATGCAAATACTGATTCGTCTTAGCATCCGAAATATTGTCAAATGACAGTAAGCCTGTACAGACTTGCAGATAAACTGCTCATCATGTAATTTATGGGTGGTCTTCCCTTCTAGATTGTTTGATGTTTAGTAAATCTAAACCAGGGGTGCCCAACCCTGATCCTGAAGATCTACTTTCCTGCAGAATTCAGCTCCAACCCTGATCAAACACACCTGTCTGTAATTATCAAGTGCTAATTAGTTGGTTCAGGTGTGTTTGAGCAGGGTTAGAGCTAAATTCTGCAGGAAGGTAGATCTACAGGAACGGGGTTTATTTTCATCCTTTTAAATATATTATTATTTTTGTTTTTAAATTCTGTGTTTGACGTTACATCCTTAATGTCAAAATGGCATATTTTTCTGTTAATGACTGGTTCCGTAATATGACATTTGTTGAAAAATTATCTGCATATTTAATACAAAAACAGGTGGTAACTTTACAATAAAGGTCTCCGCATTGACCAAGATTTATGGCAAAGTTTTGGTCACTGTTGTTTTATGTTGGCGTTTAATGTTAATGATTGCATGTACTAAATACATTAATACAAATGTCAATGTATGAACATTAATTAAAATGAACCTACATTAATGCTGTTCATTCTTAGTTCATGATACCAAATCCAGTAATGTTAACTACCTGAACCTTATTGTAAAGTGTAACATTTGGGAAAATGGGACACAATCTTTTTTTAAAAAACTGTCAAATTTAAAATGTGAAGTTTTCTGTGTGACTTTCTATAAAATAAATTTAATTGCATAATCACAGTAAATTGCCATGGTGTTGTGAAAAAAGTACCTTAATTTACATTTAATTTAAGGGGGTTCAGCCCAGGAAAAACTCAACAACAAGGTCTGATATTGACATTTATCACGGGTAGGAAACACAATGTAACAATAACAGCAAAGTGAAGCACAGAAATACTAGCACAAACATCTTAATCCAATCCAGAGTTGTTTCATTTCCAGAGGGGAAAAAAAACAATTGAGGGAAGAAGAGCTTCTGGCCTAATGACACGATACAAACCAACAGTGCAAATGGCTTTCTAATGAGAACATTGTGTTGGAGAATGGAGTTCTGCACAAATAAATGCTTGTGTACAATTGCTCTTCATTTGCTGCATTACTGTCCTTTCTGAACTCTTGTTCCTTCATCCTCTGTATTTCCTCTTCCTTTACTCCTTGTCCTCCATCGGTGCACCACCCGCCTGGTCTTCTCCCTTCTTTTTGTGACCAGAAACGATGTCATCAATGCGCAGTAACAGGATGGCCGTCTAAGAGGAAAACAAGAATATCCATTAACAGTCATATATTAAAAAAAACTAAAATCACCTCTACCTTCTAAAAGAGTCTAAAGCACATTTTCTCAAAGTATGTGTCGTTTTACCTCAACTGCAGTTTTGTATGTCTGGGCTTTAACTGCCAGTGGTTCCCAGATCCCCAGCTGCTCCATATCAGCAAGAGTTCCTGTCTCTCCATTGATACCCCATGAAGAGTTGCCCTCCTGAATGTGCTTGACCTGGAAAAGAGATGAGAAACGCTTTAACTGAAATTCAAGTTGCTCAAGAGAAGGAGCAACATACTGAAAAAATAAATAAAAGTGGTGCTTTCGTTTCCACTTACCCTAAGGGAAGTGAGCACACGTATTGCTGAGGCGCCACAGTTCTGGATGAGTGTACGTGGGATGACCTCCAGGGCCTGAGCCACAGCGCGGTATGGCCACTGCTCTACACCAGTCAGTGCCCGCGAGCGCTCCATCAGCCGATGGGACACCTCCATCTCCACTGCTCCGCCGCCTGGCAACAGATGCGGGTCCAACAGGACGTTACGACAGACCTGCATGGCATCCTGCAGGTTTCGCTCCACTTCCTGAGACAGATCATCAGTCAAACAGCGACAAGTCAATTAACCTGCACAAAATCCCCTGATACTCTAGCTGAGCTGATCAAATATTCAACAAATGGCCTGTTGAATTATCTAAGCACCTCTTCCTGAGGGCTGCTCTCACAATAGAGACCTTTGTGAGACTCTCTATAACGATTAAAAAACATCCTCATTAATCTTCCACTGAGCATGGTCTAGTCATGAATTTTTAACAGTGGCCCCAGTCTCCTCATTTCTTTGGTTTCCTCTTTCAGTCTTTTCTCACCGCTAAGATCTCCTTGCTGGCTCCTCTGAGGAGAATGGTGCAGGCTTTGGGGTCTTTACACTCTGTCACAAAGGTGAAATACTCATCGCCGATCTTCTTCACTTCAAATAGACCGGCTCCTGTACCCACATCCTCTTCACGGAGCTCATCTGTTCTGCTAGCAATACGTGCACCACATGCTCTGAGAGAGACAAGGAGAAGTAGAGTTAAAGTGTTGACACACACTTCTTACTTTTTTGACACACTTAAATTATTGGTTAAGGATAGAGCTGCAACTAACGATTATCCATTATAAATATCTAATCAATTAGTTGGCCAATTATTCTTTTGATTGATTGGATTAAAACCCTCATCTTCTTTATTTAAATTTTAATGACAAAAACACTACCACATTCTGCCCAATGTCCACAAAACAAATGTGCCAACTGAATGCTATGAAAACAAACAGTGCTTAATTTATAAGACCACCTGTCATAAGACAAAACAAATATTTTAGGAATCTGTCAAAAATGTTATTCTAAAAATGTTATTAGAATTTTTGGACAAACTGAAACATTAAATAATATTTATTGACATTATAACAAAAACTGCCTCCTTTCCATTTTCAAAGGAGAAAAAATGACTGCAGCATTGTTTTTCATATAAACAAGTATGTTAATTTAGCATGTTTCTTAAATATCTGCGAACATATTATGGTATTTTTATGCCTTAGTAGAGTCATAAACGTGCATATAGTACCTTTAACACAGACTGTCAGGGCAGCCCTTTATGCAAAAATGGAAAGACTTTTTACAGATAAGGATATGACCATTAACAAAGTTTTTTTGTGCAGAGAACACACACACATCTGTAAAGGTATCTGACAGGTAAGCCATTATGCTAATCCATCAGCTTTAAAATTAAGTAATTAAAAAAAAAAGCTGAATGTTTCATAAATTATTACCGGTAGTTGAAATGTTTAAGACGAAAATAGTTTAAAACTTATTCAAACTAAATGTTTAAAACCAAAATAGAGGGGAACATAGCAAGCACATAAAACTACTACAACTTTAGATCTTTAAAATGGAAAATGAAAAGAAACAAAACCTAAACCTTTAAAACATTAAATAAAAATACAATTGTAAATATTAAAATAATACTATTTTACCATTCATCAATACATCATGACAAATTTTAAACCATTTTGCCAAATTAAAAAGAATCAAATCCTTCTTAAAATCAAAGTTCTGCACAAACAATATCTAAGTGACTCCACTAGGCATATATAAATACAATGTATATCCACTTAATATATTGCCATGATTAACATTTTAATATATTCAAGATTTTTAAATTTAAAATGTTCAGTTATTTTGCCAATGGAATTAAGAAATTATGATTTGCTTTACATTGTGCGCATGAATGTCTAGCAAAATAACCATTAATCCAATGAGCTACACAAAATTGAAAAGGTATCGTCAAAAGCACATATTTCTGCACCTTGCAATACGGTTGTTGTCCGTCTTTCTAACACGACGGATTGCAGTGATGTCCGCTTTCATCAGATAGTGCTGAGCCAGATCTAGAGAGATGACAAATTAACAAGCTCACATGATCTATATAAAAAGAGACCAGCATTGCTTCTCACAAACACATGACTGCATGAATGCTTGTATGTACCAGAGATGCCCTTTTCAGTGAAGATCAGGTCAGGTTTGAGACGAATAATATCTTCACAGATCTGCTGGATGTACTCTTCCTCCATCTGCAGAATGCGGGCGAAGTCTTCCTCGCGAGTGATCTCAATATCAGTCTGAGAGGAGCACGAGGCCAAAGGTCAGTGTTTTAGAAGTTATAAAATAAGCATTCAGAGGAAGATTCAGACAACATCTCACCTGACTCTCACCCTTCTTGTACTCCAGAGAGCAGTCCAGCAGAACAATTCTTGGGTTCTTGATGAGTCTTCGCATACGGGGATGAGTTACATCCTTATTTACCATCACCCCCCTCAGCACACATGAGTCCTCAATGATGCCTCCAGGCACCTATTCACACAAAAACTATTATATTTACACATTGCCTGACATTTAATCTTTGTTTTTGTCATCAATATAAATTGCAAATCCTATGATAACTTAAGCTATTGCGAACGCACTGAATTTAGCTCTTGGTTAAGCATCCAATAGTTAACAACTTCAGAGACATCAGAAAAGAGAAAGTCATTTTATTTGGATTAAAGGTTTCTGATGACAAAACCTTCTGTGATAACATTGAAGCCCAAAAGTGTACATATATACAGTAAAACTAAGTAAGAATATGCACTTTAGGTATATTTCTTTAGGCTGTGTCCTACCTTCTCAACTTTGGCATACTTCTTAATGTCGATCTCTTTGCGTCCGTTTTCCTCCAGCTCAACAGTACGGACAGCATCTAGAGCAATGTTGCAGGCCATGGTGGACCAGCGGCTGAGTGCCTTGGTGTTGATGGCAGAGTTTATTATCTTCAACATCATTTGACGATTATTCACATCTACTGGAGTGCTGTGAGTGGGAGGAGGAAGTAGCAAAACGATCAGACTCCAGAGCACTGAAACATTTCAGCCCACTTTAGCCAAACATCCACTTTACCAATCCACTGATAGAATTTAGCAGCTTAACAGCATGCTTTAGCCAAAATAAGAATTTCCTGAAAATGTACTCAAAGTCCATCAAAGATATAAGTTTGTATCTTCGTCTGATTTGAAGAAATGTAGCATTGCATCACTTGCTTACCAATGGACCCTCTGCAGTGAATGGGTGCTGTCAAAAGTTCAAAACATCACAATAATCCACACGACTCCAGTTCATCAATTTAAAGTCTTATGCAGTGAAAAGCTGCATGTTTGTAGACACAAATCCATAATTAAGGCATTTTAACGTTAAACCAATGCAAAAAAAAAAATTCAATCCATAAAGTAAACAACATTTCCCTCCAGTGAAAAGTTCAAACCCACATCAAATCCACTGACATTTGTTTAGAATTGTTTCCATCTGTAATTGGTGATTGATCTGTGCATATTTCTCTCCTGATTCAGACTAAATTACCTTTTCACTGGAGAAAGCAATATTATGAATAGACTAGAGGACTTGTATTTTAGCAAAGTTCAAAATGTCTCGATGGATTTCGCTTCATAAAATGTAAACTGATAAATTGGGAGTTGTACTTCATTCTGACGGCACCCATTGGAGAACAAGTGATGTAATGCTCCAAATCTGTTGAACAAACACTCATCTATTTCTAATTTTCCTTTATTTAGAGCTCATACAGAACAATTAAACTGCTTGTATGTTTGATTACCTGACGTCTTTGAGTACATTCAACATGTCATCCAGAGCTTGTCTGTATGCACTGATCACCACGGTAGGATGCATCTGCTGTTCCAAAAAATGCTCAGCCACCGACAGCATCTCACCCGCTGTACACAGAATGTGACGTTAGGATTTGAGAACTTCAATTGCTATCGAACTAATTAAATAAATAAAAAATAAACATTCATTTATATGTTAGTTGTCAACTAATTAAATTTTTTTTGCCTAATAATTATAATTAATAATAATAATAATAATAATAATAATATGAATCATTTATATGTTACTAAACTAGAAAAAATTACTATTCAAGATTCTATTTAATCAAACACCAACATCATTCAATTTCACAGACTCCATGAACTGTCAGGGAGAACACAATTGACCCTCACCCAGCATAATTACAGAGGTGGTCCCATCTCCAACCTCCTCATCCTGTGTGCGGCTGATCTCAATCATGGACTTGGCAGCAGGGTGCTGGACCTGGATCTGAATGCCACAAAAAAATAGACATTTTATTTACATTAAAATTGAAAACCTACATTTTGTTTTAAAAATGTATGGAGTGGCCTTCATAATCACCTCTCTCAGAATGGCATTACCATCATTGGTCATGACAATTCCACCCATGGGATCCAGAAGCATCTATGCACAAAGAACAAAACATTTCATCAAACATCTCTTTAGAGCAATATCATGTTTCATCTTACAATAAACAGCAGACAAAAATATAAGCGTGGACTAAACGCCAGAAACACACCTTCATCATAGCCCTTGGTCCCAGACATGTCCTGATGATATCTGCTATTGTCTGAAAGTAGGAAGAAGCTGCAGCTTAGTTATTTTGTTTTGTCTGACATGTATTTCCAAAAAAAACAAACAAACAAAAAAAAAGACCCACCTTAGCCGCAGAGATGTTTCCTATCTGGACCTTTCGTCCAGACTCTCTCTTGATGTTCTGACCTGTTATGAGGAGAAACAGAGCCAGTGTGGTTAAATCGTTTTGAAACCGAATTATTTTCTTCGTTCAGAAAATAAAAATTCTAAAAGACAATGATTTAAAATCAAACACAAATTAAATATTTGTCATGCAGAAAATATTATAAATGGTATGCGTCTAAGCATATGAAACGGTGCAGCTCTGGTCAGCACCCCCTCTGTGCCGTTAGCCGTATGCTAACAAATTCATTACTTTAAAACCTTCGCTAGAAAGAACCGACTGCCCCATAAAGACAGAAAATTGCAGAGAACTGAGCAGCGCACGCTTTATTATTGACTGTGCAACTTGTGAAGCAATGGCTTAAACAGTATAATTATCAATAAACAATGTTAGCTAGGAAGCTAACACAATGACTAATGTGAACACTGACATGAGCTTGTCAGACACGCGAGGCACCCGTGCCACACTAGTTAGCTTAGCATCCTAGCACCGATGCATGAATAAAACTCTCATTCACGCCGTTCCCGAGTCCAGCAGCGGCTCATATGAAAGCTACACTTGTGCATTTTCAGATAGGATAATGAAATAAGCACTCACTAAGGACGAGAACCGGTCGGCCCATCATATTTGCGGCGTGGTTTAGATCACCGGTACTGGACAACGAGCACAACGGTAAGAGGAGAGGATGCACGAGGCGTGGCAGGGGATTCAGCGACACAGTCCACCAATAAGCAAACGAGACGCCTTGACGCTTGACATACACAGATCTCCCTCCACCAATCAAAGAAAGCTCGGCAACGCTTGTGGGTGGGTGTAGACATAGACATATATAGGTGTATATACACGTATATGATGTCTATGGGTGTAGACTGGAGCAGAACTGAAAAGTTCTCGAAAGAATCATGTCAGGATGAAGATTTCCAAGATAAAAACTTAAATTTGACGTCCGAGTAATTAAATACTTATTTTTGATTTACATCCAAAAAAAATCTACATTTTGTTAAACAGTATACTATTTTATATTATCAAAATTATATATATATATATATATATATATATATATATATATATATATATATATATATATATATATATCCAAATATATGCCAGCGCCTTACGTATAAGTTACACGTATTTTTTTAATGAAAAAATAAATAAAACGTAACAGCAAAAACTCTGAAATTGTTAACCAGGTTAAATTACCATATAAGGTAATATTAAAGTTAATGGACTAAAACTTAGGTAAAAACTAATAAATAAATCTACTTTTAATAATATTAATAATAAGAATAAATTTTGAAGACTATATTTGTTTGTATTCTAAAATTATTTAATTATATTTTAAATATATTTTATATATTATTTTAAATAACTACCTTTGTTTAAAATCGAAAAGCAAATGAAAAAAATCTTATCTTACTATGCAACATTAGGAACCGCACTACAAATATACAACAAAAATATGCTACAATACACACACAATCAGCTGTCTGTCTATTTCTTTATTATGACTGCAAACACAAAACACTCCCCTTTTTGATGACATAAACAGTTCAAGAAGTGTCAAAAAAGATTTCTAGCCTGGGAGCAGATGTTAACGTCTCACATCCTCACATGTATGGACGGAGGACACTATCCAAGACCCTTTCAGATGTTTGATTTGACATGACAGACATTAGGAGGTAGTAAAGTTACCCCAATTCTTTCAATAAACTGTTATTGCAGTCATCAACTGCTTACAGAATCTCTAACACATCCTGTAAACTTGAAACAAAGTTCTGTAGTGACATACAAATGGACTATGAAGAGATTGTGTAACTAATGTACCAATGCAGTAACAAATTTCAACATTTTGTAAACTAAGCCAGCAGTAAGGAGTGAGGTACAAACTTCTTAACTTAAAAGCATTCAGTCAGTGGAACTCTTTAGGATGCTACAGTAACATGTTTGTGATAAATGACCTTTAAACACAGTCTCTCTTTAAATAAAGAGACAGGAAATTAGCATATTTCACATATGCAGTGCATTTTGTTATAAAAGACAAAGAAAAAAAAAAAGAAACCGGAGGCAACTTGGCAGCAGATTGTTGAATAACTGATGTAAAAACAGTATTTTAACTATAAACTACATTCCCTATGTGTCCAGTAGTGTATTGACTAACATTTTACAAGTGATGCATTTTTTATGGGCTTCGATGATCCCGGTTGATGTCATGAACAGCTGCGAGTGACATATTTGGCTGAAGTGGGTCTGTGCATTTCTCCACCCGTTTACAGTTCTTCCTTTGCTTCATCTAAGATGAGCGGATTTGTAGCCTCTTTCTTCAGGAAGGTGATGAAGTCAGTAATCTCACGACCACCCTGTGGGACAAAAACATTTTAGTAACATTACAGCAATTTTAATGTGTGTGTGTGAGAGAGAAAGAGATGATATTCACCTCATATCGCTGTGGCTGGTCTTTTTGTCCAGAGGGCACAAAGTAAATGGTTGGAAACCTGCAGATAAGGTAAAACAGGTGATGAATCGAGAAGAAAAACAGCTGAATATCACAGAATATTTGTTGTAATGAACTATAAATAGATCAGAGACATAAAGACATATTGTTACCCTTGGACATCATAATTTGGGGGCACATCATTAGCAGTGGCATCCATTTTAGCAATTACTATGTTGGGGTCACCAGAAAGCTAAAACGAAACACAAAATAAAATACAAATAATGAGCATTGTGGTCCTACAGTGGCATTATTTTCCCCATATACTACTGTTTGAGGTCACTGAGATTTTTTTATGATTACTATTTTTAAGTTTTCATTCAGCAAGATGCATTGAATTGAGATAATAGCAAAAAAAGAATTTTATATATATATATATATATATATATATAAAAAATATATCCAATGAATAATGCTGTTCTTTTGAACTTTCCATTCAGCAAAAAGTCTTGGAAAAATACATATATACATAAATACATATATAATTCAATAACATTGAGCACCAAATCACCATATTAGAATGATTTCTGAAGAATCACTTGTGACTGGAATTATGATTGCTGGAAATTCAGCTTTGCCATCACAGGAATAAATGTATTAAAATATAAGAAGTTATTTTGATTGTAATAATATTTCACATTATTATTAATTTGACCATTTTTTGATAAAATAAATGCAGCCTTGGCTGTATGACTTACTTCATGAACATAAAAAATAAAAATAAATAAAAATCTCTTACTGACTCTAAAATCCCAGCCTCTGATGAAAAATGCTTTATATTATATATACACATTGTGTTAAACCTTTTCTCCGAGCTCCTTGTATATGGGCTCCAGGTTCTTGCAATGGCCGCACCAGGGAGCGTAAAATTCAACCAACACATCCTTCTCTGGATCATTCACAATCTCATCAAATGTGTCAGCAACAACAACCTATGGAACCACATGCGCGATGAATACCAGAAAACAAAAACAAACTAAAAAATTATAAATGTTATTAAAAATAACAATAAAATTTTATTTAAAAAAACATCTCTGTGGGTCCACTAACCTTGACATGGTCATCATTGGACTCTGGAACAGGCTCAGATTTCACATATCGCTTCAATCTTTTAGCAAAGTAATCCTCCAGGAACCTCTCCAAGGACTTGCCATCTCGCCTGAAGAACCAAACACAGAAAGATTTTCTCAAATCTACGGATCATTTCTTACTGGATGTGAACAGAAAAGCACTGTTTGTAGAGACTAGTGTTTTGTAAAACTCACGTGAATTCTTCCTGCATGGAATACTTGTGTCCCTCTCTCGTCCGGATTGTGACAAGAGGAACGTCTCCTCTCTCAGACGAACCCAAACCAAACTCCTCCTCAAGCTCATCCTGGAACTCCTGTCGATCTGCCACAGCAAAACTCAGACCTCGACCTTGGAACTGTGTCGCCACCTTCATTATTCTGAAAGAGACGATGACTAATGTACAGATATAAAAAGAACAAACATACTGATATCCCTATGATTGGGTGCTCACCTGTTCCTCCAGTAGTTTGTGCCTTTGAGATTTCGTAAGTAATCTACATTGAAATATGCTGTAAGCAGATCACTTCCTCTCAGAATGTCCCGATTTTCTGTGGTCAAATGTGGACAGAGACCAAATCTAAAAGCAGAGTGAAATGAAAACAACAAGACCAAGAATCTTAATCACTATAAATCAATTTGCATTTTTAAATGGACTTCCAACTGTTTGACCGATCACCCACAAAATATACAAGCATAAAAGAAACATACACATTGTCTCTGATGAATAAACGGAGAGAGGAATAAGAAATGGATTCTGTGAATTTCACCACATTTTCCTCAAACTTGCTGTTTAAACGAGGGGGACGAAACAGCAGAACACACCTGAATGAAAAAGACAGAAGAAAAAGTTAATCTTGATATATCCAATATTAACATTTTCAGTCATTAAAATGGACATTTCATCACCTATACGATGTGTGCACAACCTTCACACCTGTTCATCTTTGGATAGCTATTACATATAAAATAATATTTGAGAAATATTTCTCCCTATATCATTTAGAGCCTTTTATAGTAAGCACTACTTCTGACAGCAAATAAATACTGACTGGTCATGCTCTGTCTCATACATACTCTCCATCTACGCTGTATTTCAGGCCTGTTCCCACATCAGTGGAATGAGCAAAACGATAGCTGTCCCTCAGGGCACTGGAAACCTTGAGAAACTCTGCAAGCTGTGTACTGTCCTCCCCAGAGAAAAAGCCTGAGCAAAACCATGAACAAAAACACAAGAGGACAAAACTTGAAAGGAGAGAACTTAAGCCACGTTTCGTTTCAAGAGAGATTAAAATGAATACAGGAGTCAGATACGATTTGTTTCAAGCTTCTGCTGCAGAAGCGATTTATAAGATGTTTTGGCAGGTTTTACGAATTCTACTCACCCACCACACTGGCCTCATAGCTGTCGACGAAAGAATCCAAATCCGCCTCACTGAGCAGAGACACAGAACTTGGGCCTGCTTGTTTTTTCATATAGCTCACAATGCCATCTGTTTAAGATCAAGTTATAGGAACATGAGACAAAAAAATTATTACAACCAAAAAATAACAACTTATTAAACATTGATTTTTTTATGATTTAAATTGACCAAAAGTTTGAGTAAAGACTGATGCATGATGGTACAGGATTCAAAGAATCCTGAAAAAAGTAACCATCAAGCAGAAAAATTTAACTAGTTTCTTGAGCACCATATCAGCAAATAAAAAGTATTTCTGAAGGATTGTGTGAAACTGAATATTGGACTAAAGTCTGCTGAAAATTCAGCTTTGCCCTTACAGAAATAAATTATTGTTATGAGGTATTTGTTTTTTGAACAGTACAGTATATATGGAGACGAAATATCAACCTGCTGTTCTGGGGCCATCATAAGATCCAGCTTCCTCTCCATTGCGGAAGATTTTAAGGGTGGGATACCCATTCACTCCAAAACGCTCACACGTCTCTGCGTTCACGGTGCAGTCAACCTGATCAAACATCAGGAAAGAGAGACACATTCATACTCTTGCAGATTAAGTCACCTGCTTAACATAAGGGAGGCTAAAGATCTGTGCTGCTGGGTAATAGGAACTGGTGTGTCCATCACTCCTCACCTTTGCCAGAGGCAGTGTCCCTTTCAGCTTTGTGGCAGCAGCCTCATAATCTGGAGCAAGCTGCTGACAATGACCACACCTGTAGTAACATCACACCAGAGATATTAATGATACATAAAGGCATTGTATAATTTAACTGCAATGGCAGCTAGATCGTTTCAGCTGCAGATATAGATCTTGTGGAGAAAATCCCTAATGTTATTGTTTAAATGAGAGAATTGTGATTTGTGCGTCATAATTTAGGTTCATGCACCTCTATGCATCATGATTCAGATGTTAAAAACCATTGTCATTCTCCACATAGTCCAGATATAAACATGAAAAACCCAACTCTCGCTCTGGTCGCTTTACAAATAGTTAATTACAACCATAATACAACCTGGCTTCAGGTGGAATTATACTTTTATGCAATTATAACAAATACATGATCTTATCTGGGACATACCAAGGTGCGAAGAACTCCACCAGCAGAGTCTCATGCATGGCTGCGTTTCGGTCAAAGTCAGAGTCTCCGAGCTCGAGCACATCGCTGCCCTCCGCACACCACACAGTCAGCACCAGAAAGATGATAAACCGAGGTAAACGCATTTTGACTCGTGCCAGCGGAGACTAGAGACGCGTGAATGTTGAAGTTGGCCCCGCTGCGCGAGTTGCAGATGTATGTATGGATCGCCTGAAGGTCCACAAAGCACCGTTCTTTTGGCAGAGCGCGTTTGAAAAATTCAGTCCACTGGCACAAGGCCTCTATATGGTATAACGTGGCTCCGGTCGCGCGGTGCGCACACACATGTGGTTTATTACGCTGTAATCATTTAATCTTTTAGACACGGCTAGTTTATGAAATCAATAAAGTGTTTAAAGACCATAAGTCAAAAGGAGTGGAAGGTATGCAGTGATTTATGTTAGCACTAGGTGTCACCATTATATATACAGACCATAGACTGTACAGAAACTTCTTATACGAAGAGGTTGCTTTTTCGACATTTTGAGACTGGACATAAATAAAATCATGATGGTTACTGTAGGCCTAGTTCTAGACTAAACGTCAACATGCATTTTCTTATCTCACTTGCACAGATTTAGTATTTCTTCAAATTGATAAATCATTGAAATGCAAACTTGGAATATGAAGCAAACTTGCAATAATTCAATAAGACAAATATGCTTTATGTATTTAATCCAATTTTATTAGCCAGTGTCTTTGAAGCTGACCTTCGATTTTCTAATTCAACCATACTGATAAGCAAAAATGATTTAAGATAAATATAACATTTCTTTCATTCTTTCTTTCATGCAATCCAGAATGGCAACACCTCTAAAAGGTTTGTTTGAGCTACACGCTCTACTCAAAGTTCTCTGCTCTACTGTACAGACCTGAATTTACATTTTCTTCACCCTGAGGCTTATTCATTTCACATTTGATGTTAAAGGGTTTTTTTTTTATTTGCCAAAAAAATATAACTTTTTATTTTAATTTTTTTTAAAAGCCCAATGTAATGAAAAGTAACACAAAGTTAATGTAACACATATAATGTATAATAATGTACTTTCCATAAAAAGTAAAAATTAACAAAATGAGTTACTTTTCAACGGTGCAATGAAATACTTTATTGCATTACTAGTATAGTACTAGTAAGCAAGTAACTTTGCCCAAAAGTGCTTGTTGTTGTTGTTGTATAAAATATATTTGGGATGTATCATACAAAGATTTCTATGCACTTATTTAAAGATTTTTATCAGAACAAGAAGTTAAACAAAGTAACACATCACCTGGGGGATTTCAAGACCTACAGTACAATGTGTACGTGAACTTCCTGTCTTCAGATGATAAGCTAATGCCAAAACTGACTCAGCCTATCTTTTGCTGAGTGTTTTATTGAAACGGAAACCCTGTTTTCCTTCATTCTAGATTATTTCCTAAATTATAGTGTGTTATCTGTTAATACAATGCATGGAGAGGAAATGTGTCCTGTAGCATCACTTATCATTAAAGCCAGCAGGAAACTATTCTCACGGACCCTTCAGTGCAATGGCTTACCAATCATAGTTGTTGAAGCCTTCTTGTGGCCAGCTATTTTTAAACAGACGTTCGAATAGTCATTTAGAAAGAGGGTTGCTTTGATGTCCCAGATCCTGAATTTTACATTATACTCCCCCATTTTAACCAAATCCTTTATTTAACTTTCCAGACCATCCTAAAACAGACAATCATTGTGTTTCAGCTTTAGTTCATATTTTTTTATCTCCAAACCTAAATTTGAAACAATGGTGTTAAAATTCCTTTAATATGTGCTTACTGCAATGACATTATGTAATGAGGGATTAATTAACTACTGTAATAATAACATAAAAATAAAATATTTTTCTTTGTTTTATAATGTTTGACTCTTTAGTAACATTTCTCCTAATGCTTTATGGTACAATTATAGGAAAAAAATATAATATTTGAATAAATTTTGTCAACTGAGTTTTATGAAACGTAAAAGAAATATAAAACAGCTTGAAAGACAAAATATTAGTAGGTTCATTTCGTAGTTAATCCCATTATTTTAGCACAACACTGGGGTCTCTGTCTGGAATCCCAAGCGTACAACAGTAAGTAAATCTCAGTAGAACTTGAGGGTTAACACTTATGTATCCAGTATACACTTATGAATATGTAGTGTATGGAAATGTCAATAAACATACGTCTATTTAAGCCATCCATTTGTTAAGATTGTATTGTATTATGTTTTGTAATGACAGTTTTATGCCAAACTGTACTATATTTATACACTAAACTATACTTAGAAAAACTAAACAGTGGGAGGGAGAGAATCGAGTAGGCGTAAGCGCGTGCCCAACTCCTCGCACACACGCTCCTCGATTGTCTTGAGGTTCTGTCACTGTCGCGCGCAGATAGCCTGCAGAGAGTGATTTAGCACACACCGGGTTAGCGATCACTTTGAAAGCAGGACACAGCTTACAAAGAAGTTTACAAAAGGACGTACATATTGATTGTCCTCGGGACGGAGCACTCCAGAACGTCGCTCAGTAAAGTTCAATGCCACTTTTCCAGTGAGGTAAGAAAGTTTACGCTACTCACAATACAACTGAAGTACAACGTTTAAGACTTTTCACACCGCAAATGACATTATTGATTTCTTGATTGCGTTCAGTTTTCGTTTAGCCTACTTTTCTTCACATCTTTGTCCTGAAGTTTCTTTCTGTTGAAGTTTCCATCTTCTGTTCTGACCTACTTCTTGCAGTCTGGTTTTTGATGAGATTGTGTGATTTGTTTTTTCTTAGGGTTCACTGTCAAATTTAATATTTTTTTCAAAGAAACAATATCGTTCAAACCAGTTTGTATAATGAATAGTGTTTAATGTAAATGTACACTTCAAATAATAATAATTATGTATTGCATTAGCTCACACAATAACTGTAAAAAAATATATAAAATAAAATCTTAGTAAATATCTGAAAAATATTGGATTTCCTTTCAAATGAAGGTGCAGTTTGGCTGCTGAAACATAGATGTGCATTGACTTTTGACACTGAGCAAATCAGACACAGATGTGAAGCATCTGAAGCAGGTGCTGCTTTATCCCATCTTATGTTTTTCCCATCAAAATCACATTTTTTATAATTTGCATAACTAACAGCATAGTATCCTATGTTTAATGTTTTTTGTATGTCATAATATAAATATATGAGTCATGGCTGTGTTATTTGAAGGAGAATGGTGGAATGAAACACACATTTTATCTTTTTGTGAGTCATATCAGAGGCTCTGCCAATGTTTTTTGTTCACTTTTTGTTGATCTAACAGATTTTTAGCATTGCATGCCATTTGAGTATTTCTTTCCTACAACATTCTAGAGTGTCAAGGACTTGCAGATACAAACAAACCCCAGCCCTGCAAAACCACAACTGGCCAAAACCACATTAGATCCAGAAGATACTGCTCTTGACCTTGTTTCTAGATGATTCCAAACCATTAAAACGAGTCCACTACCTGTTTTTCCTTCTTTTTTATTCCAGACCACAATATCCACTAAAACAGGTCAGACTTATGAATAGGAGCTCAGAAAAAAATCACTTGTACCTGCCAGTGGTTCCACATCTGGAGAGCAGAGACTCTAATTGATTTCCACAGGAGAAACTTTCACCTTGACAGCAGCATACTCAGGTCCTCATAAAAAACATATGCTGTGGATACGATTTCTTTGTTGGGTCATGAGCACTGGGTTGGCACAGACTCTTTAACTGAAATTCTTTGGATTTGGCCAGGGGGTCTCGGTTCAGTAGTTCACAGCTGTTTGTGTTCTGAGATAATTTATGTCATGAAATTAATTGTAAATTAGCAGCTATTAAACTGCAATTGTTTTCTGTAAAGCAATCTAATATGTAAACATAAAAAGAGAGAGGGGGAGAGAGAGAATTTGATATCTGATTTTAAGTTTTGTAAATCTTTATACGTAAGTTTTCTAAATCTTTATATATGTGTTTAAGTTCTTACCTTCTACATGTCAAAAATGGACTTTATATGAGTTCAGGGCGAAATAAAATAGCACAGAGAAAAGAACATAGAGGGGTCAGTAGTGATGAGATGGGGGTGTTGTGTTAACAGATGAAGACGGTGGATAATATTTCCACCACATGCTTACATAAGCCTCTCTAACTCATGCTTTTTGCAGGCAGAGGCCTAAAGAGGGCTTTCTGCCTAAAGCTGTTCCCATTTCTTTATTCGTCCACTGCTGGACTTTTCTGCATTTTATCTTCATTCATTTTTTGTTTGCACATCCCTGTTTATTTTCAGAGTTGTAGAGTCATTGAGAAGATCTCTGATCTGAAAGTCGGTCGGTCTTGGAGAGAATTGAAGCACAGCCGCAGAGCTGGAAGTCATTAGGAGAGGGGAAAGTGACTCTGATGTTGTCTTGCACGGAAGAGAAAACAAACAACCCATCTAGGGTGAAATATAGAAACATTGTTGTGTTTGTAAATCTCATACAAGGATTTAAGTGGAGAACTCTTGAAAAATGATCATGACAGCTGGCAGTAAAGCTCGTTTTGTGATTTTCGTCATGCAGAAAAGGGCTTTGATTTACAACAGTTATATCTGTCATTCCCTTCAGTCAAAACAAAGGCTTTGCTGTGTAAAAATCCAGTCTTTCATGTTTGGAATTGACATTTGAACTCATTGATTCTACCGCTGTCCTCCTGCTGTCTCAGGGTTGTATTTTAAATCAGGTAGACGACAGAGGGAAAATAATAACCCTCCTCAGCTTTTCCCTTTGCTTAAGCATTATGGAAAAGGCATACTGGCACTGTGCTTTTGTCCCATGAGATCCAATCAGAAAATGTATTGTGGTAAAATATGGGTTCAGGACAAATGGTCTTTTATGTGTATGGTGGAGACACACAGAAATGTGACTTTTATACATGTGTATTGTGAGTTTGCAGTGGTGTCTACCAAAGGGAAATGGTCACTGGATGACAGACCTGTCTTTTCTCTCAAGATGTTTCCTTTTGTTTGTTTCTGGTAAATTCCCTGGTGTTCTTCAGAATGAGAGGAGGATACAGTACAGACGCGAGGACTCATATATTTTTATTTATCTCACAGACAATTAAGTAATGGATCCTCAAGCACAAGCACATCCAAAGCAAATGGAAGAAAGATTTGCATGGGAAAAAAAATATTTCATTTGGATTCAGATTTAGTTGGCAGGACAGGAAATTGCCCCTGTGTTTCCTCTGTTACTCTCTCTGTGTCTTCTCTTGTGCCCAGGACATCCTGAGACCAGCATCTGACAAATATCTGCCCTATTTTTCTCTCTGCTTCTCACTCTCTTCCTGTTTTTTCTGCTTTGTTGTTGAAGATATATGACCAAAACGACAAATATCGGGTTCATAGTCTTTAAAGGCATTTAAAATCTGCCAGTTAGTTAAGATATATAAATATCTTAATAACCCGCACTACTTTTCAAAAGTTTGAGGTCAGTATGATTTTATAAGAAATAAATACTTTAAGTGAGGACGCAATAAACTGTTAAAAAGTGACAGTAAGCTATTTATAAAGATTTCTAGTTCAGATAAATGGTGTTTTTTAACCTATTCATCAAAAAATACAGAAAAAATATTATGCTTGCAGAATAAATTAATCACATAGTAAAAAGTATGACGTAAAGTTTGGAGTCAGAAAATGTTTTAAATAATACATTGAATTTATCAAGTGATAGTAAAGACAAAAGATTTCAAATAAATACTGTTCTTTTGAACTTTCTATTCATAAAAGAAACATTAAAGAATATGTATCACAGTCCCCAAATAAATATTAAGTAGCACAACACTGATAAGAAATGATAAGAAATGCAGCATGTTAGAATGATTTCTGAGGATCATGTGACGCTAAAGACAAGTGATGGCTGCTGAAAATTCAGCTTTAGTCATCATAGGAATGAACTACATTTTACAATATACTAAATAGAAAAAAATTATTGCAAGTTGAAATAATATTTCACAATATTTCTGTCCTTACCGTATTTTTGATCAACTAAATGCAGCTTTGGTGAGCATAAGTGCCTTTCAAAATAAACTGTAGAAAACTTTAAAAATGACTGACCTTTAAAGTTTAAATCCCATTCAGAGTTTTCGTCAGTATGGCAAGGGACTGTTTAACATTTAAGAACCCTCTGGATTTGGGTTAAAATATTGTCTTCGTTGTGACAGGAGTGAGAGGAGGAGGAGGAGAAACTAGAAGCATTTCCATAGAGTCACCTTCAGGGCAGACAGAGAGCGATGCGTTTCTTTTTCTCTGGTGAAAACCTCTTTATTTTCAAATGCTCAGATTCAGAAACATCTGGTTATTTTTTTCAGCTGTAAAAAGACGGTTTTAATAAGAAGAAGGCTTCTTCCTCGCGCTCCAGAAGGGCTCTGCGGCGATGGCCAGTTTAGTAAATCAGAAAGCTTTAGGAGGAATGTACTGGCAGTGAATGGACTTCCTCTGGGGAGATAAATGATGGCAAATGGGTGATGCAGTGATATTGTGTGGTACCAAATGCATGAATTCCCTCATCTCAGCATTATTTCCATGCACACATTTTATCAAAAGCTATAAGAGAAACAGCAGATCTTGAAGCTGGCAAACAGAAAAATATTTTAGTGTTGCTTTGCAAAGAAATTTTGCTGGAGAACTATGAAGGCTTTGGTTTCATCATGCACCTGGATTCAGTCCTAATGCCTTTTCTGAGTGCTGCACTCCTTTTTGCACTTAGGGGAGGCTCGGTGTTGTATGTCACATTCGCTTGGATAGATCCATGCCTGATCCAAATCTCTGAAAATGTTATAAATAAAATTGGGGGAAAATATATTAATAAATAAAAATGTCAAAATATGGACATGAATTCATATGCATTAGCTTTATCAGCAGTGCAACCTGCTGAAGTTCCTCCATCTGTCTGCACCGGCATAGCGGCCACCTCATTCTGATCCAAATGTTTGTTATTCTGTCTCATAAATAAATGGGCCTCCTAAGGTAAATTCCTGTGTGGGACAGCTTTACTATACCCAGGACATCCCGTACTGCCCAGACCGTACAATAAAACACCACAGACGAGGGAAAAAAGCACACATATGAAAAATTCCTTACAGTTTTTTTTATTACTTCAGGCACAGTTTTCACAAGCAATTGGTAAATTTTCGAAACTCTTAGTACTAATATCACAACAGATTTTAAATTGTGCTAGTACAATACATGCAATCCCAAATATCCTTTTCACTACACAAAATAAGTGCTGCTCGAAACACAGTGAGAGGACTTCAGTGATACTGGTGATATATGATGCCTCCCGCGTGGAGATGATGAAGACCGTCTGAGCAGCTGTCAACATAGCTAAATGTAATTAAATGAATGAAATATATTGTACATAATTAAATAAACTTGAAGTGAAGCAAAAGAGTTTACTCTGCGTAGAGTCCTTGTTTCGTCTAAAAGACTAAACTGATTATATTGTTAGACTGACCCATATCACTGCTATTTTTTTAATTATATTTATTAATCTATCTAGGCTCATATCGGAACAGGGTTCCTATGCAGTATGGAAAAGTATGGAATTGGTTTTTAGCAATTTTTAGATCTGGAAAATCCAGAATTTCTAAATATAAATGCATCATACAAGCAAAGTTTCAAAGTGCTATCTTTAGTGATCATTTTTACATGACTTAAGGTACCAATTTTCATTATGCAAAACTTTACCATAAGCACATCTATCTCTTTATCAGATGTTAAACAAGTCTTCAAATTGGAGTCAGGAAAATGTTAAAGAACTAGAAACTAATATATATATATGCACAGTTTTGCTCCAACCCTTAACACACCTGATCCAGCTAATCAAGGTCTTCTGGATTTCTAGAAACGTCCAAGCAGGTGTGATTTGGAGCTAAACTCTGCAGAGCAGTGGCCGTCCAGGATTTGAGACCACTGTTTTAGATGGAAAAGCTGCCAATAACCCCTCGTCTAGGATCTGTTTTCTTCGTAATAATAGCATAACGAAATAGATTTGGCAAACAATCCAGTGTATCTGCCCTTCTGCTTTGGAAGGCGTCAAATGATTTTAGCAGAGGTGAGCAATGCAATCAATCACAGACATGTTTGTTGATTTCTAAAACGCAATGTCCAGTCAGAGGAGTTTAGGTTGGAATCCACTCACTGCTCCAGTTACCGTTTTTTCTCCAGTGCTGAGTTCTGTCATGTTCGTAACTTCTTTCTAACAAAGACATTAAAAAGAGTTGCATTGTGTGGTCACGTTCATAGTTTTTTGTTTTGCTTGTTTGTTTTTTTGTTTTGTTTTGGAACTTTGTGAAATCGTGATGAATGGGTGACAGTTTTTAATAAATTTGAAGGGGGCAGTCGTTGCATTCTGTATATGATAATATATTCATGAATTTAAATAAAACTTGTTTTTTTTTATGGTTCACAAGTGGCCACGTACAACACAGACAAAGCTCACAACTATACATTATTTGAAAAAGATAATTTCAGAAACAAATGTGATTCTGCAACTGAGGCTTTTCCAAACGCAGGATTTAGGTAAGGAAAGTCTGTATTGGCTGCCACGCCAAATCATCCACACTTGCATGCTTTTCTGTTTATTTTAACAGTGTTTTTGTGAACATATTAAACTGACATATTAAACTTTACAATATGGTTCAATTAGGCAAAAACAGTTTTTTCATGCACCTGTCAATTTTTTTGATTTCTGGCTTTTTGGCTTTTCATAAAGTGTTTTTTTAGACTAATGGAAAGAAAACATCCAAAAAACACTGATAAGTATTTATTTTATAGCACTTTATCTATTTGTGTCAATAGATTCAATTAGAATACATATTTTTAAAGGCCGTTTTCTCAAAATGAGGTTTTTCTCCAACACTGAGCCATAAATCTCCACTTCAGTATCACGTACACACACCAAAGTTTACATATTTATTCCTGTCTATATTACGAAGGTTTTTACAGAGGGATGTGTTCATATATAATTTTCTTGATTAAATACAACATTTAATTCCCCCCAAAATCCCGCTGTTCAAAGTATTTTCTGAATTATGGAGTGACATAAAGAGATTCCCTCTGTAAAAACATTTGACTGTAATATGTCAGAAAAAATAAAAAGAATTTTGAAATTGACTTCATCCAGTGATCAGATTTTTGTACTAGAAATGTATGCAAATTAGTACATATTTAAACATAACATTTTGTAGTACAAAATGTTTTTGCAATTATCAATGTAATCAATCAACTTAGTAAGTAAGGTGATAACTATTCACCTGCAGTGTCTCGCCTTAATGTATTAACGTGTGTTAACGTGTTTGTTAATTATTGTAAAGTGCTAAATAATGTACTTCACATTTCACATTCACTTGAAAATATAACCTAAACATACCTAACCAGCATATGCTGTATTTGTTTTGTTTGTTTGTTTTTTTCAAATGGGAATGGAATCTTTAAATCTTAACATATATATTTTTTAAATATATAAAATCCCTTTAAAATTATTTCTGTCATGGCAACTCTCGTAGGGATTGGCATGGTAATGTTCATGGCAATGTAAATGTATTTGGTCTTGGTGGAATAAATCTGCTACGCTGCTGTGGCAGAGGAAGTACCGAGACTTGCTACTGCCAGTACATCCACAACATGCTGCTATAAGAAATATTGCTCCAAATATAACATACATGAAATAACCCCATAGCATACATGAATCACCTCGTAGCAGATATATACAAGTGGAGCTGTGGAAGGTTTCTGAAGCTGCACTGCACTGCTGACGGCAAGCTCTAGTCATAGATTTATATGTTGAGTAGCAAGCTCACTGGCTACCGATACAGGAGAGAACTAATCAGCGGGGTCATGTGATAATGATGTCATTACATCAGATTGAGTTAGCCCTATCAGACTGCACTATCAAAGTTTCATGACAGAACTCTGTATTTGTTCACAAATTTCCATGAATGATTGGAAAAGGGATGGAAATTGATTGGTCAGAGGTTTTTGGGAACCCCATCTGAACAAATAATCACTTAAACGCATGTTGTCTATTGTAAATTTAACTTTTGATGTTTGATGTCACTTCCAAAATTCTGGACTTGAGCACACATTTCTATTATTGCACTGCATGATTCCGCAGTTGTTACGTTGATGGTGCTGACAGAAGTTCTTTCAGGAAAATGTCCCTCACCGAGAGGTTGCTCAGCTGACTCCGCAGCTGTGATTCTGGGTCTCCAGCCTGCATGGAGTGATGTTCCTTTGGGTCCTATTGGGACCGCGGCACTCTTTTTCTCCTCCTTTCTTTCTCTCGCATGTGTTCTGACTGTACGCCCAGACTCCTGAAGGCCTCACACGCACATACACAAGCCAGCTCTGCGCTCATGGAAATCTGCAATCAATTTAGCCAGCAGGAGAGGGGGGCGTTACACTAGAGACCCCCCGTTTTAAGAGAGCTGTGTATATAGGCATGCATACGTGCACATGGAGTTCACTCATGTGGGCTTGTGACGATTGATTTGGCTGTTTCTTAACACACATACACATTTGTTCAGCATATCCTATCTGTGGATGACATTCTGTACACTTTGTTGATCTGACAGAGGAAACGCAGCTCATCTTTGTCCCATAATCTAATGGCCAATCATTCATGAAGTTGTGATTGATGTGCCGGCACAGCTGGAGCTAAAATGTTCCACAACAATCATTGTGAGAGAAGCTTCAGAGAGCAGTTACCTAAATTGGGTCACAGTCCTAAGTGCAATAAGCAGAAGATTATAAGAGCCTAGATTTTTAGAGCATCCCGTTTTCCTTGTATGCATGCAGTGGAAGGATAGTGTCCACTTGTTTATGCTGTGAGTATTGAAAAACAAGGAAGATAAATCATGTTGAAGGAACGGTCATGATGTCATGTTTGACTGTGTCACTGAAATTAAGAGGGTAACCTCATCTGTCCCTTTGGGAAGAAACAAAAACTGAAAAGCATCCTTGTAATTCCTCTCAAAGCCTCTTTCTTAAACAAAAGCTGTTTACAGAACTTAAAATCTCAGACTGTCATAATTAGTTTCTCATGCCCTTTAGATCTAAAATTGCTCACATTTCTTAACACTTAAACTTACAACTTTTGATTAAGGACAGTTGTTGAAGAATTATATAAACCTTTTGTAAATTGCACAGTAAATTTAGCATGGATTTGAGGTGAGGGATTTATATGTGAAATAATAATATTTGCATTTATCCATTTAGCAGATACTTTTATCCAAAGCGACTTACAATACATTGAATACAGAAGGTCACCTAAAAATGGTCTATTTTAATCTGAATTAACTGGTTTAAGTCAAAACTCACTAAACCAAAATAGATAAATGAATTTATACCAGCAAACCTAATTGTTATGACTTAACTCAGGTAGAAATAGCAAAATAAGTATGCTACAGTATAATACATTTATTAAATGCTAACCATAATACAAATTCATTTACATATATAAATTGTTTTAGTATACTAAATTGGTATACTTAAATTTTGCTAAATTAAACACATTTTGTACTAAATGCACTTTAATTGTGCAGAAGTAGTGCTGAGGTCCAACTAAATATGTACTGAAGTACAAATATTTGATTATGCTAAAGTGGAACTATTGCAAGTATACTTTAGGTACACTTTAAATACATTGCATTTAAAGATCACACAATCCTTATCAATAGTGACATTAAAACACATTTTAGGCTTAATATTGAGAAATGTGTATTGTGCGCAAGTAGTACTCCAAATAAAGTTGAATTAAAATGTTTATATCAGTAAGTCTTGAGCGATATGTCGGTGAATATGTTAATAGATTTAAAATATACTTAGTATGAAATAAATGTAAATAATAGGAGTTTTAAAGTGGGCATGAAACGGAAGTTGAGATTGTCATTTTTTTCCTTGCTGTGACGTATATCCGAGTTAAATGGCTTCTGAAATTAGAAAAAAAATGTAGGGCGGGGCTTGGTTTCGTCCATCGGGGAATTGATTGAATCGTTGGAGGTTGGGCGTTGCAAACAATATTGCATATTGCTGGCTGAGATGACTGACACTGACAAGTTTCTCTGAGAGGCGGTGCAGAAACGAGACAGACACCTATAACCGCACCCTCATCGGCTCTGGCCGCACCCTTTCACCATGGCACGTGACCGAAAGAGGAGGGATGGTAGGGTAATGTATTTGATTAAAGATTATAAGGGTACATGAATTAAAAAAAAAAAATGAAGTGCACAGATAAATCATTTATAATAAATACTACAATATTACATATAAAAAGAAGATTTGTCAAATTTGATTTCATGCCGACTTTAAGATAACAATTGCACGTGACCAATTTTGAAAGTGTAGATAAAAATAAACAATTTATCACAGACCCAAAAATATTCTTAGTGAATGTCAGGATTATTAGAAAGCTAGTCTGGAAAAAAAAAAATCAAATCAAAGATAATGAATACATAAAAAATAAAAAAAAAAACTGATTTGTTTTAGAACTCCAAAATCCTTGTTAAGACCATCTGTTGAAAATAATGTCAAAGTAAAGTGGATCTCGAACAATGATTCTGCAGTATGAACAGGTTACATGAGTCACTCATATACTTGATATCAGTGGGTGGGCATCTCAGACCACACTGGAAGTACAGAGGAAGAGGAGGAGTAGAGGAAGAAGTGAGTAGGAGGAAGAGGTAAGCTGGGAAACATTTCCGGTTAGATAAGGACGTGAAGAGTCATGCTGCGGTATTAATCAACATTTCATTGGAATTATTCATCGGAATTAGTCAAATTCCTGTTTGGAAAAACATTCATATCAGGAATAAATACTTCAGAAGTCATAGTTTTGAGTCATGAAGGTGGATGTTAGATTCACTTTACACTTATACGTACAAATATACAGGCAATAATAACAGTTTCACAGATAACCGATTCAAATGATAAAATTTACATTAAAATGTAATTTAAATAAAAAGACTGAATTAAATGCAAATTAGATTTTTTTCTGCTTTGGTTTTTGCCTCTACATGTTCTGGGCCATATAAATTATGGCCCTTGTAATTATGGTGGTGCTTGGTCATGTCTTTTTAAAGAGCTCAAACCTCAGAAGTGCCCATCTCTTTAACTTCTCTGCCTCTGAGGGTTTGGTTTAGCGTGGCGACACTCGCCAAAGTTCGTGAACGTGAGTATGTGTGCTTTAATGTGAATATAATTTCATTTCGTGCGGTTGTGTGCTCCTATACTTGAAAAAAATATGGCTGAATATACATATATATAAAACACTGTTTTTGCATAGAAATGTGTTTTGTTTGTTTGGCCACCACGTGTCTCAGGCCCAGTGAAGCCACAGTCATGTAGTCTGTGGTTATATGGTCGACAATGTCTAGCAGGAACCAGCTGTCAAACTGTGAGGTCCCCCACAAGGCCTCAGGAGCTCTCGGCTCCATGCCTTTAAATGGCAGAAAACTGAACACCGCTTAAAACACTCCTGCTGAAATATCACAACAGACAAAGCCAAAAATAAAGACTCATCTGCCCATTTTTGGTCGCACTGACTATACCGCTTTAAAACGCCTTGATTCACAAAACACACCCTTGATGAGAAAGTTTTTCTGTTTATAGGAGACTGTTGTTTTTTTCTGTCTCTTAAAAGCGTACATCAGCATGACCACAACACAACTGTTGTGATGACAGCGGCCTTATCGTAGTGTCTGTGTGACTGTAGTTTCCTCCAGGCGTGAGGTCATGCGGATATAGCGGGTATGACATAAGCCAGCTTGGGCATGAAACCACCTTGGGACTAGAATCGGTTACCGCTCACCAACACAAACACACAAGGTCAAGTTTGCCGTTGAGATACACGAAGCGGACGCAGGGGTGTGGTTGCTAATGGATATCTGGAATCAAGCTCTTTGATGTGTTGAGCGGTCAGATCCATGTGGAAGAGTGCTGTCTGACCCCAGAAAGATGGCGGGTGTTAAGAGAGAGCGATAAAAGAGGAAGGGCCCCCACGTATCCTGTTTTTCTCTTTTTAGAGGAGCTACAGACCGAGCATGACATAAGCTTCTGTTCCAAAGCCAAACCCAATGAGGCCAGACTTTGTCAGTCTCCTACAGCTATATCTGAAACTTTGAACTATTCATTGAACAGATGTTGATTTTTCAGTAATGTTTCTCTACGTCTTTGTAAACCTGTTTGGATTTCTTCTGTGAAGCACAAAAGGAGGAAATGTGTGCTTTTCTCTGCAAATAATATTGGACTAGAGCTTTCCAAAAGAACACAAATGCACCATTAAAGCATCATAAGATTGTACAATTAACAATGAATCAATGCTGTAAATAACTGGAATGAGCTATTATATGGTTTCAGAACAGAGATTTTAAAACTTTATGCCAAGGACCAGGGTTGATTCTAGTCTTTCATCAGTACTATCCAACAAACCCCCACCAAAAAAAGTGTGATTTGTTGGCGCAGATAGCCTCGTGGCCTCACAGACCTTTCCTGATCCCCCCACTCTCTCTCCCACTTTACTTCACTTGATTGTTTTCATGTGACATAACACCCTTATAGAAACACCCGCCTGGAGAACAAAACAAGGCTTTGCTTCACTGATCTCCAGTTATTTTTACATGGTTTGCATTAAGTGGTTTACATGGTTTGCATTAAATGTAGTAAAACGCTGATATTAAAAGGCGAAATTAAATATACACCTTCCTGATGATACGTACTTTGTACAGGCAAGCAGATGAACCCAGAATATAAACGGCAGCTACGTATATGTTTTTATGTGAAGAGACATTTTTTTTATACTGCATGTAATAGTAAGTATCATATAAAGACAAAATGTTATTCCATAATTACAAACCCGATTCAAAATTTTTTAATAAAAACGGAATGCAATGACGTGGAAGTTTAAAATTCCAATATTTTATTCAGAATACAACATATCGTAGATGACATATTAAATGTTTAAACTGAGAAAATGTATCATTTTAAGGGAAAATTAAGTTGATTTTAAATTTCATGGCAACAACACATCTCAAAAAAGTTGGGACAAGGCCATGTTTACCACTGTGTGGCATCCCCTCTTCTTTTTAACAGTCTGCAAAGGTCTGGGGACTGAGGAGACTTCAGACGTTTCTTGTCTAATACAGGCTTCTAGTTGTTTGACCTACAGTATAGAGTTTTAGCCAGCAACAGCAATTGGCATTGTGGATTGTGTTCACCGACAACGTTTTCTGGAAGTATTCCTGAGCCCATGTTGTGATTTCCATTACAGTAGCATTCCTGTATATGATGCAGTGCCGTCTAAGGGCCCGAAGATCACGGGCATCCAGTATGGTTTTCCAGCCTTTACCCTTACGCACAGAGATTGTTCCAGATTCTCTGAATCTTAGGATGATATTATGCACTGTAGATGATGATAACTTCAAACTCTTTGCAAATTTTCTCTGAGAAACTCTTTTCTGATATTGCTCCACTATTTTTCGCTGCAGCATTGGAGGAATTGGTGATGCTCTGCCCATCTTGACTTCTGAGTAACACTGCCACTCTGAGAGGCTATTTTTATACCCAGTCATGTTGCCTATTGACCTAATAAGTTGCAAATTGGTCCTCCAGCTGTTCCTTATATGTACAATTAACTTTTCTGGCCTCTTATTGCAACCTGTCCCCACTTTTTTGGAATGTGTAGCTCTCATGAAATCCAAAATGAGCCAATATTTGGTATGACATTTCAAAATGTCTCAATTTCAACATTTGATATGTTATCTATATTCTATTGTGAATAAAATATAAGTTTATGAGATTTGTAAATTTTTCCATTACTTTTTACTCACAATTTGTACAGTGTCCCAACTTTTTTGGAATCGGGTTTGTAAAATATTACCTTTTAATTGTCATTGTACTAAAGGAATAAATCAATAATAAAAATGATTACATGCATTTCTCTCTTTCTCTCTCTCATTCCTCTCTCTCTCTCTCTCACACACACACACACACACTTTATATAAACAAAATACATTTTTATAAAAAATATTTGGTAACTTTCTATGAAGCCCGGTTTCATAATACATTATAAGGGTATTCTTAAAGCATTATAATGATGTATAATGCATTATAAAAAAAAATGAATAATATGTTTGCTATATCAATGTTATATCAAATGAATAATCATAACAACAATTATATTACATAAGAATACTTACGTATTTGTGGTTATAAGTTTAAGAGTAAGATTATTAATAACACATAATGAACACCATAATAAATCTACTTCATTAACAGTATTATGGACTGTATCATATCTTGACATTGTTTAAGATCTGTACAGTATCTTACTACAGCTTGTGAGTGGTTAGATGTTGAGTGTTATTTGTGTTTCTGTGGAGCTAATGTTAATTAACTGATGTGAGCTTTATACTCCAACTAAAGAAAATGCAATGTTTTATTTGGTTACATTTTATTTTGATGGCCCCATTAATCAATCGACTATAAGCAACCTTTCAACTACATGCCAACTAACTCTCATTATAGTATTAGTATGCTCAAGTATGGTAGAATCTAGTATGGTAGAATAAGTTGACGTACTTGCAAAGACACTTATCAATTTATCTGTTTGTTGTCCATCAAAATAATGTATTTGCATATATTTACAGTAGCAGTACATTCATTATTATTATAACTACTACTACTACTTATAAGTGGTCTTAGACTGCTTTAAGTAAAGTAGCGTAAGAAAAATGCCAAGATATGAGACTTAGAATTACTATGAGAAATATAGTCCGTTTTAAAGTGGATGCAACGTGTTCATTGTGTTATAAATAATCATACCCGTAAAAGCTACAACCACGAATAAGTAAATATTATAATATATTAAAACTGTTCCTATGAATATTCATGAGATGATACAACATATTATAAGTGTTTTTATAATGCATTATGCATTCATAATAATGCCTTAAGAATTCCCGCATAATGTATTATAAATATGGGCTTCATGGAAAGTGTTACCAAATATTTGCATTTGCATGTTATTTTCCTTAAATAAAATGTAATAAAAACAGTAGAAATAGAAAATACATAAAAGACCTTCAAAAGTAATTCACAAATACAAAAGCACTTGAGGGTTATTTTAGGAGGCATGTTTAGTTCTTCATATTTTCTTTCTCAGGCAGTCCTTTACAGTGCTGTTTATATGGTTTCCATCACAATTTCTTGGGCAACAGCATGTGAAAGCTGGTATAGGGGTGTTTTAGCTTAAGGGCTGGCAGACAGCAGCCAACATGTCACTTCATCTGCTAAGAGTGTTTGGGTTTGAGACCTCTGTTACTCATACTGTGAAGAACATTATTACAAATCCATCTGTGCTGTGAACGGCCATTCCCCTCGAAGCTCTGTGTTTTGTCTTTCGGTTAAAAGTAAAAACAGAAACGTGTTGCTGTTTGCAGAACGAGACAAAGCTTTGGGGAGAAATTAGTGTTGGTGAAGATTAAGCAGTGTCTTATAAAGCCTCAAAGGTCAGAGGTCAATATTCCAGCTTTTACTATTCATCCAAAGGGGAATATGGGGGAAAAGAACCGTTTGCATTTACTGCTAAACTATAACATTAATTAATTTTTTTTTTTTTTTAAAGAACATCATTAATGTAAAATACAATTTCCACTTTTCTCAAAATTATATATACATATATATATATGTATATATTAACCCATCTAAATGAATTGACTTTGCAAAGTCACATTCCATCTGAAATGTATCCTGACACTTGAGATGCATCAGAACAGACTCTAGCTGCCCGTTTATGTGATTTTCCATTGTAATTATGGCTTGTATGGCCAGTAAGTGGATATTCTGGCGGTTTAGACCCGGTCCCTATATGACGCCTTCCCACAATCCCACCAAACTTTGCTGTTCTTGTGTGGCTCTAATGTTTTTTTTTTTTATGAGGAAGGTAATGTACGTAAACAAAATTGCACCAATCTGCATAAAATCAGCCGACTCAAATCGAGAAGCATTTGGCGTGAGAATTATTTTTCTAGCAGAGACATAAACATATGATTTTACAGTGTGAATCTGCAACACAGAATACTTATAGTGAGTCAGTGGTTTTTTTTTGCCAAACCCAAGCATTTACCATAGAAATACACATCGCCACTGCCTTTGAGATCAGTGTAGCATTAAACATGGAAAAACGGGTGGGGTTCAATCTTGCACTGACTCACTAACCTCTGGTTTATTGATGAGGGGTTCACTACCCCCCGCCCCCTCACTTAAAGATTCATAGACACACACTATGTGGCGCTACACTGAACCCATACCACAGCCAGCTAAACACTCTGTGGTGCGGAGGCTGAGAGTGTGTTTTGAAATTCAGCCCCAGATGTTTTATATTATGGGGCTTTTATGCCAGTTTACCGTAACTTAGATTTACTGGTTTAACTGGAGTTAGTATGTCTGAGCCAGAACTGGGGTTTTGGTCAGATGACAGTCAGCTCTGTATTATTCCTTTACCTCATCTCTCTGCTCTTTCTGGCAAGGTAAACAACAGTGTGGCATCTGTACTGCCAGAACAGGAGCGGGTCAGCAGCAGATCGCTGTTATAATAGACTATAGTAACCCTTCGCTCACTCTCAGGCTGTTGAGATGTTTTTATGAGGTTGTTTTCGCTGAGGCTGAATTTGATTGAAACTGAGTTTGACTTTGGTTTGAGTGGTTACTGCAGTCATGAACTCTGTCTCCTTTCGGCTTTGAGGATTAATGCATACTAGCGCAAACAACAATTTTTGTAATCCTGCAATAATGTAAAGTCAGGGGATCATGAAAGAGACAATGCATGAATAAGTGTGCGTAAAAACAAATTTAATGCACAATGCTGAGGCATGTATAAAAATAATTGATGGTGCTTATATCATCCTGACTTGCCAGCATGGAGAAGTTAAAAGTGTTGCTGATGTTTGCAAAGCAAACTTAGACAGGAATGATTAGAATAAGGGCGTGTGTCCACCAAAGTATTGTTTTCTAGAGCCTAGTGTATTTTTTTGATAGTTTTCAAAAGGAGCATTATTGTTTTTTCTTGAGCCTTCTGCATTTTATCAGTTGTTTTCAATGGAAACCATTTTTCTGTGCATTGAGTTGAAAAATGTTAAACTGTAGGAAATTCATCACTTGTCACTGTCACTTTTTATCCAGCTGTCCAATCACAGTGGGTGGGAAGTGGCAAACATCACACTGACCAACTGTCCCTCAACAAAACAACAATGGAGAAAAAGTTAATATTGCTTTTCTCAGTGAATTTATGTATGTAATCAAATGGAATTGCTGGATTAGCACCAATATTGATAAGAAAGATAATGCTTGGAAAAGCATTTCATTAGTGTTAGTGTGGGAGTGTGAATTACCTGCATCTATGAAAATGTGAGTTTTTTTACTTCAAAAAGTACCTTATTGCTGAGAAATATATAATGACAAATACATTTATCATATAATGATTTGTATTTTATTTTAATAATGACAGGCTATCCTACTATTAGCCTACTATATATATCCTACTGAATATCCAACTTTTTATTCATTTACAAATGAATAAATATTGCTTTGGCTATTATATTAATTTATTTAGAGATTAGTTTACACTGTAAAAAAAAAAAGACATCTGTACAATTTTTGGGTAAAATACAGACAGTTACCAGAACTTTACCGTAAAAAACAACAACTGATAAACATACTTAGTTCAATGTAAAAGCATCAATGCAGAGAATATCAATTTACAGGTTTTCACTGTAAATTATAAAATTACTTGTTCTTTTTCACTTCCAAAATCTGTTTTTGGCAACACTTTACTTAAAGCTTGTATAATGAATTCTAAAATGTTTCACATTTTAATTTTGGTTATAATAAATAACAAATTACAACGCACATTATGAATAATTATAATGCATTGTAGCCTTTCATAACCCTTTGTGATGCATTATACATAGAGGTTTTAAGTAAAATGTGACCCCAGTTGTTGTTTTTTTTTTGTTGTTGTTGTATTTTTGTATTTTACTGTAAAATTACATTAACTGTAATAACAGTTATTCACCGTATACAGTACAGAAACTTACTCTTAACCAATTAATAGGTTTTTACTGCAGCATTTTTTTTACAGTATTTTACTGCTAACATCACACTCATTTTTTACAGTGTAAAATATAAAGTTTACTGGTCATTATTATACACTGTAATTTTTTTAAGTCATAAATAAAACAAAAATAATTGGGGTATTTTTATCAGAAAATACTATTTTAGTCTTTCTATTTCAAAATTTCACATTAAATTTAATGTGTTGTATTTTCTTGAAATTTCTTTGTAATTCTGTGTAAAAAATAAATAAATAAATAAATAAATACTAGCAATTTCCGAGTGGAAATAGTTTCAAAGTAAATCCTACTCATTTTTTAGTGTACGAAATTGACCTATCAATTACTCCAGAGAGCAATAAACTGTTCTGCTTGAGTACAACAAAACCATTACGATCCAGTTAAATCTAATGAAATGTAAAAATTGCAATCTCAAATAAACTGCAACAATAAATTGTGTGTATGAACAGACGCTTTGAGAAGCAAGCATACAGTATGACTTCACACACAGATAAGCTTCAGCTGGCTGTGTTCCCAAAGATCTGGTTACTGTTGTGTTGTCACCGTATCTTTCTTAAAACGGAAGGGCCGAATACATTGACTTTCCAGCTGTGTTTCGCTCATTTTCCGAGTGGCCATGAATTTGTGTTTAGTCCTGCATCTTCCAAGTCCTGATGTCAGCTTTGGACTCTCTCTTGCGGGGCGTAGAGGTTTGTTTTATTTTGACAAATAATACACAAATCTCATTCTTTGTTGAGGTGGACTTCTACAACAGCAGAATTAGAAAGACATGTTGACTGTTTAAGAGCTTATTTGTCTCATTTTCCAGCCTTTCCCCGATATACTTCATAGCAGGTTTGGCAGTCTCAGTGTATGTGTTTCTTTGCATGAATGAGCGCGTGTCAGGATATCTGCTCTTTGCTACATTTGTCAGTGGTCTGTGGAATTGGAGGAGACCTGGAATGATTCTATGAGATGTTATAAGAGAGACTATTTATGCATGCGGGTCCATAGGGTCCAGAGCTATTATGCAACCTTTCTCCCCCTCTCAGTCTCCTTTTTTGTTTCCCTCTCTTTCTGGCTGTCTTTTTTGATGGCTCATTTTTCTTTTCTTCCTTTTTTCCTTTCACTGTGTCCCTCCGTTCCAAATAGTGACTAATATTTTCTCCTTAAATTAGCATGCAGCCCCAAGCAGTTGAAGAGAGGGACAGGAAAGGAAATAAGGAAATCTGATCAATGCCATGTGCGTCTGTATATAATAAACCCATGCACCATCATTAAAACCTAAACCCTTTTTAATCCAAATTTAATTCACTCCAATCAAAGTTGAAACAGACTTACAAGAAACTGTGACTGCATGTTCTTTTTTGTTCCAAAAGTAGTTTGCAAAAAGGGTACTATGTACTCTTAGGCTATTTTCACGCCTTTCTGACCTCGTCAGACACATTTCAGGGGGCTCATCATAAAAGATGTTAAATGGAGATTCTAAATAGATCAGAATAAAGGTATCTCAACAGACATTTAAAAAAAAATTTGGATAATTTTTGCCTTGACACAGGTTCTTAAAACCATACTGCAAATGGCGTGATGTTTAAAGACAACATGAAGCAAAGCTCCACACACAAAAAAAAACACGAGAGCCATTAGCTACTTATAATGCAACATTTAGAAGACATATGACTCTTTTAGTTGAGACATTACAGAATTCTTTGATAAAGGTGATTAAAAAAAAAAAAACACTTAATAGTGCATAGTTTCTATAATAGTTTCTTTAGCCATTTACAAACAAACAATGCTGTGTGCTGCATTGAAGGACAATGATGCACAGTGTTTTAAACTTTTGTTCTTGAATTATTTGTTGCAATTTGATACTGAATCTCTTTTGTAGCAAATATACTCTGTTTTCTAAGAAATGTCTGTTTGAGAAAAAAAGAAGGAAAGAAAGAATACAAATGGTGAAGATAGTATAGTACCAGAGACAATTAAGTTAACAAATCTTATGTAACAGACGAATGACTCTTGTAACATTGAGCGAAATTGAGTTGTGAAATCTGCGATAGCTCTGAACGTTTCACTTACTGAAGGTGTCTGATTCAAACTCACGAGCAAGTTTAAGGCTGTTTCGTGAATCTTGGTAAATAAAACCAATTCATGACAGTCATTTTTGGGCATCGTGTCACATGATTCGTTTTGTAGCAAACATGTAAACAAAGTCTTCCCAGATGTCTAGATTTAAAATGATTATCATATAAAATAAAACAGTTAAAACCATGAAAATTCAATCGTATTCATATACGGCTGCACGAAAAGCTGTGTGAATGATTATAGTGTGCACTGACTTTGGACTCTTCCAGAGCATGAGGACTGCGCTTTACTGACCCAGCCAGAAACAGATGACTACATGTGTTTTCATTCATTTTCCATTCTGTCCTTATCTTCACCCAGGAGCAGCATTGTGGGGCCTTTTAAATGTCAGAACATCTTTGGTTTGGGTGATCAGAGCACTCTCACTCACGCTACTACTCGGATGCAGAACGTTGTGAGTGTGTCCCTAAAAATATCCTGCCGTATGGTACTCATTTTTAATGTGGCACCAATCATTGGTGTTAGATGCAAACAAAATGTTGATGAAAGAAATCCCTCATTCTCTCTCCCTTCTTGTTTGTGCCGTGTAATGCGTCCTCCCCATAATTTGTCCACATGAAAGCAGTTGAGTGGAGGCATGGCATCTGTTCGGCTCATTAAAATCAACTCATGGTTTAATACTGCACCTTTCAAAGCCCTGCAGCCCTGCAACAGTTTAGCAAGTGATCAAACTTACTTGAATCTTACTTGGAACTTAATTGGAACTGTGACTCAAATGGACAATGCAACAATTTTTCCTGCAAGCAACAACGAACGAACAGTGCAAGGCTGTGAGCACAAATGATTCTTATATACTTGCAAGTCACTTGTAATAAATTCACCTGTAAGTTATCAGTCAGTGAAACATTACTAAGGTCACAACAAAAAGTCCCTTTACCATTACTGTGTTGTATTTGTGAGACTTGCATCCATACATTTTCTGATTGCTCTTTGTTGTAATACATTGATAGATAATATCCAAAAAAGAGGAACTGCAAAATGCTCAAGTGAATAATAACCAGCCATTAAATGCAAAGCAGTAAGTTTAATGGTTGTGTGTGCAACATGAACCAATCAGCTTGTGCCAAGTCGTTTAATGCAGTGAATATTATCAATTTATGTTAAGTTCCCATCTGCCTGTGCCATGACAGAACTTGGGGACCCACTTTATATTAAGTGGCCTTAACTACTATGTACTTACATTTTAATTAATAATTTAGTACAATGTACTTATTGTGTACATACATGTTTTTACATTGTACTTATATTTAAAAAAAATGACATGTAATTACATCTGTACTTAATTTCTGTAATTACATTTATAATTACACTGTAGACCCATACTTTACACCTTAACCCACCCTTAAACTTACCCATACCTCCAACCCTCTCCCTAAGCTTACCCCATCCCACCTCAATAGCAGCAAAAGTGTTTTACAATACAATATGAAAACAATAAGTACATTGTACTTATTTTTTATGTAAGTACATAGTAGTTAAGGCCACCTAATATAAAGTGGGACCGAACTTGGCATTAATATTGCTTGTGTCATAAATTGATGTGTTTTGTATTGAGGCAGCACTTGAACAGTCAGCATCCTTACACATGCCAAATATCCTGCTAGAGACAAGTACACAATTTCCAAAAAATCCATCTGCTCCTGCATAAAATGGTTGTTTTCTTAGACGTAAATGCAATTAATGCCGCCTCAGGTTCAGAGTAGATTTAAACCACTTGTTTGTCGCAGACTCTCTGTCGCGGTGCACTGCTCATTAAACATGCTCCTAGTTTCTCAGCTCACAGGAATCCTAATGTGGTCTTGAACACTTTTTCTAATGAAGTCCTGAAAAAAAACAAAAACTGAAACAACAGGGATAATATACTCGACCCCAGTAAGGGGACCTATAAAATCCTATAGCTCTTAAAGAAAACCTGACATCTACCCACAATATTCTGCTCTCTTTTGTTCTGTTTGTGTCTAGTTTGATTTAAAATTTGCGTGTGATAATGATGAACTGACCTTTCATATGACTTTTTCAGAAGTTTCAGTGGTATTGTTTATTCATTTTCAAACCAAACAGGCATTGATGATTTGTAATTCACTTTAAGGGGTTTCACTCAAGCTAGACCAGGGGTTTCAATACATTTTAATGCCATGGAGTCCCAAATATGATGTTCCCCTTGGGATCAACTCATATAAATATAATATAATTATATTTATAACCCCCCCCCCCCCCTTCAAACCCTTTCGCAGACACATACCTAACTACAAAATATTTTTCTATTTTTTAATTACATTCCCATTTATGTTTGTTCAATATAGTACTTAATTTATAAGACAGAACGGCATGTTTTCATTTCACGTGATGTTTTCTAAGCTTCTGAGACACAATAGTAATTCCACTAGTTGTCCAGACAGGGAAGGATAAAACTGTAACAGTTTGCAGTTTTCCTATACTGGAGGAAAAGTCTTCTTATAGAACCAGTATGTATCCTGATATTGTTCTGAAGACTGTGTGTGTGTGTGTGTGTGTGAGAGAGCATGTGCCTCATAAATCTGCTGTTAGTCTCAGAAATCCTCACCATGGGAGACTTGTCTGTCCCTTTCCTACGGAGTGCCTAAAGCATCCTCGTAAATAAAACCAGATGGCTTCAATATGTCTTAAAATGGAAGGAGAGATTTGCATTGGCCTTGCGGTGTCACATCAACAGTTCTGAGGGGCAGAGTTTTATAAGTTAGTTGACTGTTTTTCTCTTTACAGCAGGATGAAGACGGCGGAGATCTGTGTGGTCCTGTTTGTCTTGGGCTGTGTTTGTGGACTGTCATTCACTTTGGACCCCCGAGATCCAAATGTTTGCAGCTTATGGGAAAGGTAAGAATCATCTGCTCCAATACAGAGCTCAGAAAGCCAATGCCAAGTCGAGATGATCTGTTCCAGTGCATGCTGGCAGCCAAAACCGTTGTTGTAGATCAATGTCTGCAAGTCAAACAACAAAAACACAACCAAAATCCTGGCGAAATGTCTCAAAATAAAGGAAATGTTAAAACAAGTAGCAAAATTGCTTATTATATCAAGACCTGTTTCAAGCAATATCTTTTATTTTATACATTAGAAGTCTAAGTATAAAAGTGTGCAGATGTTAAACCAGGGGTCTTCAACACTTTTCCGGGCAAGGACCCCTTTGGTGATAGAGATATGGAGCAGGGCTTATATTAAAATTTTACCTTGCGTTAAAGTACTTTATTGGTAATGAGTAGTTTGTACTCCAAACGTATTCTTTAGAAAGTTTCTTTTTAAATTGATCATCACACAATGATTTCAAAATTAATGTTTGTGTCATGATTTCCTTAAACTTTGAAACTTTTAAATCAGAATGTTTACAGTTTGAGTTTTTATTTGTTTCATTCATAAAATTAAATAAAATTAAGTAAAACAAATTCCTTTGACCATAAAGGACAAGCTGTTTGGTTATGGATGGATGGGGATTTTTTTTTTTTTTTTTGTCAATCATTTTTAATGGGAGAAAACCAAACCTTCAAACTGAACCTTTTTTTTTTCCGAATGTTTACATTTTTGAGAAAGACCCATTTATGATGTAGGAAAATAATGTTACAGCCTTTTCAAGTTATTTTAACCACAGACCTATTTGTACTCGTACATCTAAAACTGTCATTCCAAGTCCATTATGAATTCCTGAGGGAATAAAACACTACAAACCATGAGCAAAACACTCTATGGGGACAGTTCCAGCAATTGTGTTGTACATCATGTCGAATGATGCAAAAAAAGAACATGACAGAATCTTTGTTCCTTTCTAGTTTCACCACTTCAGTGAAGGAATCGTATGCTCAACCTTTCGACCAAGTGAAGTATGAAGAGACATGCTCTGAACCGTGGAACGCTAACAAATGCACCCGGCACAGGTGACATACACTCACAAACACACACGCACTCATGCATTTACTCACAGTTACACTGAGCTGACTTAGACTAAACGCAGCATGAATTCTTTCATGCTGCAGAGCTTTACGGCCTTCAGCTTTGGTCACTGGAGGGATTGTTTGGTTTGGCAGGGCAATCTTAAAATTGCTTTGAATCCAAGTAATTGTGATGCTGGCGCTCACAAATGCTCCCTTTATTACAATGCTTGCATGCAATCTCCCTCTCCCTGCCAGTCTTATGGCAGTTCCCAAAGGCCTTTTTAAGGTTAATCTGAAATAAGGCGAGTGGGAAGGGTACCGCATGTTTAATACATTTCTAAATATTATACTTTTCTGTAAAGAAGGTGCCAAAAGCTGATCCAAGACAACTACTGAGTCAGAAGTCTTTATGTGCATGTACAGCTGATTTGTAATAATGAAATAATAACTATTGTGTGGTCTTGAATTATTTATTTTTCCGTGGTTAAGGTTCTCTCATTTACTCTCCAGGATCACCTATAAAACACTTTATAGGCAGGTGGTGAAAATGGACTATCGGAGGAGGTATCAGTGCTGCCGGGGTTTCTATGAGAGCAGAAATAAATGCGTTCGTGAGTATTAAATTGACGTTTAACTTCTACCTTAATGGTTTTGAATGGTTTGTTTTTGTATTTTCATCTCTCTGTGTGTTTCTTTTTCCCTTCCTGCTCTATGTGTGTGTGTGTGTAGCACGTTGCACTAAGGAGTGTGTCCATGGCCGCTGTGTAGCACCTGATCGCTGCCAATGTGAGAGCGGCTGGCGTGGAGAAGACTGTTCCAGCTGTGAGTAATGCATCACACTTTTTCTCCTTCTCTTTCTGACATGCAAAAACAACCAAAAAGTGCAGCATTTAAAAGCATTAAATGCAAAAGCTGATATGAAAGCCGTTTAAAAAAAGTAGGGAACTTCTTCGCTTTCTTCTAAGATACCTTTTTATGCTAAATATTAATGCATAATGTTTTTCCACAACCTATGTTAAAAATCAATATATGATGGTGGACAGAGGAAGAGCAATGTTGATTATAATTCATTACCTAATTAATACCTGAAACTGCACTTTCTGTCTCATTAGCAGAGACATTTCACTGTGTGTTCTGGCTTCATTTTTGAACGTGTTGTCATTTGTTAGTGTTGCTGTGCATATTTTTATTGGGCCCCATTTTCTCGCTTTCCTTTTTCCTCTTGTTTTCTTTTCCCCCTCTCCTCTTTCTGCATCTGCTGTCTGCTAAACTCTTTTCCTTTTCTTTCGTATATATGCGTTTGAATCATAGAAATGAATATAAGAGTTTTCACAGCTATGGTTTCTAAAGCATCTCCATTTTTCTTAGCTGATTTTACACATTTCTCCACACACAAATAATGCAGTCCTGTGTAATTTTCACATTATTTACATACCATTATAGTATTTAAAAAATATTTTTAAATTAACTTTCATTTTGTTTTTAGTAATTTTGTTATGAGTGGCTTTTTAATGTTTCAATTTAAATTTAATTTGTTTTGAACTTTTATTGTTTAGTTTTAGTAATTTCAGGATTTAATTTTAATTTGTAACAAATTTCAGTTCATTAATGCAACATTTTTCATCTAATAATCTGAAATATACAGTGTTTATATATATTTATATATTATATATATTTTTTTTTATTAACAAACATGATTTCTGATGCAGCCTTCTGAACACTTTATTATTTGGGGTTATTATAACTGCATGTGTTGTATGACTCATATCAGGAAATTTTTCTTGATTTTTTTAATGTTTGATGTTCTATAAAAACGTACTATAACGTAAAAAAAAAAAGTAAATAAATAACTAATCAACTCAAGATCTTCTGCAACTTTGTCCAATACATGAGCGTCCAGTGTTTACTGTAGTATCTTGGTCTGTAATACGGATATGATTTGTAAAACTGTGGTTTCAGAAGGGTACAATGCCTTGCAGGCTCCTAAGTGGTGTTTACATAAATGTAATGGAAACTCAAGGCTCTGGCTCTAGGCAGAAGACCTTTCTCTCTAATTTGGTCCTGCTTTTTGTTTGGTTGGACTGTGAAACCCCATTATTAGCTCGCATTGGCAGGAGGAGGCTTGACACTTCCTGAATGCCTGTGTGTTGGGAGATTTGTGGGAAATTAGAGAGGTTTGAGGTTTTAAATACACATTTCTCCCACTCTGTCCTGAAAGACCAAAGGCCAAGCTCTTTCAAACTCCTATACAACTTCTTGTCTGTTTAAAATTATACAAGTAAGATCATTATTAAAAAGTAATTATATGTATAGAAGAACTGTGGCAATGTCACCAAAATGCTTCAAGAGACCTGCAAAGCTACAGTACTGTGCAACGTTTTAGGCACTTGTGTAAAAATGCTGTAAAGTGAGGATGCCATTAAAAATAATAACTAAATTAAATCAATATTTGGTGTGGCCACATTATGCGCTAAACAGGTGCACTTGCGCATTATTTTATATTTTATTTTAAAATGCTTGTTGAATAAATTAAAAGTTACTGGGCATGCTGCACAAAGCAGAAACACCATTTAGAATTGGAGGTCCATAATAGTCATCATTTTCACATAAGAAAGAGGTTCAAGGCTAACTATTTAAGTAAGGGCTTCTGGGAAAGAGCCTTTTAAGACTATTCCTAGAGAGGAATTTTCCCACATGGAAAAAAGACATTCCATATCTGCTGGAAACGTGCTGTTTGATAAAACTACTTATATTTTATTCATTTTCATCTTCAGACAGCATAAACATGTGACTCACATGAACAAAGAGAGTGTAAATGATCCACTTCATATTCATTGTTTATAATATTCCATCACAAGTTTGTCATTTCAGATCATGCTGATTAATCCTAAGGGACATTAGGGCAGAGGGGCTTGGGAACAGAAAACTGGACTTATAATGTAGTTTATGATCAAGCAAGCAGCCTTGAGTTGAAAATCAACCACATTCTGATGTTTCCACTTGTCTGTTTAAAGTGGTATGAATTTGCTTTGAGAACTGGTTGTGTCAGGTTGTGTTTGAATCGAGACAGCTGTTGAGCTCCAGTTCCTAAAGCCTGACATGTGAACATTGGGTGTTGAAATCATTCACCTCCCCTGCTGTCCGAGTGTCAGACCCCAGGACTTTTAGGCCTTGTCCACATTAATACGTTTTCGTTTGAAAACGCATCTTATTCTCTCCGTTTTGGCCATCCGTCCACACTGAGATGGCGTTGTAAGTCAAGGAAAACTGAGCTTTTTGAAAACGCTCTCCAAAGTGGATTAATTTGAAAGCGCCGTTTTCGCATTGTAGTGTGGACTGTGAAAACGGACGCTTTTGAAAACGATGACGCAAGTTTAGTCATGTGACGCATATTATACCAATAGATATCCGTGTTTATACTGGTATTTTGCATGTTATGTGCTATGCACTTTCACACTATTGCTACAGATGTGTTACTTTGTACACTCTTCATATCACAGTCCTGCAAAGGTGAAAGCTAATTTACACGCAATTCGTATTTGCGCCAAAACATGAGGGCAGTTGCGTTTTAGATCAGACATACATACATACAATCGTTAGTGTGCGACGTGGACGTGTCAGTGAATGGTGTGTTTTTTTTGTAAATAAAATGATCCTGTCAGAAGAACTGCATAAAAACGTATCATATTTGTTCCTTGTGTATAATCTGCAGTGAGCTTTTTTTAAGTTTGCAGAAAGCAAATGTAAAATTTTTTATGTTTCAGTGAGGATGAGACAAAGTTTGCAAAATGCTTGAAAACGCTAGTGTGGATGAAGAGTGTTTTAAAATGAAAAAAAAAAAGCCATTTTCAAATGCATCCGGATTAATGTAGATGTAGCCTTAGGCCCTGTTTACACTAGTGCATGATGATCCTCATCTTCAGATCTCCGTCCACAATACACAAGCGAAAACGCATATCAAATAACCATTTATGCACGTACAACAATGTGAATGATGTTATTGTTTACACACAGAGCAAATGTGAGCAGCCATGCCTTTCATTTTCGGTCTCCGTTTTGGTCTGTTTACACTGAAACGCAACTAAAACATTTTCAAACTAAAATGGGGTCTGCACAGCATTTTCGAATGTCTCCGTTTTCAAGGTGCCAAAAATGTTTTGACAGTGTTGTCAACTGTAATAGACATTGTTGTGTATTGTACCCTTAGAATGATTTCTGAAGGATCATGTGACACTGAAGTAATGGCTGCTGAAATTTCAACTTTGCCAGCACAGTAATAAGTTACATTTTAAAATACATTAAAATAGAAAACAGTTCATTTAGATTGTAACAGTATTTCAGAATGTTACTGTTTTTACTGAATTTCGGCCAAATAAATGCAGCAAAACTTCTTCATAAAACATGACAAAATCTTACATATAAACTTTTAAATGGTAGTACAAATAAAATGTAAAAAAAATACTCTATTTTTTTCCTATCAAAACAAAAAAAAAAAATTCAATACACTGGAATAAAGAAGTTAACTATCATAGAAGCCAAATGAACTCAGATCCTCACTGATTAATGTTCTCTTTGAGTTCCAGAGAAGCTTTCTTGGTAATGAGCTCTTCATCTTGACTTGCTCTTCACGAGTGTGTGTGTGTGTTTCTGTGATGGATTCCACTTCTTAACCCCTAAAGTGTACGTGTCATCAGTTAAGGTTGTGTCATGACCGAAATCCAATCCCTGTGTGAGCGCTGGCCTGAGCTCTCTCTGAGGTCCGGCCAAACTCCATCTGTAAAATTTCCCATTTGAAACTCATTCCTTCTGTTGAGCTCCGTACAAATTCTCCGGTCAATCACACTATCAATTTGTCATGCTCTAAATGCCAGGGATGCTCAAGAGAATCTCTGAAGTATTTAGGAATCCTTTAGCACTGACTTGCTCAAATAACCAAACACAGTCAGACCAATACGAAACTACGTTAATCCAAAGAAAAGCTTCTTGTAAATGCATCTGAACATACTTTATAATATGTGTTTGCCGATATCTCAGATTTAGCTGAACTTGTGTTTGTGTTTAGCATGTGATGCCCAGCATTGGGGTCCAGGCTGCAGGCAGCGCTGTGAGTGCCAGAACGGGGGAGAGTGTGACGTTATTAAAGGAAGCTGCCAGTGCCCGGCCGGATACACTGGTGAACACTGCCAGGTATAACTACACTAACAGCCTCTTTAATGAGCTGGATGCGGTAGCATGTAAATTACCTGCTTTTATTCATTTATGATGTCATTACGATAAATGTACATTATATTACAGATTACTGTATGTTCAAAGTTGAATTGTTTTAATTCAACCTATTTTCTTCCTGTCAGCACCCCTGTCCTGAAAAGTCGTTTGGACAGGGTTGTCTGCAGCAGTGCCGGTGTGGAACAGGAGGATTCTGCAATAAAACCACTGGAGAATGCGTCTGCAGAGATGGATTTACTGGACCTCTGTGAGTGCAGAAGTAACTAAGAATAATAATGTGGTTTCTTACAGCTCTCAAATGCTAAATTTATTCTTGTTACATAATGTATGCTTATGTATATCTTTACATACTTCACATTATTATTATTTTAAAACATTTTGCTGACATGTATGTGTACATATAGACAGTAAACATTTGTCTTCCTTATCTTTGCTGCATTTATTTAAGAAACCCAGTCTAAGGAAACTTGAGTGTCTTAGTACTGTTATTTTTGAACTGTTTATTTTAGTATTATTTATAAGCTATTCAAGTTTTTATCAGTATTAAATTATTTTAACATTTTAAATTAGTTTTAATAATTTTCATTTTCAGTAAGTTTATATATATATATATATATAATATATATTGGTTCTAGTAGTTTTATTTCCATTTTAGTTTTAGTAATCCTATAGTACTTCATCTTAAATGTATGCATTGCAGTTAGTTGCCAAGATAACATTTCAAATTTGCATGTTTTAAGTTTTTTATGTATTTTTTAAATGCTATTTTATTACAAATACCAAAACTATTTTTTGGTTAACAGTAACACTTTTGAAAGAAAAAAACAACCTCATGCATATGCTATTTCATGTTTTAATTTCACAAATAATATTCAGACTGAATATTGAAAGATTTATTTCAGAAATCTTCAGAATTTGATATTTTGTCAGTTCACATAGTCATTGTAAAAAATGTGCTTATTTTGTTAGAGGCCATAAATTGTGCATCTGAAATATTCCTTGTGGTTTTACATTTTTACAGTCCTAAAACATTATCATTGTCTCTCCATCTTTGAATTGAACTTTGAATCATAATTTCACTGTGCACCCTACGCGTCTCTGTCGCTCAGGTGTGAGGAGCCGTGCATGAGGCCGAACCGATGTACTATACGCTGCCCATGTCAGAATGGAGGCATCTGCAAGGGGACAGGGGTGTGTGTGTGTCCTCCTGGCTGGATGGTGAGAAATCTGTGTATTGGCCTTTTTTTTTTTTTCTTAGTTGAACATCCATTTTTAGCGTCTCTCTCTCTCTGTTTCAGGGTGCTGTCTGTACTGAGCGGTGTCCACCTGGCCGTTTTGGTACAAACTGTACTAAAGAATGTTTGTGCCATAATGGAGGCCGCTGTGATCCAGAAAAAGGCCAATGTCAGTGTGATGCAGGCTACACTGGAGAAAGGTCTGCATAATTTTAAGACTTCTATCTTTAAGTCTACTATCTGCATCCCGTCAGAACTGACTTGACACTTGTTTTAGGGTCACAACCCATCAGTTTTGCTAAATGACAACTTATTGTTTTGTAATTGGCCTTAATGTAATTTATAGATTTGTAGAATCTTGAAAAAGTCTGAAATCCACAGTAAAGCCTCTGATAGATATTTGAGTAGCATGGTCATACTGTATGATTCCCTCTTGAGTGAGCATGTGTGTTTCTTGTGAAGGTGTAACGAGGAGTGTCCGGTGGGTTCATACGGTGAGGACTGTAAAGGTGTGTGTGACTGTGCTAACGGAGCCCGGTGCTATAACATCCACGGTGGGTGTCTGTGTGAGCCGGGGTTTAAGGGTCCACGCTGTGATCACAGGATGTGTCCTGACGGGACCTACGGCATGCACTGCGAAAACCGCTGCCTCTGCAACTCACAAAACACGCTCAGGTGTGCTGTGTGCATCCTCGTCTGTTACTGACCATCACTAACTTTGATTTGACACAGACTGAACAGAACAAATTACATGCATTTTGTTCTCAGAACCAGTGTTACTTTAGTATTTTGTACTATTATAGTTTCTATTAAAATGTTGAATTAGCTTTTATTTTAATATTTTTATTTTAATTTTAGTTTAATATTTAGTCCTTTATTCTATTCAGTTTTAATTTATTTTTATTACAGTTTAATTTTCAGTTTATCTTATTTCAGACTAATTTTCTGTTTTTAATTTAAAGGGTTAGTTCATGCCAAAATGAAAAATCTGTCAATAATTACCCTCATGTTGTTCCAATCTTGTACAACCTTCGTTCATCTTCGAAACACAAATTAAGATAATTTTGATTAAATCTGACAGCTCTCTGACTCTCTGCATAGACAGTATTTTTTATGTATTTAATATGTATTATTAATGAACTGATCGTTCTATTAACCAAATGCTGTTTGATAAAAAAAAATTATATATATATATATATTTTAAATATATATTAGCTTGAGTAATTGTATATATTGATTATGTCATGGATATTACAGCTGTCATCCTCTGAAGGGGGAGTGTACCTGTCAGCCTGGGTGGGCGGGGCTATATTGTAATGAAACCTGTGCTGATGGTTATTATGGTAACGGATGCCTGGAGCCCTGTCTCTGTGTGAACGGAGGAGTGTGTGACACGGTGACGGGCCAGTGCCATTGTTCTCCCGGATACATAGTGAGTGGACAGATACGAGCACAAACAGAAAAACTTCCTCAATACCACGTAATATTCCACATTAATATTCCTGTGTGTGTGTGTAGGGACTACACTGCGAGAAGCCTTGCGAGGATGGTTTCTACGGGAAGGGCTGCTTGTCTCCCTGTACCTGTGTAAACTCTATAGCCTGCTCTCCTATCGATGGAACATGTTTCTGTAAGGAAGGTAAGTTCTGGTACACATCAAAATAAAGAATGATTCTATCTATTCCACCTCAACATTGTTTTTGTGTGTGTGTGTGTGTGTGTGTGTTTAGGATGGAGAGGACTTGACTGCTCTATTGCATGTTCAGAGGGCACATGGGGTCCTAGCTGCAACTACACATGTCAGTGTGCAAATGGAGCATCCTGCGACCCTGCTGATGGTTCTTGCAAGTGCACCGCAGGGTGGAGAGGAGCTTCTTGTGATGAGTCCTGTCCAGTATGTCAAATATTTACAGTGCACATTTATTTGATTTACAAAAAACAGTTCTAGAAGATGCAGGTCATTCATTTTTAGTCACACTTTTTCCTTCTATGAACTGAATTTGACTTATGCGTCGTTGTCTGTTCAGCATATCTGTCTCCTAAATCATCTGCAGTAATTTTACACCATCAGCAGAAGTTATTAACCTGATGGCAAATGCATAACACTCTTTTGCTTTAAAGTATATGTTGCATGGCCATCATTCAAATTAAAGTAGTCATTATGTTAGACCTGTATAATTTCACTGGGAAGAGTCAGAGTTATTTGATCGCTCTGAATCAATATTTCCATTCTGGTTTAAACAGATCGGGACATTCGGCCCAGGCTGTCAACACAAATGTGACTGTCTGCATGATGAAGGATGCGAGAGTGTTACAGGCCAGTGTCTGTGTTTACCTGGCTGGACAGGTAGGACTTAATTCAATATGCAAAAACGGTATACAGTATGAAGTGATAAATGTTTAAAGCAGAACCAGCTTCTGGCTGATCAAATAATGAATAAAGCACTCAGTCACTCGGGAAATAGAAGGAAGAGCCAAGCGCATTGCATTATGGAATACAGTATTCTGTGCAGAATGCGCTAGTCCATATCAGCAAATGTGTATTTATAGCTTGCATACCAACAGAAAATGTGCATACTGCACTAATTTGATCTGTATGTCTGTCTGTTAAATAAATTTAAAAAAAGAAAAGAAAATAAAAGAAAAAAAGAAAAAGAAAATGGTTTAGATATTGCATTATACAAATTTAGTATGAGTAGTGTGCCATTCGGTGCATATTTAATTATTCCTCTCCATTGATATCACCCATAACGCAGTGTAGACCTTTGTTATACTATTATAATGATATATTATTAACATTAAACCCTATATGTCATATTATATTAATCCCCTCGTTATCTGTTGAGCTTGACTTGATTTTTATGTTTGAGATTCAAGTGATGGATATGCAAATATAATAATTGTCATTTTGAAATCTCTGCAATACCAGTTGTAGCTGAGAGATATCTTGTTTAAAATAGTTTTAAAAAAAAAATTACTAGAAAAATACAGTGTGAATCTGATGAAAGTATATATTTTTAAGTAAAAATAGGGCACTAGACCTCAAACAACATATGACAGTTTAGGCAACTCATCCAATTTCTTCTGCAGGTCTGCGCTGTACACAGCAGTGTCCAGAGGGAACGTGGGGCCATCAGTGCAACCAGACCTGCTCCTGCCTCAACGGCGCCACCTGTCAGGCACATACGGGAGCCTGCCTGTGCAAACCCGGATTCTGGGGAGCTCAGTGTCAACACGGTGAGTGTGTATATGTATATATATATATATATATATATACCTGAGAGCTCAGGTCACATTAGAGCTGGTTTAGACAGTGCTCTCTTCTCTTCTCTATAGTGTGTAGCGCTGGTCTCTTTGGAGAGAAGTGCAGCCGTCAGTGTCCACAATGTGTTCATGCCACCTCCTGTCATCACATAACAGGCGATTGTCTGTGTCTGCCTGGATATACCGGACACCTGTGTGAACAAGGTTAGATACACACATGCAAAGATTTTTAACTAAAAATAAAACACAAATGGAGAATTTTGAGGCAGTATTTTTCCATAAAATGATTGTTCATACTGATGAAATCTGTCAAAGACCAAAATAAAAGACTAAAAACACAATTTAAGTCATTATTTACTGAAAAAAAAATGGCATATAAGTTTGAAACAGCATGAAGGTGAGTAAGTAATGTCAGAATTTTCATTTTTGTGTGAATTGTCTCTTTAAACCTATTGAAATTATGACAACTTTCTGAAGATTTTAGCATGGTGATGGATATGACAATGTTAATGTATTTGGTCTTGGCGGAACAGATCTGCTATGTTGCTGCTGCTGTTGGTTTTTGCTTTAGTTGTAGATTATTGCTGCTGCCTATACGGTGCCATGAGTATTTAAGACATACTGCTGCTGCACAAATAGCATATACAAAAACCTGTAGCAGATCTATACAGGTGGAGCTGGGGAAGGTGGAGGGTTTCGAAGAACTCTGAAAGAGCACTGCAAGAATCTCAAGTGAATACTAGCCAAACATTTAAATGCAAGGCACTGGCTGCATATGCATCATGAACCAATCGGCTTGTGCCAAGTCGTTTAACTCTCTGTACTGTATATCATCAGTTAAGTTAACACCCCGTCAGCCAGCGCCATCTAGAGATTCATGACTGAACTACATATAATTCCATAGTAGCAAAGTGTCTAAGGTATAATCCTCTATTTTAATGCTTGTATAAATTATTTAATTGCTGTTTTTGTTTGACTTTTAGCCTGCCCAATGGGTCGGTATGGACGCCATTGTAGCAATGTGTGCATGTGCACCAACAATGCGACATGTCATCACCAGGACGGTTTGTGCCTCTGTCCCGCCGGATGGACTGGACCAGACTGCTCTTCATGTGAGTTTCTGGACAGCAAACGTTGTCTATGAGAAAAAATGTGAATTCACTAACCTTAGTTAATGCCATTCAAATTTCTTACATTTAATTTTTTGAGAAATAAATCAAAATGAAATGAGGTTAAACAAGAAAAATGTCTTGATCAAATAAACTTGATTTTTCTTACCTCACTACTTACCCCAATATTTTTTTTTAACCAAAAACCACACAAAATTGTGATACATTTCTCAGAAAACAAAACATTGTGCATCTAAGGTTGAAGAACTTTTAGATTTGTACTGGAAAACGAGAAAAATACTGCATAAGAAAATGACTTTAAGCTTAAGTTGAATATTAACAGTTGTTTCTCTTAGAAAAGACTGTTTGCCAGATTTCCTGGATGTGGTTTCGGAATAAATAATCATACTCAGCTGAAAATACATTTATATTCCTGGATCGGGCTCAATATGTCTGTCACTCTACCAGTTCAACATACATTTGCCAAATGTCTGTCTTTGCAGTGTGTCAGACTGGGACGTTCGGCACTAACTGCGCTCAGACCTGCTCGTGTCCCCCCAACCATTCCTGCGACCCTCACACCGGTGACTGTGTGTGTGTACCTGGCCCAGGCGAGGACTGCAAACCAGGTATTAAAAGCAGCCTAAAAACTTAAACTGAAATGTTAATGGCTGTCAGTGTGTGTAATGTGAATGGCTGTGTGTTTTTCAGAGCAAGAGCTGAGTATGATGGTGCCCGTGTCTCCAGTGGAGAAGGACTCGTGGGGTGCGATCGCCGGAATTGTGGTGCTGGTGATTCTGGTTGTGCTCCTGTTGGCTGTTTTGTTGTTGTATCGGCGCAGACAGCAGGACAAGCAGAGCAACACACCTGTTGTGTCATTCTCATCAACCCGCACCGTCACTTCAGAGTACGCTGTGCCAGGTATGAGCCACGGGAGTTTCTGATACTTTCAGAAGTGCCTCATTTCATTTGCACAAACTACACGATAAGGAATTTTAACACTGATGCATCTGATGTATTTTTATTTAGTATTTGCTTATTTCTTGTAGATGTTCCACACAGCTACCATCACTATTACTCAAACCCGAGTTACCACACACTGTCCCAGAACAGACCTCCACTGCCACACCTGCCCAACAACCAGGACCGAGCCATCAAGGTCAGAAATACTACGGTACTATATGTATAAGAACATGGTATACAGTATAGCATGTTCGGAGTAGCATACTAGCATTTTACTTTCACTATATGAATATTGTGCACAGTATGTAAGTTGTCATCAGCATGAATTTTGTTGGCTCTATCTCAAATTGCTTCAGATGTTACTCATATGTAAGTCACTTTGGATAAAAGCTAAAAGTTAAATGTTCAGTGTATCCCAGAATGCAGTCTATTTAACTCAACCTTCAATCTCAAATGTAACGGATTCATGAGATAAAAAATTCAAAATTGATGAGATTAAAAAGTCTTAAGTACAAAAACTATTTGGTAACACTTTATTTTAAGATGTCCTTGTTACACATGTTACATGTACTTACTATTTTAATACAAATTAATATGCATTAACCAAAACCCTAACCCTAACCCTAACCATACAGTAAGAACATGTAGTTTATTAATATTACACAGTACTTAAATGTGTAACAATGACACCTTAAAATAAAGGGTGACCAAATATGTTTATTTACTTTTAATGTCATTATTGACTTTTTCTACTTTTTAATATTAGAATTATGAATTTGTCATAACATGTCATAACATGGCATGTTTTTCTTATGTGGTGGAAATGCACTTCTATAGAAGTTGACTTCCATAAAAATTGGTTATTTCTTAAATGATACAATTCTTTATTCAGAACGCTCTAATCACGCTCTATTCAGAACGCTCTATGTCTCACGCTTTGACAGAACACCAACAACCAGCTGTTCTGCAGTCTGAAGAACATGGAGAGAGAGAGGAGAGGTCTGTTTATGGCTGACGCTAATGCAACTCTTCCTCCAGGCTGGAAACACCAGGAGCCACCTAAAGAGTCCGGTAATAGATACTGCGAAACAGCTTCACCGTTTGACTGCATTATATTTTTAGTTTGTTCTGTCCAAGTAAATTGAATGTGGTCTTATTGTGTTTGCAGGGGCTTTTGGCATCGATCGAAGTTACAGCTATAGTGCCACTCTTGGAAAGCACTACAACAAAGGTAAAAGTCCCCCAGATATTCTTCTTCTATATGTTCTTTGCTGTGTCTAACATGCTGTTGTGGTTGCAGAGTTGAAGGATTCATGTGTGGCAGTGAGCAGCAGCTCTCTCAACAGTGAGAACCCATACGCCACCATCAAAGATCTGCCTGGCCTGCCGCCTTGTCCACCGGAGAGCAGCTACATGGAGATGAAGTCTGCAGTGCCTCGTGAAAGATCCTACACTGAAATCAGCCCACCGCTTATGACTCCCACCACTCTGTCATACAGAGGTAGCTATATTAAAAGCAACTGGCTATTCCTCTGTGATCTGAGAATGTTGACATATATATATATATTATTACTATAATTAATATTAATATAAAATATATATCGCTTTGGGAAATATATTTTTTGAATTGAATATATATATATATATATATATATATATATATATATATATATATATATATATATATATATATACATACACACACACACACACACACACACATATATATATATATATATATATATATATATATATATATTAAAATTGCCAAAATGCCAAAATTAACTTCAGAGGGCCAGAGGAAAAATGCAAATTGCAAATATATTTAGATTTACACTATATAAAAAAATGACCAAACATATATTAATATGAAATACATGAATTTAAATGTGTATTTTTTGTTTTTGTAAGGGTAGATGAAAACATGCTGTCTCTGGAGTGTTGTCAGGTACAACATTTAAAATATGTTCTGTTCACTATTTCAGAACACTGTTCCCTTGGCAATGTTGTGGAACAGGAACCTCAGAACCATTATGACCTGCCCATCAACAGCCACATCCCTGGGCATTATGATCTGCCCCCAGTGCGGAGACCACCCTCTCCATCGCCACGAAGACTGCCCCACTGATCTCCTTACAGACTTTGGTTCTTCCCAAAAATCACTGCCAAACACAGAGTCAGCTTCTCAAACTGACAAATGAAACACTGCCCACCACAGATGAATGGATGGATGCTTCCAAAACTGTGCAATACTGCCATCTGCTGGACAACGCCAACAACCATTGAACGTTCATGGAGAAAAAGATCACAGTTACAGGCATTTAACCCATTCATGCTTGTGGATGTTGCCAAGGTCTTTATTTGTAATTTTCTTCCGACAATATTTTTGGGTGGCTAAACTAGTGGCATACAAAAAGACTACCTTAGAAAGAGATTTCGACAACTTGCTGGATGTCATGTGATAATTTGGAGCTTCAATACAAAAATCCTTTCACCCATCACAAGTTGCTGTATTTTAAACTTATGTGAAAAACTGCAAAAGAACGGCACATATGCTCATATAAAAGATGCACAAGTAAAGACATTAATAGAAAATCTGATCTGGGCATTGATGGGTTAAATGCTACATGTTTTTCTGTTTTAAATGCTATTCATGTTTCTTATCTAATCTGGTAATCAGGGTGTAAATACTATCATTTTTAACAGCTACAGAACAAGTTTTCGTGTTTGTAAGATCCAACATTGGGAACATTTTGCTATGAATGTCAACCGAGTTCAACCAATAAGAATTGTAAATAGTGTAAATAAAATCAAAGTTTTCAAGCACAACTCGTCATGAATCTCATTGTCTGTGACTTAAGAGATGCTCCAACCAAAAAATTTAGATTTTGTAATTTAAATTTGTCCCCCTCATGGGGACCCAGATGAGACTTGTAGAAAAATAATCCAACTCGGAGACTATTTCTGACTAGTTTATTGTACATATAAGGGTCCTTCAAATTGACACTTAAAAAACAAAACAAAAACACAACTCTTATCCATACAGCTACAGTTGATGAATCAATGTTTTCTGAAGCGAAACTATATAAGGTGTCTGAGAAAAACTAGTAGTATGTTAAACTGTTAACCGTTTTGTAATTCATCGATCGTGATTCCTAATAAACCGCAATCGCTAGATAAAGGCCTTAACATGTAAGCCTTACATCAATCTAAAACAAGACTTTAAAATAAAATAGCCAAAATTATATAAAAAATAAATGAACTAAAATAGAGTTTCAATTAAACATCTTCAACAGTAAAGGATCAAAAGTTGTTTGCATACGCAGTTACACACACACAGAGCAAATGAAAAAGTCAGAAAGGCTTTATTTGTTACAACTGAAAAAAAAAAAACTCAAGGAAAAGTTTATAACAAAATTTCAAAACAATTCTGAAATTTCTCACAAAACAGTAAATGACCATTCAAAAAAAGAAAAAAAAAAAAATCACTGCATTCCCCTGCAGTCTGTTTGATTTGATTTTTGTTTTCAATACAAAGCCTTCATGAAATTAGCCATCTAACTAAAAACAACATTTCAAAATAAAGGGGAAATTATTATTTTACCACTTTAGTTCTGGTTATCAGCAAGTCTATCTTTGCATAAGGTAAGATTTCCAAAGATGCCAACAAAAAAACAACTGAAATCCATTATCAGTTTCAAAAACGAAAATACATGGCTTATTACAATAATGTCAATGGCTATTTAAGTGGAAATACAAAACCACATTTCTTAAGTATATATAGAAAAAATAGATACACTCTCCCAAAATACTCCTTTAGAAACCCAAAGCTTTGCAAAGCAATAATGTCAGCAATATCCATTCCTCTGGCTGGAGGGCTGTGGGAGGCTCGCTTATGTTCCTAATTTCCAACTATCTGAAACAATTTTTGTTTGTTTTAAGTCTTGAATTGAACTGAACAGACTGCTCAGATTTCTGGAGCCTTACAGCGGTCCAGCTGAGGAACTGGATCATCTACTGCAAGAGAGGAGTGACAAGAGCAAATCAACACTCAGTCCCAAAGAGAAATACAAATGCTTTAGAGTACATGTAAATCTGAGTTTTTCATAAAACTCAAACGGTTCAAGTGTCAACATAAAAAAACACAATAAAAACCATATCGCAATAAAGCTGGGAATATACTGCCCCTAAGCTTTGAAACAAAAATACATCTCTTTAAACGGGCAATGGTTTAGTACTCAGTACTTTAAACACATGATTCTCCAGTAACATGATACATCAGATATGTCTTAATCTGCAAGTAAACTTCAAATGTTTTCCTTCTAAAACAATCAGTACGTTTTTGTTTAACGTGTTGACAACGTCTTGGCAATTGCAAACTGCTAAGGAGCTTTTCTTTGGATTAGTTTTATAGTTGCTTCAAGTCTTTCAGAAACATCCCATAACACTTATTACGCAAGACACGACATACTGCAGTCTAGTCCGAGCTTGTACACGCACTGCCAAAAGACACAAAGTGCCTATTCAACTGTGCAATTGTATCAAGGCACAAAGCAGTTTTACATCCAGAACATCTGTATTTCTATTCCAGAGCTTTATTGTAACAAAACTGCATAGAATAACTCACTTTCTTTTCCCCTTTTGTGGATGCACATCATTGCGATCACATAACTGCAAGAGGTAGCATGAAAAAAAAAACCATACGGACAAAGTTTGGGACAATAACGAATGGTCTTACATTAACTGATGCTCACTGTTTGTCCTCGTACATAAGTTAGAGAGCCAGTCTGTGCTGAAATCAGAGTTTATCATGGAGAAGGTGTATTAACTGTGCGTGTTGCGTTCCGACAGCATTCCCATTGAGAGCTCATGGTGTGAGTGTGAAGTGCTCAGTTCGCCTCTCTCCCTGAGTACAGTACGATTATATTGAAGCTGCTGCCAGGCCACCATGCAAATATATTAGAGTAACACTGTACATAATAGTCGCAAACTACAACCTACAAGCTGCCAGCGTATGAAGCCTTTTGCCATACAAGAGCCCAAAATCTACCCCGCGGATTATGAAATACAAAACAAAAACTGAAGTACAAAATATGTCATGTAATAATAAGACACATAATCCAAAAAGAAAAACTAATTGTTGGATGAATTCCTTCTGGTTTGTGTGGAAGGACAGATGGTCAGGGCTGTCTACAGCTTGCCTACATAATGGAGCAGTTGTCTAGTTTGGGTCCAGCCTAAGAGAGAGAACCAGAGAGAGAAATGAATGTAAAACTGCTGCAAACCTTCGCTTACTACAATGCTTCTGTTTTACTGCTAATGAAATCCTCACAAAACATTAAATCATAATTTAATGGGTTAAAAAAACAAAACAAATCGGGATAATATCAAAGCAGCAAAGAATCATTCAAATCGATTATAACTTAATTATTTGGTCTTTTTTTGTCGTAAAATTTGATTTTTAAAAACATTAAAAACACATTCAAACTTTGCTACCAAGTTTATCCGTTTTTATTGTTAATGTTTTAGATCTTAGTTACATACAACATTATCTTTATTATTCTAATTATTATTATTAATATTTAACTAACTCAAAATAACACTGATTTGTTCATTGATTTAAAGTTTTAATGTTCTTTTTTTTGTAAAAAAAAAAAAAAATCAGATTCATTAAAATTGTTAAAAAAAAATTATTAATAATTTACTCTTAACGTTATGTTCTAAATATTTGTTTAAAATAAATTAAAATAAAATTATAATTTACAAAAAAAAAAAACTGCATAATACTGCCATCTGCTGGACAACACAAACAACCATCGAACGTTCATGGAGAAAAAAAAAATCACATTTACAAACATTTAACCCATTAAAGCCTCTGGATGTTGCCAAGGACTTTATAAAAAAAAAATGTATATATAAATATATATCTTTCAAATCTAAGACTAAAAACAATATATATATATATTTTTTTTTAAATAAATACAAACCTGTCTGCGTTTGTCATTGCTCACAATAAAGTGTGAGGGAGAGACAAATGATTCAGGCAGCCCCCCTCCGCTGCAAAACGATCGAGATGCACTGGACACTCCAGAGCTGGCCGTCACACAGCCGCTGTTTTTATCTGACGGCTGCCCGCACGAGCCACACACCACCGTACGGCTGCGGAGGTTATACTCACTATCCCCACATGTGCTGTGGGCGGCCTGCAGGGGGAGGCAACACACAGAGAACAACTGAGAACGAGACCGGTAATGGATCTTATTATAGAGAAGAATTCTGCCTGCTCATTTCATTTTAGTGCTATGATTCACCATGAGAAGACTACACCCAAACAAACCCAACAAACAGACTTTAACAAAAGTATATGTGTGAAGAAACATGATATTCAAAGTGGTTATGTAACACATTATACACTTTATACTGTGCAGAAAATGTGTTTGCAAGCATTTCAAAAGATTATTACAATAACTTTTTGAGACATGGCTAGTGATTGCATACCATTTCATCATCATCCTCATCCTGGAATAGAGTGCGTGTGACCTTCCTCATGGCCATCTCCTGGAGAAACAAATAAATAATGAAAAAAGGGAAGTGAATGAGTCACTTGGATACCTCAGAATCAAATAAAACCTTAAAAAAAAAAGAAGCTGGCTGGTTTGATTTAACGTTATCCCACCTCCCCACTGGAGCTGATGAGGGTGGTCTGGAACAGATCTCCACTGCCCCAAGAGTTCTGGGTCTTCCACACCAGGTCAGAAGGAGGGTTGTGGATTCCTCCAGCTCCAGAGGCCCAAATCTGACAGAACAGAGATGCTGAAGTCAGTCAGGAATTCAAAAGCAACTAAAGAAGACTATAGTGTGGTAAACTGATACTTACTGTGACAGTCTGCCCTGCCTTAAGAGTAAATTTTGGTGGGAACTTGTAGATGATGGGAGTGCTGGAACCAATCTGCCTCTTCACCTGCCAGTGACCCATAGTTTGATCCTGGAGGAAGAAGATTCATTTAATAAGTAAATAATAATTCATTCCCTTTTATCAGTCGCCAATGCTCCTTTTCTCCTTCTCACCTGGTCAGACTTGTTACTGAGCCGTACATATTTGCCATCCATGTCCACTTCGTCCACGGTCACGCGACCGCTGGCAGAGGCCTGCTGGGCAACTCTTGTGCGAGTAACAGTTCCACCGACCACGCTGGAGGCATCGCTGTCGTTATCGTTCAAGCGCCGTTTCTTAGCACTGCCTGAAGAGGTACGACTGGTGCTGCTCTGGAGCACACGTGTATGAGTTCCTGATCCTCCGGAGCGGGTTACTGTCACCCCACGGACAGGAGGAGGACTCGGGGAGAGACGCAGCCTAAACAGGGATAGCGGGACAAAGGATGTGAGGACGCTTTTTGAGTAAATGCACGAGGCTGATATTCACCACAAGTCCTATTGTCATCTACATTTGAGGGCTTTACTTAGCAAATATTGATATATGCAATTAATTAATCAGAATATGATTAATGCTTTTGCTCTTAGATTTAAAATGATAAAAATTTGTAGTTGTTTTTTGAATAAACTTTTGGGAATTTTGGTACGAAATGATAATAAAGTATTTCTTAATTTACTTTAATACTATCAGCATCTGAAAAAATAGATAAAAATCAAACCAGCAAAAATGTAATCTATTTTTAATAAACATTCAATAAATATTTTATCAAATAAATTATAAAATATATATTAAAAATGCATTTTAATCAACTTTTCAATACTTAATTAGCATATACTGTTGCATGTGATTAAAATTTTTAAAGCAATTGACAGCTCTATTATTCACAAGCAACATCTGCATGTGTGCAACAAGCAATATCCCACTGCTCACCTCTCTTCCTCGCCCTCCAGGAGCTTCCGGTAAGCACTGATCTCCATGTCGAGTGCAAGCTTAATGTCCAGCAGCTCCTGGTACTCATCCAACTGTTGCTGCATGCGTTGCCTCATCTCGGCCATCTCTTTCTCCTTGTCCTCCATACGACGGCGCATCATGTCCCTGTCTCTGGATAGAGCCTCCTCCAGTTCACGGATCTTCGCCTCACGAGCAGACAACTGATGAAGAGAGCGCAATCGTGCAATTTAAATAATGTATAGATGATTTATGAATAGATGAATTGCTAGTTATGTTTTACCAATATAATTTCTGAGGGTGGAGTTAAAAAAAAAAGACATTTGCGGATATTTTAATTGCAAGTTATTCTATTGTAGGAGCATTGTGGAATTTCAATATGTTGCTGCCTTGCCAGCACTACAATAAATACCTGTATGTATGTGTGTGTACCTGTTTCTGTAGCTGAGTGAGCTGAGAGGTCACACTCTCCAGCCTCGAACGTGTCTGCGTCAGTTCCTCATGGGCGGCTCCCACCAAATGGCTGTTCCTGTCAGCCGACTGACGGGCGTTCTCCAGCTACACACACACAGATAACACAGGATGACATTTAACTGACAGATATGCTGCATGTCTTTATACGTGATTTTTTTTAACAAATTGCCAACGGATCAGTCAGCAAATATGTATATAGGGCGGCCCGGTTTAACAAGGCGCCCCAGGGTAGATACAAAGATGTGGATCCTCAAGTTTGCTCTTTGATTGTCGTATTACCTTGGAGTTGTAGGTCTTTTCAATTTCATCCTTGTAGATGCGAAGCTGCTCTTCGTGTTGGTTGCGCAGCTCAATCAAAGCCTCGGACAGTTTACTCTCAAAATCCTGATGGCGGCCGCCGTCGATTTCCACCACACGTGACTCATGCCTGCGCTTCGATTCACGGAGCTCCTGGAAAATACAAGACAATAGGTTAGAGTAACAGAGAAAGTCCGGCCAGTCTTTGTTTCAGTCTTCATGTTGAGAATTGTTTTTTTTTTTTCATATCCATAGGAGAGCCATTATATGCATAGGAGAGCTCAGCATAAACAGATGTGTGTGAGTGAGACCTCAGTGTAGATGTTCTTCTGGAACTCCAGCTCCTCTTTCAGGGTCTGGATTCGGTTCTCAGCGTCCACACGTCGTAGCATTTCATCCTGTAGCTGCTTCTTAGCATCACTCAGACTGCCCTCCAGCTGCAACACACATATTCACTTCAATAACTTCTATATATATTCAAAGTTAAAACCAACATACTATGCAAAATACTAGAAAATACTAGAAAACCCTCCTATCTAAACTGATATGTACTTATGATATATGGTAAATGTCTAAATAAAAATAAACAATATGAGTTTAATGTTTTACATATTCATTCGTTTTAATTTTTTTTATTTTTTAAATTAATATATTTATGTAACTACATTTTGGCAACTACTGGGGTTCCCTGGTCAAGAACCACTGATCTAAACCTAAAATAAAATGTACTTCAGCAAACTGTATAAGATTTGCTTTGAGAAAAGTAATAATTTAATCTTGCAATTTTATCATAAGAAAGCGGAACTAATTTATAAAGATTAAAAGAATAATAATTCATTATTACATTATTACATTACTTACATATATATATATATATATATATATATATATATATATATACAGTATAGGCTATGGGAATGTGATTTAGCGCTATCATATTCCCAATATATTATTGGCAAAAATAGTGCTAAATCATATTCCCTGGCTTAAGCAAGCAAGTAGTCACTTTGGATCAACCTCAAGTACCCAGGCCTGCACATGTATGTAATAATGGCACAAACTGCAACCTTTTGGTCCCTAACCCAGATCTTTAACCAGACCACCCAAACACTAGACATGGAGCTTTTTATAGAGTCACCACCTTGGCCAGCTGGGCTTTCAGATCTCTGACTTCGACCTCCAGTGATCTCTTCTCCCCCAGTGCTGTGGAGAGAGACGCGTCCTTCGAGTTCAGCAGAGCTTCCAGATCCTTCAGTCTGGCCAGAGCCGATTCCAGATCTGCCTCTTTCTTACTATTCCTACAGTTATAAACATACAAAGAAGACATTAGAGCATGTTTTTTCCTCTCGGTACACAGAGGAATACAATTATCTTATTCAGATTCTGAATAGTCAGATAATTACACTCATTCATGCATGTTGTGGTTTGAGTAGAAAGTCTCCTGCATCAAACAATTGTGAGCAACTACACTAGCATGGCACCATGGCCGGAGTACAGCACCTCAGGAGCGGATCACATCTTTTCGGCTGTCAGAACTGATCTAAGACTGTAAAATATGCATCTGGTTTGGATCCATAAGCTTGAGTGAATATGTTTGCCAAGTAGGAAAGCTGGAATAATCAGTTCAGAGCAAATGAACATCAGACTGCCCACAATTTTGCCTGGGATTTCGTACCAAAACCAAGGACCTTTTAAAATCTGTAAACAATAACCTTAAAAACCCCTCTCTGAAACAGAGCCTCCAACAGTGAATTTAAACCATATGTGTGTGACTACAGTGCTGTTCACTATGAAATTGCAGAAAGGAACTATACATACCCTAATAAAAACACAGAATGGTAATTGTATCAATAAATTAAAGATGACTGGTGGTTTTGTTATGGCATCAAACGAATTAAAGCAAAGTGAGGTTCAGGTTTCATGTTTTAAAACATAGAAGGATAATAAGGCCTTACAGTCTAAAATGAGATTACAATTTATTAACCTTGTATATGTTCTTTCTCAAATCAAGTGTTTAGGGTTAGAGTTCTTCTCTGTGCATTCCAAGATCAGATTTCACAAGGCCTGTAAAGTAGAGGTTCCAAAATTAGTGATGTGACTGATGGCCAAACATGGCTTGAAACAATTAAGACTCTGCCACACTTCAGTCTCTAGGGCACCTTTCCCACACACAAAACTCCTCCCAAACTAAAGTACACTCAGATTACAAACTAAAACCTCAACCAACTGACTAAACCTACTAACTTCTGGAGTTTATATTCTCTGTTCAGTGGAGCATTCCATCAGGACTCCTTCCTGAGAAAAAGTAATTCAACCAGCTTCCCATTCAAAACAACAGAGGTTTTGTTAGGTCACATTCTTCACTTGCTGTACCTTCACTAAAAAGCTTCAAGAGGCTGGGGACAGAAAGAACAGTTAAATGCATGGAAGCTATCCTCCCTGACTTATATAAAGTCCTTTAGAGAAGTAATATGCATTACTATACATGCACTCGATAACTACTCACAAATGAACAAGGGCATTAGGCTTCTTATCGTTTTTGACTTCAAAGTTTTCAAGGTTTTGACAGTTAAATAAAATGGAACATATGCAAGAGCTTTTGCAGAGGCCTTTGAGGTGACATTCATCACAATTTCTGAGGAACAGTGCAACTAGAACTGAAAAAAAGCTTACAAATCTATGTATTTTAGCCGTTCATGCTGCACATATAAAACCAAGCACTGACCCTTAGCGGAATACAGTGTTTATGTGGAAAAAACTAGCCTAAATCTGCTCATTAAAACAATGAAGGTGTGTTAACAGCGGGTGGGCATATTTGTGCTAAGTCAATGGTAAACACACATCCAGAAACATAACTTCTTCTGTTTAGGACATTTGGTAATCAACAGCGTGTTCTTGTCAGCTCCCGAAAATAACTTTTTTGTTCTATACTTCTTCTTCCTACACAATATCAAGCAGATAGCTTTAAAAACAAGACTCACAATGGAGCAAGCCACATTTGGAGGAAACAATAAAAGTTTAAGAGCCTCATGTGGCTTACATTTGTTATTTGTTCTAGTATTTTTTTTATATTTGGCATTAATTTTTTTTTCTGCTACTGTATTTGTTTTGTTGTTTTAGTTCCCAAATTCTCCAGGATCTACCCACAGGAAGCCAGACCTACCAGACAATAGAAGAACACGTGTTATCGTCACCTCTGCTCCAGGTCACAACGTCCTTGTTGCCTGAACAGACCTGGTCGAAGTTTACACTGCAAATGGTCAACTGTGTATGAATCTAGGTTTGAGTGATGGGAGCTAAGAAAACTAACTGGAAAATAAAGTGTGTTACAGCAAAATAGCATTTGAAAAACTTGAGTCTTTATTAAACCCGAGAAAAGAACTATAAAAGCTTCAATTCCAGTAAGCTTTCATTAAAAGTGTGTAGTTTGTGTGCAGAGTTGTATGTTTGTGAGAGAGGAAAAAAAAGGGAAAGGGTTTGGCTTGGCTTGGCATCTTTGATCCAGTGGAAACATTTCAGGCACAAAAAGAGCCAGTTGAGGGAGAGAAAGAAAGAGAGAGAGGAGGAGAAGAATGTACCAGACCGGCCTCCAGACCCTCTATGAATCACAGCTATCTTTGTCCTCTTTTGTGACGAAAAAGAAACCCACGAACTAAAACCCTCTGAATGTTTTGTCATGTTACCATGGCAAAGTGCCATGGAAATATTAAACATATAGCCATCACTGAGAAAACAGTGACCACAAACAGGGTTTCCCCACATTAAAAAAAAAAAAAACCACTCTAGCTGAAACCATCCATTTGAAAGTCAAAAGCAGATACATATTTCTCACAGAATAAGCATTTATAAAACTGATAGCCATGCATTAATATTCAAAACCTCATAAAACGCTGTAGACAATCACACATACACCCTCAGGGGGGGAAAAATTGTCTTGTTTATGAGTGCATTCTCTACATTTCGGTCTCTCAAACACTATATTTCCTGCTAAAAATGCAGCTTGACAAGCTTTACAAAAAGCAGCATATGACAGACGGTCACATGCAACAGCTGGAGGTTTTGAGAGGGAGAAATGACTGCAGGCGTTCATCAAAGCACTTATAAAGCCATAAAAAGCACAAAACCGCACAGTCTTACACAACACTTCAACAATATGATAAAGGACTAGAGCTTGTCAAATCAAATCTCTTTTAGCTTAAATAAAAACAATTACTACAATCTGTATTTGCTAAATTTCAATATATTTGCACAGAATACCAAATGTTAGATATGTAAATCCATATTATCTTCAGTGTTTTATGACCATTTTACTGTTTTATAACTGGACAAAGTTCTGTGCAAGCATCAAGGAAACTGTTGGGGAATCTGTATTTGACTAAATTTACAAAATATTCTGCCATATACTAACTTGAAAACAATAATTTATTTTCTTTCTATTTCAGCATGTTGAAAGGCAGATTCCCTGAATGAACGACAATGACATTTACTTCCTGTAAGCCTATAAGTCTGAATCAGGACATCAAAAAATGTTACTGGGTTGAAACATATTGGTGCAATACATCTCCTTATCACTAAGCACAAGATCTACCTTACAGCTCCACAATAAACCTATTCACTGCTTTTGACGTAACTGTGACTTCTACTTTCCATTTCTACTAATGGGTGGAGCGGCTGGCCACGTGACTCGATCTTAAAACAGAAACGTCTCATACAGGGGTTCCCCATTTTCCCACTCTACTATGAATAAACGTTTCCTTTTTAATTGTCGAGGTGATTCTGACTCACTTTTGCTGGCTGCAGGCCCACCATGAGGCCTCCATAGAGACCGGGTCAAACATAAGGAAGGAAAACATATAGTCTGAAGAAAAAAAGATGGTGACTGAGTTGTATAATATGCTCTATTATAAACATAGTCTAAAAATAGACCAATGCAAAACCTGAATTTGCCAACTATATTAGCTTGAAATTTGAAAATAACATTGTAACATCACATCTTTATAGAGTCTTACACCAGCTAGGAAAAAACTGAATAAGCATAAACAACTATAGATTCATACGTTTGTTTTTGTTGTGTTTTTTTAAACTGAAGGATAAAGTCTAAATTATTTCCTGCAGTTAACCTTTACTCAAACACTACCTGCTATTTGTTATATATACACATGTAGCAGATCTGTTAAAGGACTTTATGTCCCAGATAGCTGTGCAATTTTAAATTCAAATCATATCTAAATCATCAAAGCATGAGCAGGGTGGTGCAGATACCAAGTGGTTTGTCTCAACGGATGATTATGTCTAGTCTGGGTTATATTTGCTTATCTAATACATCTTAAAGTAATTTACATTTATTCTTCTTTTATTAAAGGGTTAGTTCACCCAAAAATGAAAATGAGCTAATAAATTACTCAACACTGACTTTCTTCTCTTATGCAAATCCAGTCAGAGTTATTAATAAAAAATTGTCTTTGATCTTTCAAGCTGTTTGATGCCACTCAGCATTATATTGCTGATTATAACTGCATCGATTCACTACAGAAGGCCATTGTTCACTCCCCAGAGCTGTGTGCAACACTTTTTCTTAATGGATGAGCTTTTTATGAAACTTCTCATGGACTGATGCAGTGCAACACCTGCTGAGTGGCATAAAACATCTTGAAACGTCGAAGACAATATTTAAAATAACTCCAACTGAATTTGTCTGAAAGAAGAAAGTCATATACACCTAGGATGACTTCAGGGTCAGTAATTTATGGCTTAATTTTCATTTTAGGCTGAACAAACCCTATACAATAAATTTGAAACACACTGTTGATACATCAACATCCATATTTTCAGCTTTATTTCTTCTGTTTTAGCCCACCTCTGAAACTGTAATTTTCCAATTACTTTGTCTTTTTTGCATTTTGCTTTCTATAAAAAGACTGAAATCTTTTTAAAACAAGATCAAATTATAGACATCAGTTCTCATTTATTTTTCCTACCACATTTGCAGGTAGTTTTGCTTGCTCTAAGAATAAAATTCAATATTGTAACATACATTTTATATAAATAATTATATTTTTCCATATTTTAGGCTTAAATCTTATAAAATAGGTTAATAATATAATATAAAATGGGTTTATGCTCATAAGCATTTAAATGCACTTAAGAATTTATCTTGAAATGAAAATAAAAAGATATAAAAAGAAAAAATTGAAATATTTTCTCCAAACAAAAAATTTTACAGACAAAAAAGGGAAGAAAATTACAGCTTATAATTGATTTATTTTTTTAATACATGGTAAAGGTAGCCTGAGGAAAATGGTTAATAAAATAATGTATGATTCTACTAAATCCTAATGGTGGTTTTGAAGGGTGTGGTCCTATAATCATACCAGATCCTGTAACCGTGGTTGAATTTGAACACCCAATACAAAGAGAACATTATTCCAACTCCCTGATTCATTAGCACATGACAGATGCTAAAACTATTTCCCTCGGAGTGAAATAGCTTTACATGATTTATCTGGTCCTTCAGTCTAGTCTGGCAAAAAAAAAAAAAATACAATCTTTAATGTCAATTCAAATGAAAAAGGAAAAAAAAAAAAAAGGATTTCTGAGACAGAACAATGATGGAGAGCTGAGATGTAGCCTAACCCTGCATGAATGTGTGTATAGGGTTACATATGATAATAAGCACCTACTTAAAATCTACCTACCCTTATCAATATGCATAAATGTGTGTTTAGTTTTCTACTATGCAACAGGGAGGATAGACTGAGGCTCTGCCAGCGTGGCAGCTTTGCGTTTAGGCGCCGAGGATGACTCACTCTCTCCCTTACACCCGAGGCCCATACACACCACCAGAACAGCGCCAATTACAGTAACCCTCTCTCCACCCTCTTTATACAAGCCCAGTCTAACATAATATGCATCGGAGGGTCTCCGGCCTTACAATATAAACACTGATTTCCACAGATTTTTCCATGGAATAAACATAACGAGATTCCACTGTCATCTCCGGTTCTCCAGCTATAACGTTCGCCTGTTTGCAGCTGCCTTCAGTTAAGAATGGGACAGAGATGGTGTGTGTGTGTGTGTGCGTGCAGTACTACTCTGCCAGTGTTCCCCATTACAAGTGGTTTGGCAAAAAACAAACATCGGTTCAGCCTATGAGTCACATGGCACTGCCACGTGACAATTCCTTCTCTTTCACAACGACATCGGTTTATTGAACAGTTTTATGCCGAAAACAGAGTTGGGAATTTACTGCATAAAAAACGATTTTTAAATGCAAAATGCGTCTTAAAATTTATTCATATAAGTAGGATAGTATTTAGACTAAACAAAAATAAAATAAAATAGCTTTTAAGCTAATGTGACTAAAGTCATCTCATGTAAGTGTACATTATTACACTTACACTTAAATGTTTTTTTTTTCATTAAATAAATGGCTAATTTCTTCAAGTACAAAAGGGTTGGTATCTTGAAACTTTTTTTAAAAGGAAGCAAATTACTGAGTTTCTCTTTAATATTCCTGATTCATATTCATACTGTTCAAATGAAACAAAAACACATTCAAGGCTTTGTTTATAAATGAACTCTAAACTAAATTTGTCTTTCAGTAACGGTTTGGTGCTTTAACTGAACCACACTCTCTTGTTTTACGTGGAAGCATCTCTGCAAACAAGTTCACTCTGAATTCTCAACAAATCACTTGCAAATGAAAAACATGTTTGATCTTTAGTTTAGAGTCTGGAGATGGTGATTATATAACAGACCGAATGAGTCAGTCCGACCAAAGCCTTTCCAGATCCAGCCACTACCAAATGAAGCACCACTGCGTTCAGGATGAAGTTTAGAGGAGTGTGTGTGGTATGTCCACATCTTATATTTGACATTTTAAGAACAAAAGGATTGTAATATGGAGCTGAAAAAGCCAAAAGAAGTGGGTGTGAGTCTAACCAAATATGAATGCGTGTCTAGGCGAGTACACAAGAATATTTTAGACTATTTTAAATGATTTATAATTTAATTTGATTTACCATTATGCCTTATGAATGTGTGTTCCGCTCGTCTACCATTCAAACTCACCAGAAAAGCAAAGTCCCCTTAAATAACAAGCCGACAGGATATTTGTTTGTAGTATATCCGTTCCTGTCTGCAGTAGCGCTACTGTGCTGAAACATGCCAACGCTGCTAAAATGACACTCTGCTCACATGCTCTGATAATAATAGCTTTTATTTGCTATTATTCGGATAATTAGTTTAAAAAAATATATCTGATTCTGTTGCATGAAACTGGATAAAAATAATACATTGATATTTAATATAAAGGTAACACTTACTACAATAAGGATCCATTAGTTAGTGTTAGTTAACACAGCTTAACAACAATACATTTATTACAGCATTTATTCATCTTTCCTTATGATAGTTGATGAGAATACAGTTGTTCACTGTTAATGTTAATTCACAGTACATTAACTATTAACAAACACAACTATTGATTTTAATAATGCATTTGCAAATGTTGAATTTAACGAACTAAGATGAATAAATGCTGAAGAAGTATTGTTTATTCATTCATGTCAACTATTAGTTAATGTTAGCTAATGAACCTTATTGTAATGTGTTACTAATATTAATATAAATGATGTCCAATTCTATTGTTACTTTCAGTAAAAAGCAACATTAATAATAATAAGAAATATTTCTTAAGCAGCAAATCAATCAGCATATCAGAATGATTTCTGAAGGATCATGTAACTGATGACTGGAGTAATGATGTATGATATGTATATATTTTTTTTTATATTCAGTATCATTATAATGGAGTTAAATTAAAAAGTCTTACAAAATTACTTTGCATTATTTAATAAAATAATAAATAATCAATGCAAAGCATTTTCGGTTTCGGTTTCTGTCCAAGTGCATCCAGAATTTTCGGTTTCTGTTTCTGTTTCGGTTTCCGGCACAGAACGTTTATTTCGGTGCAACCCTATTTATGATTTAAAGCTCTTCAAACACACACACACACACACACACACACACACACACACACTCCAGTGTAGTACGGAGCAGCTCTTTAGGTGGTTAATGATCTTTTATCATGATCATCGCAGCTAATTTTACTCAGGTCAATTTAGATGCTTCAGCATCCCCCAAAAATCTGGATGTTTTCTTTTTGGATGAGAGGGTTAAATATGTATTAACAAGACTGGACACACATTCTACTCAGTGCCCGAGAAAGCAAAGGCTGAAACAAACAAAAAGCATCTTGAATCACTCATCACAGTGTGTTACTTATTATTGTCATGACATCAAAGAAAATTAAAAAAAAAAAATTCACCCAGAATGTCCATGTATAATGTTCCAGAAAAAATAATCTAGTACTGAGATCCTACTCTGGACTGTAAAAGCATTATTTCTCATTAATTAATGTATTTATTAGCAAACATAAAAAGCAGGAGTTCTGAAAAAAAGAGAGTTCTGCTAGTTGCCATAAAATAATCAATGAAGTTGTGTACAATGCAAGCACACACTTCAAATGACATTTAACACATTTGGCAAACACTTTTATCCAAAGCAACTTGTGTATTTGCCAATATGTATGCTTCCTGGGAATCAAACCAATAACCATGTTCTATGAGCTGTTATGTGCTGCGCCACTTTATTTTAATCTTTATTTAATCTGTCCAAAGATACATTTAATACCAACAAATGTCTGTTGAAAAAATCTGCAAAATGTAAATTATGTATCCATTACAAATAGCTTTTTAAAGGAAAATAACTGCAATAGTTACTTTTTAGAGAGAGCCTGTTACATTTATTATGTTTGATTTATAAATAATGTTGAAAAAATGAGCGAGAAATACAGTATTCTTGCACATTGATAATTTTATTTCATAGCCATAGTCAAATATTGTCTACTGAAACAGTTCCAGTAAATAATGGTCTGGACCATAACTTGGAAAGAAATGTAGGGACTGGATCTCTTTAATTGAATATCCCTAATCTAAAACATTTGTGTACCCCTGCTAGCAGCATAATATTCCAATAAAAAAAACTATTTTTTTTGTGCCTGTATATCATTCACCAATACCACATGTTTGAGAGCTTTTTTTTATGTGCCAGAAAAAAAAAAGTGATTTACAACAGATTTTAAAAGAGACCAAAATAAACAAAACCTGTCGGCATATACAGTACATTCATTTAAAACAAGAAAGAAAAATGATGGTAAAGCATCTTTACTGAATTCCCCTATTTACTGTAACATTAGACAGTTGGGACAGTTGATCTTTAGTGAGGTCATGAGGACAGCAGGGAAAACAGAAATGCCCTGCGGCAGTCATCACATCACAAAAAAAGAAAAGAACAGAGAGGGAAAGAGAAAACGAGCCGGCTCCCCTCGGAATTAAAGAGATCTACAATGGAAAAGGAGAGATGGCTCTCTATTCAGATGCATATGTTGTGCTGAACAACACACAGAACTATTTATTCTGTCCTAAACCGTTTGAATACACAGGTGCCTGCTGAACTCGATACACTGTAGATTTAATAGAAAGTTAAAATGACAAATAATAGAACAGCCTTATAATAGAGGAAAATCTCATTTTATTCATTTTTAGGCAGGACAGCCCTCAACTAAACAATGAAACGCTGCAATAATCAGGGCGTTTCTCTCTATTAGATCAAGCTTTTTCTCATTGTCAACTGTCACCTAAAGAATAACGTTCAAAAATCTACTCATTAAGTGTAATTTTCTTGTTAGACACACTGACATAACCACAGAGGGACTGTCTATTTTAAATATGACTTTTGCAGGAAACATAGCAGCAGCATACCGCATGATAACTGTTCATTACCATGTGTGTATTCTGATAATGTAAAAGCCAGACAATGATAATATACTTTGCAAAAACAGATCAACAGGATGCAACAACACTAGTAAATGAACCTTCAAATGGTTGCACTGAGTGATTACCATATTCATGAACCAGTTATTTGCATCATATTACAATGCAAATATCACTGTGCATGTTGTACTTTTAGCCAATTTATTATATAAATTGTTAATATTAAGATTTCTAAAGCCAAATGTACATAGGCAATTCAAAAGCCATGTTTTGATAGGGTGGAGTGTCTTTTCTGGGTATCCTTAACTTGACTAATAATATAAGCACCGGTGAGGGTAAGTGGCACCAGATAAGCCATTCAATGTAAAACCTACAGGATGGTAAAGGAGGGGCAGGAAATTAGTCACTGGAGTAACTTTTTTACCATCTGAAAGCTGCCAAATACGATTTCATTTACACTTAAGCTATGAACATAGAATAACAAAATGCAGACACAAAGCCAGTGAGTGTCGAAATGATAAAACTGTTTTGTGTGTTAAGTTCATTGCTATGTTTTAGATGCTTTTATGTTAACATTTTATTTTGTACTCTTGACCCTGACCCAAAGATAACTGGAAAGGATGTGCCTCATTTTACCCAAAGCCTTAATACTGAAAGCAAAAGTGATAAGGCAGGAATATACTTACAATCTCAAAGAGCAAAGAGCACAGGACTAAAAGGTGAAGTTTTTTTTGCGAAGATAAAACTGTCAGAGGTTGTGTATGTAAGATCAATGCTCTTATCTTTTAATGAACACGCTTCCTCTTCCCAATACGCTGGAATAATGGAATGACTAAAACTAAGATTTTAACTAATTTTTTGCAAACATGTTCGGACCGCCTTCACGTAGGCCAAAAAATACATTGTCTGAAAGGAGGCTCAGGAAATACCTAGAAATGCCTGTAGCATCAGAAGATATGCAACTAAAAAGTAGGTAGAGTTAGCATTTTGAATCATTTATTAGACAAATACCAACTCATCAAGTTCCCCACTTTCTAGACCGTAACTAAGTACAGTTTCATTGTATTGTCTAAACAAACACAGAGGGGATTCGCAGCGTTTTCAATGAAAGGTAAGTGATGACATACTGCTCTTTCAGTATGAACTGACAGATGCATTTCATCTGCTCAGTTTCCAGCTGTAGTTTTTCCACATATCAGTCACACACTCCTACACTGCACCTGTTAACGGAGTTCAGACAGTGACACACACACAGAATAAACACTGGATATATTCTTCTACCTGATAATGACCACAGAAGCCAAATGCTGCAACCGCAACAGCAGCCACAAGCACATGTACAACCACAGCATGTGCGCACAAACTGAGATCCGTCTCCACTGCATGACCCTACACGACTCCCCATTCAAGAACTCGTCTGGGCCGTAAGCTTCCTAAACAATTACTAAGGTCAAAGTAAATGAGGGATCATTTTCAAACAAGCAACTTCACATAGCTCTGGAGGGAGTGTCATTGAGAATCCTTTACTAAGCAAAAAAAAAAAAAAAAGCCCTGTCAATAGGGCTATAAAACCCTATTTTTGTTCTAACTGGAACCTTTTATGGAGCGTTCTAAGTTGCTTCAGTAAGAAAACATCTGCTACGCACATAAGTGTAACGCAAATGTATCAAACTCACTGGAATAAAATAAGGCTACTACTGTTCCAACATGGACACCGGGCTTTCTTTCTGAGGTGAGGGGTTAAAGTGCTTTCCCAACAGTTACTTCAAGCTCATGAGTCACCACTCAGTCCGGTCAGAACCTCTCACACACCCTGGCAAGGCCTCATGGTAGCTGTGGAAACCAAACACTTCTAAACAGCTCAGCTTTAGTGAGTCTACGAGTCCGTCTGCATTAACCGAGTGATGGAGGATTACAGGAACTCATGAGTGCTACTGTAACCCTGGGAAACAAATAAGACTATCTCTTTCTGCTGACTTCCCTTATGTGTACAACCACAAACCTTATGAAATGAATGAACGTGACTCATAATGGCTTTCACTAAACTCTCAACTTGTCTGGCATCATTCAGTGACGGCATTTCTTCAGCCTTGATGTCTATTTGTCTTTGAACTACACCCTTTAGGGATTAACACACCTCTTGCTTCGACCAACGCACTGACTCAGTCTACTACCATAGAGACGGCAAGATAAACAATAGATTATAATAAGAATCACTGTGACTCAATGACATCTACATCACAATGCTGCTTAATAAACTTAAAATGAACTAAAGTTTGAGATGTGGAGTTTGGGTATGTCTAAAGCACACTGATCTGAGACGGTTGAAGGGCAAAGGACGAATGCAAGATAATTAAATGACTAGATTTTATGAGGCGTAGTTCCTTCTTAGATTTATTGAGATAATCTTTTGTCTTACATAATGCAGTTAGTTATTGCCAAACTGTTTGAAAGTAAATACAGCATTTAAAATGTAATTTTTAGATTACTTTTGTCATCTACTGCTTAATTTAATAACACAATCTTTGGCATATCTCAAAAGGAATATTTATTTTTCATACTGCATACATTATAATGTCATGATGCCTAAAATTGACTCATTTACTGAACTTTATTGTCTTATTTTTTTTGTATTTATTTAGACCAAATAATATTACAACATTTTAATAGAACTCATGCGTCCCTAACTCACATCATTATTTTGTAGATATTTTACATTCTATGGGAGGGAGGCTTGCAAAGACACACTTTAGTCAAATTAATTTTTAATCTAAACACTTTAGCGCAAAAGAAAAAATAAAAATTAATAAGTGTCCACTGGCTTTTTGGCTAAACCTACATATAACAATGATTGTATCAGTTTACTTTAATCAGTGTAAAACTTTACACAAGCAGCAGAATTTCCACAGAAGACAGGAAGTATAAAATGTCATGTGAATTCAAACTAGAAACAGACACACAAAACCTGTAAAGGGTGTGGTGACAGCCAACAGCCACTTCCCAAGCAGATACAACACTCCCACATTCACACCTCACATACCTGAGCTGCAGCACACCCCTTTCACACTGCACAGCCCCTTTCACACTGCACGTCGGACCCGCAATATTCCCGTAACATTGCCTGGTCGCCTTCTGTGTAGCCCCTTTCACACTGCCATTCCGGCAAATACAGGGGTAAAGTGTTCCAGTAATTGTTCCCTGGTCGCTAGATTTGGCACTTTCACACTGCCAGTGATGACCCGGTATATTTGCGTGCTTTCACACACAACCCTTGAAGATCCCGTAACGACACGTGACATCAGCGACACGTGACCCGGGTTCGATTCGGTAATCAATTCCGGGACGTGGTTGCTTTCACACAGAAGGCGACCAGGCAATGTTACGGGAATATTGCGGGTCCGACGTGCAGTGTGAAAGGGGCTTGTGAAAGCAACCACGTCCCGGAATTGATTACCGAATCGAACCCGGGTCGGGGACATAGTAACATTGCGGTAATCGATCCGGAACGAGCGCTGTGTGAACAAAAGCCAGATCTAATTCTGTATCGAAGTGATGACGCGCGTTATCGCGCGACTCTTTTACCGGCTGTTTTGAAGGAAGATCAACATTCGCGACGAAAACATATGTGCAAACTGTAATGAAGCAGAGATCAGTTAGTTCCTCACTTTCCGTGCTGACTCAGAGATCGTTTGCTTGCTTCAGTTAAAGTATAACGTGCCAAGCGTTGTCGACTCGTACATTACACGTCACGCGCTGATGTCACGTGTCGTTACGGGATCTTCAAGGGTTGTGTGTGAAAGCACGCACATATACCGGGTCATCACTGGCAGTGTGAAAGTGCCAAATCTAGCGACCAGGGAACAATTGCAGGAACACTTTACCCCTGTATTTGCCGGAATGGCAGTGTGAAAGGGGCTCAACAGACTGAGCCAGAGACAGTGTGTGTGTGTGTGTGTGTGTGCGTGTGTGTATGTGTGTGTACATTACAAAACCTGCGGTCAGAAATGTTTCTGAAAGATCGTGTCACACCAGTCACATACTTTGCAGTCACAGAAATAAATTACATTTGAAAATATATTCAAATGGAAAACGGTTGTTTATAAACAGAACTGCTTGCGTCTTGCGGAAGAACATCGTAGCCGGAACTACTTCACTCTGTTTATGTCTATGAAGAATCACAAAGGTACTGGGTTTCTCCGCCGCGGTATCCCCGAAGCAATCTAAAATAGTCCGAATATAACCACTTATTATAAGTGCACCCTAGTGATTCAGGACAAGCTAAAAACATGGTTTGTAAAATGGATTCATGGTGTACTCGCTTATTATATACATTTTCTACATTTTGAACACAAACAAAGTTACGGACCGCAGCTCTGATTGGTTGTTTTTTACCGGGAGTGATGTATTTCTGCAAATGGCGATAGGACCACTGGGAGGAGCCAGAGGAGCTTGATTTTTTCACAGATTATCTGTCTCATATTCTACTGTCAGGACATAATGACAGGTTTAATAAATATGTAAAAAATATTTTTTACAAAAGTACCCTACTGCAGCTTTAAATCATATAATAAATAAAGAGAAACCCGAAAAAAATTAGATAAAAAGATAGAATAGAAAAAGAATAGCACAAACTAGTGTTAGAAGCCTTTTGGGCTTTTGTTAATTGTATAATAAATAAAAATAAAACAAATAGATAGAATACAAAAAGATTAGAGAAGCTAGTGTTAGTTCCTTTTTTTTTAAGAAAGCAAGATGTTAGTAAATGAATAGAGAGCAAGTCTAAAAGGGGCTAGTTTTTTTTTCCTTTTTGAATTAATTATTATAATTGAATTCAATTTAAATTGAATTTTAAAAAACATCAAACAGACGAAAGCAGCAAGCTGTCAGCCTTAGTGACAGGAGCAATAAGCAGATGTGAACTGCAGATAACTGCCTTCATGTTTCAGCTAAATTTAGCTGAGGACTAGGCTAAGAGCCCAGGGGTCGGCACCATTCAACACTTTAGGGTTAAACTTATCTTTTGGATGTGTGAAAGGATTTAAAGGAAAAGAGCCTAAAATTTGCCATTGTCTACAGATCTTTCTACATTCCTGATTTAAGATCTGTAACCTGAACCATACAGAAATTAAAACTGGTGGAATTTAGCTCCTGGGTGGAATGAGTCATGGCAATTGCTACTGCTGACTCGGATTCAGACGTGGATTGATTCACTTACTGGAATAACACTGGTTTGGAGTTTTAAAGGTATTTTCATCCCAAAAAAGGTACTTAAAAAAAAAAAAAAGCTAATTAAGTCATGGAATAACATCCATGGTTTGCACACATACCTGGCCTTCAGCTCCTTGTAGTCCTCGCGCACCTTGCTGAGCTCCAGTTGCAGTCGGGCTCGTTCTTTGGCCACCGAGTCCAGCGTCTTCCTGGCATCCGCCAGCTCGGCCTCGTACGCTGCTTTCATGCCGCTCAGCTCACGGCTGATCTCCGTCTCCGACTCGGTGATGCGCATACGCAGACCTGCGTTCTCTGTCTCTAGAGAGCGCACCTTATCGATGTAGACCGCCAGACGGTCATTCAGGTTGCACAGATCCTCTTTCTCCTGCAGCCGGCTGATGCGGGTGGGAGACAGGACGGTGGTCGTCCCTCCCCGGGAGCTTCGTTTCTGACCTGGAGTCTCCATAGCTGACTGGATTTGGTGCTATTAGCCTGAAAATGTACAGGGAATAGAATAGAATGGGGAGAAATAGAAGAGACATATTTCACAGGCGATATATTCAGGCATCTTTTACAGTCACAATCTTACAGTTACAAATAAAATAAATAGATGCAAATGAAATTTTAAACTCTGGCCCTCCTTCCCTTTCCACCACCCCTCTCCCTCACTTTGTGTCTTACCGTTTCCGCCACGCCCAACCCCTGATCAAGTATGTCCAGCACAAACTTCACAGAATAAACGTTTCGTTTCTCAAACTCGTTTTCTGAAATCTAAAATATGCTCACTTCCAAATAATCAAATCTGATTCAGATCTTATTGCCAAACTGGTTTAGAATTCACTGCAACTTTTCCTGGATACAACGCAAACACAAACTTTGACACATTTTAAACAACCAGCACAGACATGCATCAAGTCTCATCCGCAAGAGCTGTGATTGCATGTTTGTTTTGGAACCTTGAAGTAATTCCAAACATTACAATGTGCTTAGACGGCACATGTGACACTCCCCCTTAACTCAATTACAGGAGTAATCTGTGCTGTACTGAGCAATGCTACAAAAAAAGCTATGAAAACACAAATTAAAAATAGATTTGAGCCCTGAACATTCACAATTTGCAGTTCTGCTAGTCAAAATGCCTGAATCACTGACCTGGTAAAGCTGAGAGAGAGTTACTGAGGGCTTCTACAGCTGCTGTGTCCCGTTGAAACTGCAGAGAGAGGGTCTGGTCTGACTCGCGCTCTTAGTCTCTGGCAGAAACTCACGCCTCTGTGAAATGAGGAGGAGAAGCAGGAGCAGGAGTAGAAGAGCAAGCGAAGGAAAGGAGGGTGGAGCTAGTGAAGTCTGACTCAGTAAGCCCACACAAGGGAATAAAGATTTTACTGTATTTCACATAGTCACAGAACCGTCTTGCCTTCATTTTTTAGATATAATCTGTAACTTGTGAGATAAGTAATATAAATTACATTAAATAAAATCCCTTCCATGCTAATGGCTGATCCACAGCAAAATGAAATAGAAATAAAATAAATAATAAAATAATGTTTGATCCCAAGCTATATAAAAAAAGGGAAAACCAATTATTCTTTTTAAATTAAATAAGTTAAAAAATGAAATCAATATTTCCACATAATTAAAGGTAGTCCAAAGAGTCCTCCGAAGATCTACTCATCCAAACATGAGCCAAAGAAAAATATCCTTCACACATCCATCCAAGAAACCCAGAATACATCCATTTGCTGTTACATGAAGCTTTAAAGGAGAAAGTCACAGAAAACAGCCTTATATTAATAACACTGCCTGGTATTTATTTCGGAGGGGTGGACATACTAAAAATGAATTATCCAATCAGGTGTCTTAGTAAAAGGAGGGAAAGAGAGAGCAAGAGAGAGGGAGTGGATGAGACGAATCCTTTCGGGGAAAGAAGGCTGTGCTTTGATTCACTTAAACACCACTAACTAGTCACCTTCCATCAACTCTCTGATGCATATTAGGATTCAGGATCAAACCTGCACATCAGTGTTATTCCCCCTCAGAAAAAAAGGTACAAAATCCGTCACTGGGGGCGGTATCTTTTCAAAAGTTACAAATATGCACCATTTAGGTACTAATATGCATGCAACTTTATGATATATTTATAGCCACCTAGGGGTAAATATGGAAAAAAGGTACATTAGAGACAGCTTTCGTACCTTTTTTTCTTAGAGTGTCGTTAACCAAAACTATTGCAAATAATTTTGTTAATAAAGCTGAAATAAAATGCTAATATTAGATCAAATTAAACTAACTAAAACAAAATAGGTTTAAGGTGAAAAACCAAAATATAGATTAAGGCTAAAAGGAATACAAATGACAAAATAATGATTTTGTTAACTAATGAATGAATTAATAATTTAGGGCCTTGTTTTGATTGTGCACAAAAACTCTTCTAGAAACAACACCATGAGGCTGTCAAGATGGCAAGAGAGACCGCTATGAAAAAAAGCAGACAATCCTTGCTCAAGGGCAAGAGTGGATCGGTGGGAAAGTCCCAGAGACGCCAGAACCTACCGTCTATCAGAGACTACAGAGAGCTGTGTAATACTGCAGGGGGAACCGGTCTGTTCTGCACTTTCTTTTCTCCTGTTGTCTCTCTCTCTCTCTCTCTCTGCCACCTTGTCGCATTATTACACACATCCACAGCATTCCAACATAACAATGAGATTCCCTGGGCCTGGGGGAAATGTCTCTCAACCTCTAGAGATATCTCTAAAATCTGTGGGGAATGCTGGGAGACCATGACACAAATATACTAGATATAATCTGCAGACTTTGGAGTTGTTGTTTTTTTTACCTGCGAATGTTTGTGGAGGTATTGGGAGGTCAAAGGTTGCAGATTTAGAACACATGCAGCAAATTACACGACATGACAGGTTCCAACCAGTATGTTTTCACAACATGGAATTCAGACACACTCACTTGGGTGGCATTACACTACTAATACCTTCTTAAAATTACATAGCTTTCATAAAAAATTCGAATTACTTGAAACAAATCAAGTACATTTGTGCCTGTAACGTTAATTCACAATATTACATAACACACTTTCAACTGCAGTCCAAACGACTAAATCAGGTCTAAAGAAGAGGACTCCCTTGAATCAACGAGGATATATTTAAAAAAAAATGACTGCTTGTTAAAACTGTTGAGTCATGCATTGAGAATGAACATACAAATCTTTCTATTCATAAACACCCCACAAAATGCCCGTTGCTATGGACTAGAGTAACCACCGCGTGAGATTAAACGTTTGAGCAAAAACTCAGACGTGGAAAAGTGACTCACAGTTACCGAATCCCAGAATCAGGAAATGTTTGCAGGCGTTCAAGGATCCACGAAACGCTCCCGTCTAACATGGGCCATGGCAATGCTGATGGACTGTGCAACGCCCTCTACTGGCCACTCAATAGAAACACAAAAAAAAAAAAAAAAAACTACCATGGTAACCAAATAAAAAATACTCCAAAAATGCATTAAATACAATTGTATCGTACCTTGCGCTAACTGAAATTATCCTATGTGAATTTTTTATTTTATTTTTTACTATGAACAAAATGTACAAATAAAAGAATAAATAAATATATAAACCAGTCTCTCTCTCTCTAAATGTGTGTGTGTGTGTAGTGTATAAGTATAATATACTTTTAACAGCAATATTTACATGTCATATACATCACAATTAAGTCATGTTGAATACACAACTGTAAACTGCAAATTTTTGATTGATTTGATTGGACTATTAGGTAGAATATTGCACAAAAACAGGCATTCCATTCAGTGTTCATTTATCATACTACTAGGTCTACATGTTCTTATATTTGTTGTTATACCACTTGTTCATATTTAGGCTATTACCTTATATTATTATCTACTACTTGATGTTATCATCAGTGCTGACAGTTCAGCTACTTATTATTTTTGTTGAAACTGTGATATATTTTTATGAGTTTTCTTTTTCTTTTCTTTTTTTTCTTGAATAGGAACAATATTTATTTGAAATAGAATCTTTCTGTGAAATGTCTTTCCATCCATGCCCTTCTGGTTTAGTACTCCTCTAGTGACCTCTGCTGCTGACAACGTAAAAGTCTCACTCAAGACTTTCCACGAGCTTCTCAGGTTCTTCTCAGGTTCTCACGCAACTGCCAAGTCTCTCCAGCTGGTGGCAGCATTCACACAGAGGTTTTTAAATATATAGTGTTCATGTAGCTCAATTGTTAGAGCACTGCTTTATCAAGCGCAAGGTTGGGGGTTCGATTCCCTGGGAACAAGTGATAGGTAAAAATTGATAGCCTGAATGCACTGTAAGTTGCTTTGAATAAAAGTGTCTGCTAAATGCATAAATTTAATATATATATATATATATATATATATATATATATATATATATATATATATATATATATATATATATATATATAGTGGCATCATGAGAGGGCATGTTCTGGAGGGCAGATACATTGCTCTCAGATGGCTGTCTGCTAAGGACTACGAAACCCAAGCTGCCTGAAGTGTCAGCTCCAAAACCTAATTTTCATAGTCCCTTAATTCCATAACCCATCATTGAAACCCCCTTTGAGAGGACTGGCGTGGACATTGTGGGGCCTCTCCCGAAGAGCGGCAATATATTTTGGTGATGATAGACTATGCAACCCACTGCCCTGAAGCAGTGCCATTGAGGAAAGAGAAGACTGCTGTTGCAACACCAGAAGGGCTATACCACTATACTCATTTACCTTTTGGCCTTCATGGGGCTCCAGCCACTTTCCAAAGCCTCATGAACGGTGTTCTTCAACCCCACCAGCAGTATGCTGCTGCTCATTTAGATGACCTGGTAATCCAGAGCTCAGATTGGGAAAGCCATCTTGGAATGGTGCAGAAGGTACTGGATTCCCTCAGAGAAGCGGGCTTAATTGCAAACCCCCAAAAATTTAAAATTGCCTCGGGCGAAACTGAGTATCTGGGCAATGGCAGAATAACTAGATGGATTTTAAGTCTGCAAACCTTCAACTTCTCTGTTGTCCACAGGCCTGGACGATGCCATGGAAATGCTGATGAAGTGGTGTTTACTGGGAACTTGCACAAACCAAAGATCCTCAACCTTTCACACTGTCACAATATATATATATATACATTTATATATTTGACAACTCAGTGTCATAGTCCAAAGATATATATCTTCGGACAATGACACTGAATTGTTTTGAAACTTTCGCTACATTCAAACGATATCACAAAAGAAAATGTTTAGAAAGAAATTGCATATTGCAAGAGATATTGCGCTAATAAATATAGGATACTTTCATCAAATACGCCTCTGTCACGATTACACATAGTAATGAACATTTATCGAGTAGGCGACTTACCATAATTACAAGTGTCGTGCATCACTTGAAAGAGAAGTCCACCTGCTCCGTTTAGAGTTCACTGCTCTTCAATAATTACCCTCGTTCAATACATCCGCTACTGTTCAGTGTTTCCATCTCCTTTTATAATAGTTTTAATTATGATTACGGGTAGAATAAAGTTTGAAAAGTTTCTGAAACCCAAAAAGTTTATTTATTCATTCATTTTTTAAGCAGAGATGGTTAATGGGCTTTAAACTGAAAAGTTATCCTTGGGAAAGTTGTGGCCTAATGGTTAGAGAGTTGGCCTCATAATCCAAAGGTCGTGAGTTTGAGTCTCGTAACTTCAAAACCATGACCCGAGGTGCCCTTGAGCAAGGCACTGAAACACCAAATGATCCCTTTGCACTGCAGCATAAGTGACTGCCCACTGCTCCGGGTGTGTGTTCACGGTGTGTGTGTGTGTGTGTGCACTTCGGATAGGTTTAATGCAGAGCATGAATTCCTAGTATGGGTCACCATACTTGGCTGTATGTCACTTCACTTCTGTGTTTTTAACCTCGGTTATTTTAGACTTAACGGTTATCTTAGAAACTATAATCAGAACATCTGAACTGAACTCCTTTATTGCTCTTTAAAAAAGACCAAGGTTGAACAACCAACAAGCCACTTCACTCATCATTGATGAGCGCATGTTGTCTCCACACAGATGCAACACATGTGTAACAAGGTTTGATAAATACAGTGTGTAAGGGAGGAAAGGCCTTGCGTTGTGCTTTATTTGTTGTCAAAAGGAACATGAACACAAATGGTTCACACAGCCTTGAGCATTCAAGGATACACAAATACACGGGCATGACCACACGCTGTCTATTAACAGCCAGAACAGAGCTTTTCCCGTGCCACCAGACTCATGTCTCTGAGACATTCTATGTGAAGCAGAGGAAAATTTGATGTTTGATGAGAAAAACGGTAAGCAAATGTGACAAATATTGAATCATTTAAAAAATTAGTTCATCCTGGTGATCGGTGTCTGGAAATCCAGCTGTTTTCAGATGATCTTACAGTGTCTGAAAGTGGGCATGGGCTTGATATGGATGAATAGAAGTTTAATTGTCAGGAATGTAGGATTTTGTTGACCTGGGAGGTTTTAAGCGCTTGCTCTGTTTTTGTCTGGACCAGCCTTTCAAGTTTTAATTACGCTTGCCTTTGAGCTCACAACTGAAAAATGTACTGCAGATTTACTGGTGGAAATACATTAATAAATAATGGATCAAACAAAACAAATAAACTTGTTTTGTTTGATGTTTCTAATTGATTCTCAGTGTGAAATTTTGTTCAGTCATGTTCCAAGAGGTGTACATTATAAGACTTTTCTTATAAAAAAAGAAAGAAAAAAAAACATCAAGAGGATACTTTTTGTTGTTGTTTTATAACTGTAATACTTTAAAATATTCTTTAAATATTCAGTGGTGGAAAAGCAGTGTAAAACATTATTAGAATCATTTTATGTATAATTTTATAATATTGTCAAAATGTATATCATTATCTTAGAGGAACATGTGATGCTCCTTCGGGCTGAGAAATTATTCATATAATGCTTATTATTGGCACACTGGTTTTGCCTTATTAGCACCAACAGCTTCTTTTCATTCTTTTTTATCTTTTCTTCCTTCTGGTTCATGTTTGATCCAGTGGCTCTCCACTCTCCCTCACCATTAATACCTTTTACATGTTTGTTGAGCTTTAGATGATAGAAAACCTCTATGGTTCTTTTTCTTAGTTTGATCACCTCGTGAATAGGACTGGATAGAATCATGACCTGCACTCAAACAATGAAATCATATGGTTTTTTAAGTGTTTTGGATTATAGGTCATATTAGCTGTATATGATTTGTTTTTGTTTTATTTATACATTTTCAAAAGTGTTATATTTGTTAGGGAGTCAAGCCGATTATTTTCACACTATGGCTGATAACCAAAAAATGGCAAACTCTGCTGTTCTAAAAATTCTGTGTGTGTGTGTGTATTAATAATAATAAAATAAAAAAATAATTCTTTAAAGCTATGTGTATTTAGGCATCATAAAATATATAATTTATATTAACAAAAGAAATTAAATTAAATATTTATTAAAGATTAAATGTAACATTAAATGTGTAATTTAATTATTAGGAGTTGTTATAGAGTGCAGACTATACTGCGAAAAATGATTTTGAAACTTTTATTTTAGAATCTTCGAGATCCTTAATGATATCTTCAATTAATTTATATTTTTAGATTTATCAGTTTAGGTTTAATTTAAGTTTCAGTACTCTGGTTGTGTGTTTTGTTATATTAATTAGTTTATACTGCTTTTATTCATTTTTATTACTGTTATAATTTTTTAGTACATCAAGTTAAACTAAATAAAAATTTAACACAATTTAGCGTTTTTATATTTAAAACATGTTCAATTTATTTCTGTTATTAAAACTTAAAACTATGCTATTTTGAAATTAGTGTTTATTGCACCAAGGCTGCATTTATTTGATCAGAAATACAGCACTGCTTCGAAAGCAGTAATATTTTTGGAATGTTATTACAATTTAAATAATTGTTTTATATTTTAATATGAGATGATGCCGATGTATGTGTTTGTTTTGTTTTTATTTTGTTTCTCTTTTTTAAATTCGACACATTTCCACATTAATATATTTTAAATGTATATATTTTTATATATATTTCTATATCTTAAATTATAATTTTCAACAGCCATTACTTAAGAAACATGTTCAAGAAACATTTCTTAATATTAGCATTGCCGAAAACAGTTGTGCAGCAGAATATGCTTGTGGAAACTGTGATACTTTCATTGATTGATTGGTTGATTGATTGATGTCCATTAAAATAGAAAGTTCAAAAGAACAGCATTTATTTAAAATCAAAAGCTTCCTTACTGTCCCTTTTGATCAATTTAATGTATCTTTGCTGAATAAAAACAGACCAAAGAGATTAACAAGTTATACCCATTGTCTCTAACAATAATAAAAATGTTTCCTCCAGGTCATTTCACATCAGATCTTCAGCTAATCTACAATCCAACAACCAAGAGAGCTCCATCGATCATGAACTCGAGCACTGAAGCTCTATCCACACACCCCACAGACTGCGCTGAGGTCCAGGTCCCCAGTCAGGTGTTCATGGCCATCGCTGTGGCCAGTCTGAGCGAGAACATCTTGGTGATCCTAGCCGTCATCAAGAACAGGAACCTTCACTCTCCTATGTACTGCTTCATCTGCAACCTGGCCGTGTTTAACACCATCTCCAGCCTCTGCAAGTCTTTGGAGACCATCCTGCTGCTGTTTAAAGAGGCCGGACACCTGAACGGTCGTTTCGAGCTAAATATAGATGACATCATGGACTCTCTACTCTGCATGTGCTTCCTGGGCTCCATCTTCAGCATCCTCACCATAGCCGTGGACCGCTACATCAGCATATTCCACGCTCTACGCTATCACACGCTCATGACCATGCGTCGCGTGGTGGTAACGTTGTCCACCATCTGGGTGTTCTGTGGCACCAGCGGAGTGCTCATGATCGGGTTCTCCAATGCTGCTACGGTGAAAATCTTCTTCGTTGTGCTCTTCTTCACAGCTCTGCTCCTCATCCTCTTGCTCTATGTACATATGTTCCTGTTAGCGCGCCACCATGCCAACAGGATCGCATCTATGCCAGGACTTCACGCGCGCCAGAGACAAAGTGGCTTGAGGGGGGCGCTGACACTAACCATCTTGATTGGGGTGTTTGTGGCCTGCTGGGCTCCTTTCTCTCTTCATCTGCTGATTTCAATGATTTGCCCAGAGAACCCGTACTGTGAGTGCTACCGCTCACTCTTCCAGCTGCATGTACTGCTACTGGTGAGTCACGCTGTCATTGAGCCAGCCATTTATGCTTTCCGTAGCACGGAGCTGCGCAACACCTACAAGAAAGTGTTCCTGTGTTCAGCTTCAAGGATCTTTAAAGAATGTGTCTGAGTGAGGCGTGTGTCCCAGCAATACATGCTTCACACTGCTGAAGGATAAAAAAAAGTCTACAGAACTGCTGCTTTTTCAAATGGAAATGAAAGAGGCTACAGATAAGATATTGAAAGACCACAACAATATTTATTTAAAGCAAACTGTGCCATAACACTCATTCTCTCTTGAGTTAATGCATTAACCTAGGTATAAGTACAGTAACAAATATTTATTACACCAGTGTTAATTTGTGAATTGGATATCAATTGTTTAATAATACATTGATCATTTATAATTCAACTTGTTAAAATGTATTAGTCTATGAGTATAACACTTTTGGTAACACTTCATAATATCTGTTAATATTAGTTAAATGCATTAGTTGAAACAAACTAACATAATGAAAAATACTTCTAAAATCATTTTTAATTTTAGTTAATGTATAAATATACTAGTATATTATTAAAATCGAGTTTAAAACTAGTTTAAAAAAATTTAATTCTTTTTTTATATATTTTTTCCATTTTAGGTTTAAAGTTTAGGTAATTTAGTTTTGCCTTTCATTTTTATTCTTTTTTTATTTTTTGGAACAGTTTTTATTTATTTTGTATTATTTTTAAAAACAGTTCCAGTTTTAGTTTGGTACCTGAAGTTAAACTAAATAAAAACTGAAATGATCTTTGATCAATTTAATGCATCCATCCTTGCTGAATAAAAGTAGTGCAATGAATTAAAAACAAAACAAACAGAAAAAAATAAAAAATAAAAACAGAACCTTTTTCATTTTTAGTTCATGAGTGTTAGTGCATTAACTAAAGATAATACATTAAATATTATCATAAAGTGTTACAAAATCTTTTTGTATACAGGAAAGTATATATTTGTCCAACCAGTAGCTCATTAAAAGGCCTGTCACTTATGAGATAGAATACTTAGCAATCAAAATATACCCATACAATCTTTACGAAGAAGAATTACCAGCTGGTTTTTAATTGCAATTAAAAAATCAGAAGACTAGACAAAATATGTCAACCATTTATAGGCACATGCATATTTTACATTCATTGCACATTTGCATAACACACAATTATAGATGGAATCTTTTATCTCACAATGATACAAAATAATATTCTGCTTACTTGACAATAAAATATATAAATCAATTTCATTTATTTAAACAAATATTTTGACATATGCATTGTACATATATTGTAAGACTTTCATGGTTTCCCAGATGCACTACAATATTATTCACAACAGTTTGTATGTTTCTATGCTGTTTTTATCCTGCATACACGTATAATGTTTGTGTAATTATGTTTTAGTTTGTTATGTCTGCTTATGGTTGTGTTTCTGTCCTCTCTGGGGTTTTTTTTTTCATAAAAAAGAAAATATCTGAAATTGAACACATATCTATTCTACAGATTAATATTAAAGCTGTATTTGTGCACAAAATGCATTGCCCTGACAACTGGAAGATGTAAATCTTATAAATATATACATAACAATGTCACATTATGAACACTTCAGTACTTTACAAAAACACAACATAAAACATCCACTGCAACATTAAAACATTTCACATGATGAGGTACTGTGCATGGAAAAGCTTGTACAAATAATATATACTGTTCCTTATTAAAGGGTTCAGGCTCTTTACCTTCAACCCCTCCTCCACTGCAATTATGCACCGATCCATCCATCCATCTATACACACATTCATCCATCAGTTCATCCTTAAAGGTTCTTCTAGGAATCCTGCTCAATATTTGCTGACCAGGTTCCAGAGGCTTCGTAGTCCGTCACAGCAGAAGATCTCTTTAAAGGTCTTTCTCATCTCTTGGCTCCTGAGTGCATAGATCAGTGGGTCAATCACAGAGTTACACATGATGAGTATCAGGTACATGTTAAAGTGTGACATGAAGCAGACGCAGTAAATGTTCCGCGGGCAGGAGATCATGAGGATGAGATGGAGAAAAAATGGCGCCCAGCACACGATAAAGATGCCCAGTAGTATGGTGAGGGTGACGGCACCCTTCATGCTAGCTCTCTGCCTGATGTTGGCGTTATAGCCCGGCAATGACGCCATGCGTTTGACATGCGAACGGGCCAGCAGGAACATGTGGCTGTAGAGCGACGCCATCAGCAGCAGCATGGCAAAGAACATGGCCACCAGGCACACCACCACAGGCTTCGTGTCAGAGTAGATGATGAAGATGATCCCACATCCTGTGGAGAAGATCCAGATGCTGCCGATGAGAATCCCAGCTCGCCATACGGTCATTATATTATGATAACGCAGAGCATAGAAGATAGTCACGTAGCGATCCACCGCGATCGCTAACAGGCTCCACATAGACGCCACCACGGAGATACAGATGAGAGAATCGAAGACGTTATCCATCTGACGGATGAAGTGATCCTCAATCACCAAGCTCCTGTTTGCCAGCAGGTGGATGACTATTGTTTCCCATGCGTTGGACACGCTCACTAACATGTCGGCCACTGCCAGACTGCAGACGAAGAAGTACATGGGCGAGTGGAGGTTCTTGTTCTTCACAATGGCAAGGATGACCAGGATGTTTTCGAGCAGGCTGATGAGGCCCAGTGTAAGGAAGACCTCAGGTGCGATGTGTACCTGCTCACAGGCAGCTGGAGCACTCGACTTGGACCTGCTTGACTCATTGCTGTGGTTTGTGTGACTGAAAGACGAGTTCGGAGGAAGTGCGGGCCACTCTGAGGAGTTCATGTCCTGACGTACTGAATGGCTGCCCACGGTTTGGTGGCAGGTGGTGTTAGATAGATGATGCTGCTGTAAAGAAAGAGAGTTGTTGTGAGAAATGTCCATTTTGAATGTCCAAAAACATCTGATGTTTTTACAGTAAAAACTGTTTAAAGGATAGAGATAATTTACAGAATAAAACTTTGACGTTTATTTACTTTTCTGCTTAGTAATAATGAGATTTAATTACTTTAGAAAGATAAACTGCTAAATAATATTCAAGAAATATAAAAACAGATATTCAAAACATATTCAATAATACTACACCAAATAATAATAAATGATATGTGCATGCACACATATGCATATGAATCTGTTGATACATACACAAATGTGCATCCATTCATACACACATACAATAAAAATACATGTGCAATTGCAAAAAGGACCCTAAATATCCACATTATATTCATAAAATATTTCATACAACAAACTCATGGAAACAAACTATCATAGTCTCGATATCTGACATACAAAACAAGAGGCTTCCCACTGGAAATGAACTAAATCTCACAATTCTGACTTCATTTCTAGAAATTGAAAGTTCATATTTCACAATTTTGAGTTAACTTCTCGCAATTCTAACTTTTTCTCAGAATTGTTAGTCTATAGCTTGCAATTCTGACTTTCTGTTTTACAATACTGACTTTAGTTCTCACAATTTTGGTTTTATATCTCACAGTTTTGCTAGTTACCCAGTTGGCAATTGATATTGAAAAGACGTCAAAATTGACAAAGAAATAAAATAAAATAAATACAGGTCAAATATGCAAATCAAAATAACATAAAAAACATTGGATGGCACTGATTTGATGTAAATTGAACGTCAAACATATTGGGCTACCTTACACCTTAAAACAATTTCAGTTTGGGAATAACGTCCTGTTTTTACCTAGTTACCACTGGAAGAAATTCTCATCCAAACTGAATTTAAAATGATGTTACAGCATCATTAATCAAGTCTTGATCTCAAGGTGCCTGATGGGCAATGCCCCACATTCCTACACATTTTACTTCTTCATGTTCTTAAAATCGCAAAATTCTGAGTTCTCAGATTTCTTAACTTACATGTCACATCATTGTGATATGTTAATTTAAAATGCTTAAATTTAAACTTGAAATTCTGAGGAAGTCAGAATTGTGAGGTAAAAAAATGGCAATTTATTAAAAATAACTATGAGGCAGAAACGTTTCCAGCCTGCAACACAGTTTTTTTTTTATTGATTATGAAAACGTATTTCTTATTTCTTATAAACTTATTTCAGTGATATCTTTGAGGCAGCAGAATCTTTTCTGCATAACTTTGCATAAATAATAATCATTTACAGAAACTTACCAACACATTATGCTTAAGATACACAATACAGCTTGAACATGCAGCATCTTTGCTGACAGCAATTTCTGCTCTAAACACTGGGAAAAGGAAACATTAAGACCTTCCTAGGGAACCTAGGAAATCCCTCAGATATGGTGGATTGGGCCAATATCTGCTATTCATCTCTTTGCACTTACATGACAAGAGGTAGGTACAATGGAGGTCAGCATAGAGTCAAGAACACTATCAATATGTCCTGCTGTGCTGAGGTGGAATATATCTAAATATCCTTCCTATTAATGCTTTTGCTGCCATAACCATTTAGAGCTGATGGTTTATTTAGAGCAGACCCCCCCTCCCCACCTCGTTTAGGGGGATCTCACATTAATTTAGCAGGTTTTTCCTGGAAGGAGTCTCATCGTAAGTGAGCAGTCAACATGCAAGACTGGCCATGCAATTGCTTTACTGGAGGTCACACAACCTGGCAACCTACAGGTCTGCAGCTCATTACCACAAATTAATTTCAGTCACCTTCCAGTCAAATTCACGTCAAATATGATGTAAAAAAAAAAAAAAACTGATGTAATATATTTGGCATGAAGTTGATTTGAGGTTAATTGAACATCAAACAAATTGTTGGACATATACATTAAACAGATTTCAGTGTGTGATTACACCACTAGAAACTGCTATCCAAACGTTTAATATTTGATGTCAAACTGATATTAAGGAAATTTATTGAGTAATGAAAACATACTTTGCTCATAATGACACCAGTCAATCTGGTACATAAAATATATATGTATCCCTGAAATGTTCCAGGTATTTGCCTCAAAATATTTACAGAAGCCTAAGCAGAAATGTCATTCTCCTCTCAGCTGTTTAAATGGGAAATTCGTTTGAAGGGTTATTTATAGAATTTTGAAACACCCATTTTTAGGTGTCTCTAGAATGAAAATGCTTGATCAAACAATTTCTGTAAGGCACAATCAATATTAGCCTATATTTATTTATTTATTGAGATTATGTCTGGTCAAGGACTAGACTTTAACGACGTCAATGAAGCATCTTTATGAAGTATTGAGGCTTTTGCAAGACATATTCTAAGCTAGAACATAGAAAATAATATTATTCACCAACCATTCTGTGTCTGGAAGGAGCCGCAAAAAATACCTAAATATGATGAAATGTTAGAGAAACTAATACAGACTTAAAGGCATCCCACATTCAGCCCACCTGATGAGCTGAGCACATCACTTTATCCAAGAAGGTTATGCTTGTTTGTAAAAAGTGAACCAAACTGAAGAAACTTAATATTCAGCAATAAGTTGAATAAGATCTGTTTGTTGCTTTGTTTCTCAGTGTTTTTTACTGAGCATCTTGTCACATCTTTTCATTAAAATCCCCTTCATCTTAAAATTAAGCTTTTTCAAATCTCCTCTGAACACATATTGTTGTTAATCTTTTTAAACCATGAAATCACAGCTTATTGGACCGTGGGTGCATCATTGGTATATACCCAACAATCCTACAAGTGACATTGATTTTAAAGTGCTTTGGTAGCATTAAAGTCACTGGTGGTTTTCATTCTCTGATAGGTGTTTATTGATTATTGCACCCCTTCATGTCAGTAACTGGTCTAAAATAGAAACGGACGAACCGACACACACGCACACGCACATGCATATACACACACAAACAGAAAAGGAACATAAATGAGACAGAAATCATCCATCTCTCAACCATCTTTGACTCTAGATGTCTCTATTTCAGGTTGTCAGACGTGAAACTGAACATTAGGTCAGAAGTCACATCCTTTAGGGAGCTTGTTATGAAAATCTGACTCAGTGTGAGCAGCGCTCATTCTGACAGATTGATTCTTACCATTATCCCTATAGATGCTTTAAGCATCAACAGTTACTTTATTCCCTCAGAAAGAGAACATATTTATAAAGATATGAAAAATGCACCCACGCAATCAAAAAAATATATATAGATATATAGCACGCACTTTCGAGAGAGAAAAGATAGATAGACAGAATTTGTTGTCAATATAATTAATTCATCAGAGGGCCGAGTCTTGACCTTAACTAAATTCAAAGACATTACTCACATGCCCAGTGAGAGAGCACCAATATTCAGGAGACGTCTGCCTTTGTATTCGATAAATCACTCTTACCGAGTGGATTTGTCAAACACAGTGGAATAGCACTCCTAATGCTCTATGACAGCTGATTTGGATTATAAAAAGCTGCCTCAAGGTGAGTTAAATTTTGATAAGGATATAAGTGGTGTTATAAATCGCAGGCTGTTGCAGCCTCCGACATAACTCTCACAAGCAGGTGTGTGCAGATCAACTGCCTCCAGAGTCACACCTCGGGAATAAACTAAAAGTGATTTTTAAACGATTTACACAGAATTCCCTTGGAAGTATGCAGCTATTATTCATTCAGGTTAGGCTATAAAGTTAACAGACTGCACATATTAGTCTCTTGAATTGTTGTTGATGTAAGAACAATTGTGGCAAGTAATGACAGTATGTGCAGTTAATCAAAATTATTTAAAACATAAAATCTACATATTAGTAACAGAAAGAACAAAAACAACTACAGCAATATATCGTAGGCTGTAAAATGAAATAGATAAGGCAATACAACAACAAATGAAACGACAAAATAATAAGTAAAAAGGCTATAGCAAGTAAAATTTGTATTATAATACCTCCAAGAAAAAAAAGAGAGAGAAGTAAAAAGCTAAAGAAAATGTACTCACATTGCTAAGCATTGCTGGACGTGCTTTATGTGTAATGCCAGAGCTGTGTAGACTGCTGTAGAATTTCTGAGCGCGCGCTCACATCACAGCGCGCTCCACCCCCGCGCCGCGCGGAGTCGTGCTCTATTACCGAGCATCTTAAATCTTGACCTTAAGAATATTTAGTCCCTAGTCATGTCAGAGCTCAACAAAGAGGGTACTAAAATAAATAAGTTTATGTAATATTGACAGTAGGTTATACGCAGCATTAAATCTGGAACATAGTCCCTGTTCAAATATTAACAAACACTCCTCATGTTACATGTTTCAGTACAGGATGTTGGCTGTTTGAAACAAATACCGCTATAAGAGAGCATTTTGATTGTATTATTTGAATAAATGGCAGCTCCGGAACACCTGGGCACTTCCGGTCTGCTTAGAAGGTTGAGTTGATGTCCAGAACTTATTATGTGAGCTCAGTGGAGCGTATCAAAACTGAAAACAGGAAAATGAACTCCAAAGGAATTGATTAAGAGAAAAGCAGAAGGAAATGTCCTCAGTTCAGAGGGAAGAAAAACATGGACACAAACACCCACATGCTTGCACTTTCCATGAATAGGTTACAGGAGTTGTATTTATATTTTGAAAACCTTAGTGGCACAAATCCAATGGTTTTTATAGTAAGACTATGAGACTTACACTATTATCTTAACCTAGCATGAAAAGTACAAGGAATAGGCCCATATTTTCATTTTCATAATGTAAAACAGGTATATAAACCCAACTTGAGATGTCTATCAGTTATATATACAGTACACACACACCATGCATGTTTAGGACATATACTGTATATTGGATTTAGATGAGAAATACTTTTTAAGTGCGTCCCACTGGCACATAGCAGAACTATATATTCCACATCTATAGGGGCAAGAACCTTTTCATCATAACTTACTCAAAATACCTGTTAGATGCAGCTTAGCAGAAATAACATGAGAAAGGAAAATATGTAATGAAGCAAAATGAGAATTAATCTCAAAAGGTCAAATGTATGAAGTACATTTTTAGTTAACTACAATTTAGTTAAAATCATTAACCTCATTGCATACATGGCCACCCACCTCCACATCGCTCCGTCACCCTCATCAATCTGTACATGAACATTTTGAATCATCTGTCTGAGTGTATTTCATCTTTCTGCAACTGAGGCAAGTGGTTTTGTCTTTTCATGCCTGTTTTACCCAAACTTGTGAGCTTAGGTGTGTATAGCTAAATAGCCAAATCACTTGCAGATGCAGTTTACCAGTTACAAGAAGAAGAAGAAGCAGCAGAACTTTCACAGATTAATTTTATATTTTGGTTTATCTCCAACTCTCACATGGAGCTCATGTCTCTCTCTGACATGCATAATTTCTTATTTTCTCAGGCAGGTTTGTAAAAGCTCGTTCACACTACGCTTTTGAACATGCCACAAGACAGATCAGACTTAGCAGTCTAAGGACTGGGAGGTCAAAGCACTTCTAAGAAAGCCAAAGGTCTAGGTGTCAATATGCCTGCAGTAAGGACTATCTGCTTCAAAATTTCCTCTTTGACAACCAATCAGCAAGGTTTGAACACAGCGTAATGAGGACTGGTTTGACCTGAATTAAGTTCTTCAACCAATCACTATTGACGTTTTATGCCTAAATTGACGTATAGATTATATTTCATCGAGCAGTGTTTATTTAGTACTTTCTCATCTCACATCTTAAATCAGCAGTTGTACTTTAATATAAATAGACATTTGTATGTACAATCATTCTCATTCATTATGTGATCAATTCATATGAAATATTTCACATAGGGATCCCTTCAAAGTGACCACCCAGAGCTGTTGCTTGGTGACCCTACTCATCCACATAAGAATGTTTTAATCGGCTTATAAATAGTCCGTTAATTTTCCTAGTAGTGAGTCTCTTCATGTCTCGTTCCACACTAATGGTCATACTGGTCATGTGATATTGATCATGAGATGTGATTTGAGGCCCCTAGGCTGAAAGAGAAAGTTAGGGAACACTAAGGGATTTGAACAGCTCTGTGTATGGATATGTGCTCTCACTGCCCTGATATTTTCAAGTCAAGCTGAATGTATGATGACATTTTATGAAACTGACATTATCTGTTCTTTGGTTTCCACTCTTTGCCTAATCCTCTTATGTTTATTTGAATTTATAGTTTTATGATTTGACTCAGGGGACCACTATCTTTCATATTAACTGACAAAGATGATAAGAAGACTTTTTAATCAACTTGTTTGTAAAATGAACAAAATCAAAGGAAGATAAAAGCCAGTGGGAGGGATGCCCATGTTGTTGATTCTTTGTAAGTACAACTTGATGTAGGTAGCCTACAGGCAGAGACCCAGATGATTGGAAGGAGAACGTAGCATTAGTAATGAAAAACAACACTATGTCATGTTGTAGGCTTTAGCAACATCCACAAGAGATTACTGATTGCTCCTCTCAGTCTATAGGAAACCAAACAAACAATTACGAAAATGATAAAATCATAAAGAAGGCTCTAGTTGAGCTGTGCTGATCAGAGGCCATCATCAAAATAAAAGGTTTTTGAATGGAGAGGGTTTGTCTGTGAGCTTTAAAGCAGTGATCAGAGGTAAACACTGAGTATTTATTAAATGAATGTCCATTTTTAGTACAAAACATCAGTTATTGTGAAGAGTGAATAGAAGTACACTAATCAGTTTCACAAAAGTTCAGTGTCTGCTGGATAAACACAAAAATAGATGAAGCATCTTTATATATATTATTAATGGGAATAATCATAAAGGTTGTAATGCATTTTAATGCATATGTAATGCATATATTTTTCACTGTTTTCACATGGCATAGGCTACATTAGCTAAACTTAAACCCATAGCTCCACTATGTTACTTGAGTTCATGGAGAAGTACGAGCCTGATCCGCGTTTCCTCTCCATCTAGCGGAGGCAAAACGTAACTGCAGATTTATAAATAGTTTCCAGTCAAACAGTACGAGACATAAAACGAAATACAGTATTACTGCTTTGCAAATAAGCCTTAGAAAATTAGAGAAATATAAATATAAATCCACATATAAAACTGTACTAAACCATATTCAAATATAGTCTAATAATACGGAGAATTATTTTATTTTTTATTGCTGTATTTTATTATATAACTCAAAAAATGCAAATAGATTTGTTGTAAAAATAGATACAAAACAACAAGTACAAACGCTGGTTAATAAGGATGGTTGCATAAAAGTTTAAGGCCTTTTTAATTGCCTGAACTTAAAGTGAGCTATCTAATGCTTTCCCCCCAAATGACTACACTTCCCATGATGCCGCGCGCAGCAGCTCCATGTGGATGTGTCTGGAGAACGTGCGTGACGTTACATGACATGTGTCTGTTGAGGTGTGGAGGGCTGCGACAACTCTCCTTAAACCAACAGCAGATCTTTTCGAGAGGTGAATGTAAGTTTCCACACTGTTTGTAACCAAATATTTCTAACTTTTTTTTTTCTTCCGGTTGATACATTTGGCGTTGTTTCAGATTCAGATGTGTGTCTGGTTTTAGAGGAGTGGCAAAGCAGTGTGTATTCAAGTTTAGATCAGGGCCCTGTTAGCTTGAGGTCTAACGTTAGTAATTTTAGTTCTGCAAACGTCTGTCTGTGCTCTGAAAAAAACCCAATTTCATAAATGGAAGACCAACATTTATTCTTCATAAAAACAACATGTCAGGAATTTAGTCCTGAATTTCTGGTGGATTAAATGTGTTAAACTCTAATGAGTGAATAAATCTCTGTATTTATATAATGTTATGAAACTAAACAAAGCGCTGCAAATGTAGTTATTCAGTTAAAGATGCTTGGTCTTTTGCTCAGAAGATGAGAAACGTCAGAATTGTGTTGAAAGCCTCTTTCATTTAAAGGACTGAAGAAAGTTTAAGGGAATATTCTCACCACTGGGAAAATTATGAACGATTAAATAGTCAAATTTAGCTAACAGTTAACAGGTTAGAACTAACTTAATCTCTGGAATTACAGTACTTTGTCTTTAACCTGATCAGTCATTGACAGAGAGCCATGACCCTTATCTAACCTGACCAATGACATGTGTGTATCATACTCAACTTGTGTGACTTTTGAATCATTACTAATGTCTAAATAACAATAATCATGCAGTTAACTTTAAAACGTCCAATAACACGTATAGTTGTTTACATTAACATTAACCTAAAACTGAATTACCATAGTACTTAAAAAAAGCATTTTTGCGATGTGCAGGTCCTGTAGGTGGCGCTCTGTAGGTGGAGGAGGTGATGCAGTGGATGTGGGCTCCAGTGACGATGCGGCGCGTGGTCCTTCTGCGCTCCGTGTACCGGGGTCACACCTGGGCTGTGCGTGAGCTTCCTGTGACCGTCCAGACCTCGCGCTGCTTCAGTTCCACTAATGTCTTCAGGATGAAAGAGAGCCTCAAAACGTCCACAGAGGAAGAAACGCCATTAAACCCTCCACAGAGTCTAGCAGGGACCGAGGGTCTTTATAAGGCTGATACGGGGCCTGCCCCTCAGAATAAGGGTGATGTCGACCCTCTGCAGGATAAGTCTATCGGGCTGTTTCAGAGATTTAAAAAGACGTTTAAACAGTATGGTAAAGTCATGGTGCCCGTGCACATCGCCACATCCACTGTGTGGTTTGGGAGCTTTTATTATGCTGCAATGAAGTAAGTGAACATCAGCATTCTGCACAATAACACACCCTTTGACAGTAAAAACAATGACAAGTGCCAAGTTCTGTTTAGAAATCTTCTGTCTCAATTTTGACTTGTCAGTTCTCATTCTAATTTTTGTTTTCTAGCCCAGTCGGTGTTTTATTTTAAGATTTACCTTTTGGAATAAGTGTTAGAGCATTGCGTTAGCAGCGCAAGGTTGTGGGTTCGATTCCCAGGGAACATATGTAAGATAAAAATGTTAGCCTGAATGCACTGTAAGTCGCTTTGGATAAAAGTGTCTGCTAAATGCATAGAGTAAAGGAAGCACAGACCCTAAAAGACCACACTTCTTTTAAATGGACAGTTAAGTAGGGATATTCCTGCTGATAATTAATTTCATGAATTAATTTGGTCTAAATAATTTTCACTTAATGGGAGATTAATAGCTTAGTTTAAAATGATACACTGTTTTCGCCCAAAAAAGAAAAGAAAAACAAAACACTGAAAACTAGAGTCATTTTAAATGGGCATTACAATATTATAAAGTACAAACAATAAATTACATTTTTAGTTTTGCTAAATATTACATTTAACGGTGTTATGAAATTATTAGATTAATTCGAATTTAAGCAATTTAACAGAATGTTACATGACAAAAAGTGTAATGTTAATGAAATGCAGAAGAAATATATTGTACCAATATTTTGTGCATCATGCAATTAATGTAGCTTTCTGAACATAATGTATTTACTTATGTATTTGAGCTCATTTTACCTGTTGCTTTGTTGTCTTGTGGTACATAACAGCCTTTAAAAGTTCTGAATTCAGTAAACTACATGAATCGAGGCGCTTTATCTTCAAAGATAAAAACATACAGACTTAGCGCTCTGGCATTAAGGCGAGGCTGGCAGAGAGGTCGAGTTTTTCCAGATAAAGTCTGTCTGAGCTTCAGCAGGTCAGACAAGCTTTAGCAGCGTTACCTGCACAACCAACCACTGATAAACAAACAACAAAGCTAAAATCATCTCTCTCGTGCAAAGAAACATAAATGACATGATGTTATTGTTGTGTGTTCTCTCCAGAGGGGTGAATCTGGTCCCGTTTTTGGAGTTCATTGGTTTACCGGACTGGATGGTGGGAATCTTGCGAGATTCTCAGGGTGGCTATGCACTCACAGCCTACGCAATGTATAAGGTATATAACCAAACCCTTAAGATTACCTGATTGGGTTTTACATACACATATTACATGCTATATGATTAATCATTGTTAAATGTTATTCTATCACTTTATCGATCTGGTTACAGCTCGCTACTCCTGCACGATACACCGTTACACTGGGCGGCACGTCCATGTCTGTACAGTACCTCCGCAAACATGGATACCTCTCCACTCCTCCTCCTGTTAAAGAGTACCTTCAAGACAAGATGGAGGAGACCAGGGAACGACTGACTGAAAAAATGGAGGAGACAAAGGAGAGGTTTTCAGAGAAGATGGAGGAAACCAAAGAACTGCTCTCGGAACGAATGGAGGAGACCAAAGAGCGCTTCTCTGGGACAAAAGACAAGTTTTCTGAGAAACTGCAGGAGACGAAAGACAAAATGACTTTCCGTAAGAAATCCGACTAGGCTGCAATGGCTATGAGAAGAGAAGCGTCACTAAAAACTCATAAGCGCACTGTGGAATGTTTCACACGATCAATAATTTGATACAACTCAGGTATTTGGTGTGGACTTTTGAAAAATGTTTATGTCCAAACAATGCAAGTCCGTCAAGTCCAAAACAACATTGGACCCCATTGACTTTCACTGTATTGACCAGACCCCAAAAAAAAGTATTTTGTGATCATACAGGTTTAAAACGACACAAGGGAGAGTAAATGATGACAGAATTTTAATTTTTGGGTGACTGTCCCTTTAAGGTAGTGGATGTTCACACACAGGACAGGAACTATCATGTTGAAATGGTTTCCATGCACTCAAGTTAAGTGTTTTGGAGAGAAGCAAACTTGATCTAGCAATAATACTAGAATTATATTACACCAAAATCAGGTTAAGTGTGTTTGTGTGAATGTATATTAGTGCAGTTGTTATAAATGTATTAATAAGTGTTCCTACTTGATAACCAAGTGATAATTAAATATCAGTATGTATTTGATATGTAATGATTTTCACTTGTTTTTAATCGTGTGCGTGTGTTTGCATTTGAGTTCTTGTGCAAATTTCCTTCAGTCATCTAGACTTCACAATGTTCACAGTTGCATTGTGTGTTTATTGAGTATCTGGACAAGCTGCAAGTTTTTAAATCTAAACTTAATCTGCCGAAGTTCATTGAGAGAAGAATAAAGTCATTGATCAGACAACACATATTGTCCAATATCTAAAGTAAAAATGACAGTTTGACACATCAGCATCTGTTACTTTTAGTTTATTAGTTTAACTGCAGTCGGACAACAGCAGAAGTACAGTACAAGCATAAAAGTTTGACTATAACTGTGATTAGAGCAACATGTTTTTGATTACTTTTTCTGAAAAAAAAAAAGCATTACAGTAACAGACCTTATGCTTTAAAACCTATTACACCACAATGATTGAAATAAATACGCACATGTGCATGTATAGAAAATGTCCACACACATGAACATACTGAGTAACGTGAGCCGTGTAAAAGGTCTATTATTGTGTTGCTTTCTAGTAAGCATCAGAGTAAAACAAGTCTCAACCTTTTCAGTTTTGTTAGTTCTCTGTGCTTGTGCAAGAAAGAAAAGCGTCAAAAGCATCTCTGTACATTGCTCAAAATGTCACAACTGCTGTTAGGCAGGTGCTTGTAGTCAAAATGGCATCGCTATGTACATTATCTTCAGGTATATAACTATAGACATGCGAATACAAGCTACTGTACAGTGGAGCACCAGCACATAAATATCTGCAATTTAAAATCATCTTTTGCTCCTATACACCACATACACAAGAATGTCTGAAATACAGTATATAACAAAAATAAGAATGTTAAAACTACATCTCTCATTTGGTTTATTATTAAACTTGCAAAGACAGGAAGCACAACACAGGGTGGCATGAAAAGTCAAGTACATGTTGGGATTCAAATGAACACTTGTTTTATTTCTTAATGTCTGTGTCTGTAAGTGGGCGTCTGGCACTGGTAACTACATATTCCATGTTTCCATTTCAATTTAAAACTTTAACTAGTTTGTTAAAATGGTTTTCTACAGATCCCCGTTTCCACCACTGTTTGAACCAATACAAATAAAAGTTAATTGTGACTTTTTCAGAATCACGAGAGAGAAGCACAGACATTTTTCCAGAGTTTATATCTTGCAATTCTGTCCTTTTTTCAGTGAAGTCTGATATTATCTAGAATTATTTTTTTTTCCTCACCAAAGAATAAAAAAAATTCAAAAGATAATTGTGACACTTTTCCTCAGTTCTGACAAAAAAAAAAAAAAAAGTAAATCCTTTTAAAAATTTTCTCAGAATTCCATTTTTTTTAATCTCTAAATTGGCTCACATCTCACATTTTTTCTTTCCCTGTCAAGAAAAATAAAAATGAATTGTGATTTTTGCAATTACCTCATATTTTTCATATTAATCTTGTGGTGGAAACAGGCTTTTATATAGTTTTCTGATTAAAAACAAGTTGAATAAATTCCTATGCGTGCATGTGTGTGTATAGATGTGCCTTTTGTTTGTTGGGGCAGTGTTTAAAGCAACATCCTAATCAAGAACAGCATTTCATTCTTTCTGTACTTTCAAGTTCAGTACTTTCATAATTAAGCATCTTTCTGATAATGAATTTCATTGTTTGCCAAAATAATCATAAAACAAAAAGCACATTTGAACTGTAGGCATTTACAAATCCGTTGCCACCGTGTTAAAATCTTTATATCAGCTATAAATTGTTACATTATTAACAATGTCTTTTTTTCTGTGATTTCTACCCATTGGGTAGGATATGTGCATACAGACAAACTTTATTTACAGCACCTTACAAATAAACAATAAAAAAAAAAGAGAGAAAACATTACACAGAAGAAAGCACCATTGGAAGTGAGGCACAGCTAAGGTGGGAGCTTTTAGAGTGCAAGTGGGTTCCTACGTCGCTCAAAAAAACAACACGATCGATAGGCACCGATTCAGCTCGTAACATGCAAACTCCTTGGACAGTAGAAAACTGCAGAAAGCTCTTCCTTTGAGACAGAAACAAATTGTGGAGAACAGAGGGGAGCATTTACCAGGATGGTGCAAGGATGGAGGACAGACAGGCAAAGCAAAAAGTGCAGCAGATCAGAAGCAGCATAGCAGCAGCAGCAACAGCGGGAGCAGCAAACTGACTAATGAAAGCACTGAAGACAGCCAGTGAAGAGAACAGATGGACAGGTAACAGAGAAAGGGCTCTTAAACAGAATGCAGTTCTGAATGCGGTGACATTGTGCTCTCGCTCTTTGTAGCCCGGGGTAATCTTCACATATAGACTGAGAAACATCTCATCTCCTGGGTTTCTGAAGTTGTGAGATTTTAAAGCCTGTGCTTGAAAGAAAAGAGCATCTAGACATCATTCAAGCGACTCCAATTCAAATTCTACATCAAGCTGAGCTGCTGGAATTCTGAAATTCCAATTCTAGCCGTTTTGATGGGAATCTAGAGTTATAAAAATCTAGCAATCTTGTTTTTTTTTAATTTTTTTATTAAATCTAGGATTATTATGTTCTGAATCAGAATCTAAATGTAATAGGATTTTAGAATTCTAAAATTAAGTCTACAATCCCTGGCAAAAATAATGGAATATTTGTTTATTTGTATATAATTAAACAACTTTTAATGTTATTGTTTAAGAATATTATAATATTCTGACTTTGTGATTTTTTTTTTTTTTTTTTTATGGTAGACATAAAAATAAATTCCACATTCTGATTTGTTTGAGGTTACATTTCACAAAACCGGAATGCTCAGCTATTAATAAAAAAAATATTTTTGTGTTTTGTTTATTTGAAAAAAAAAAAAAAAAATCCTCTAAGTGTGGTTATTCCGTAATGTTTGCCAGGGGTTGAAACTGCTAGGATTTAAAACGGATTCCAAATCAAGTCCAGTTGTTGTGGTTCTACTATTCTAAATATAGAAGATAAGAGTGTTTGTTTAGTCTGGTATGAAGCACACAGATCCAGATGGCATCATTTCGGTCCAAAAAAAAAAAAAATAATAATAATCCCACCATGAGCAAAAAAAAAAAAAAAAGAAAATAGCCAAATAACACACACATGAAATAAAAGCATTCAAACTTTTTGATTGGCTGAACTCTAACATTCTGAATACAAATAGAGTAGCTTATAAAGGTGAGTGTGTTGCTTTTGAAAACTTTTTTGACCATAATCCCCAGTGAACAAATCTAAACTTATATATGTATATCAATTATTTTCACAAGTCCATCAGTCCTCGACAGATTCAGTGGTGACTCAAACAGGGGCTCAGTCTTCAGTCTCCTTATTAAAGGGATGTGTGTGTGCACTAACTGGTAAGAGTCTTTGGGCTTCTTTCGGACCAGATTCAAGAGCAACATCCTCTATCTGGGCCTAAACGATTGTGATCAATTACACCCAAGCTTAAACTGAATGCAGAGAGCCGCTCTGAAGAGTACAGATCTTGGATCTCCTGATTGTATGTCTACGTGGCAAATAAGAGGAACACATATGGACAGGAAGAGAGTTCAGTGTTGAGGACTGGTGCATGCTGGGCAGGAGCTGGTGTCAGGGTCGGGTTCACTCGAGCCGGCGTCAGAGTGAAAGCAAAGGCAACAGGACAGAGGATTGCTGGGTAAAAATAGGTATGTTAAAAAATGCCCATCACATTAGCCCTTGACTTCACCACATTTTAAACCTGATTAATAATCCTAGGGGACTAGATTATACAACATGCAAAAGGGGTTTTATGTCCTTTGAACACACTGGCATTTTGATTAGAAGATTGTGCCAATGAATATCTATTTAGTTGTATTATAAGGTGGAGGTGTATTTTTTTTGGTTATTGTGGTGTATTTTGCCGGTTCTCAGAAGAATCACACTCAGTCAGGGGTTTCTCACCGAAGAAAAGACTTTATTTTAAACAAAACAAAGTCGAGAGGACGTTGCAAGGAACTCTCCCGTGCGTTATTTGGTTTTTCCTTATATACATCATACATGGGGCGGTCCCACATAGACATGTCTCCTTTTAGACCATCATAAATCACAAGGGGAGGGGAGGCCTTTAAGGTATGTCTGACCATATGCTTCTCTCTGTGCATTCCAGGGCATAGGCAACTTGTCTATTAGATTTTAGGCCTGTAAGAGTTTAATAGAATAATAACTTTAAAACAAAAATGGCTAGATTCACATTGATTATATACTTGATTAATTGAAACTTTACTAATAAAAATCTTCCACATATTCTCCCCTTTGAGACTTAATAAGTCTCACATTTGATTATTCTTATCCAGAGTGCTACTCCATAATCCAGTCATATTAGTTACACTACCTAGTGACTAAATAAGTCACATTGTATTATCACCAGTGACTAGATTATGGAATTCCACTCTGAGGGATTACTGGACCAAACATCTCTCTCCTTATTTGACGAGGAGGGAGTAAAAGATCCAGTCTCCCAAATTCCTTCTTTAATAGTACACAATGTTAAAAGCGTGAGCGTGTAATTGGTTCAGCACTTGCCTGTGGTTATCACAGTTATGTATAAAAGACATAAAATACATACATTACATCAATAATTGAATATCACAAGATTATAAAAGTTGATCTTCGGCTCAGATACTTTATGTATCGTAGAGAGCCTCCCTGGGCCAAAGTTCAACTGGCACTTATATCCAGGGTATGGTTAACCCTTAGACATCTTCATCATCCTCAGAGTTGATAGAACTATCGTCCAAAGTTTGATCATTCAAGTTCAGTTTGTTTAGCCATCCTTCATAATATTCCTCCAGACTCTTTTCAATGATCCTTTGTTGATTAATTGGGACTTTTATCACTCCCATTTGCTTAACAGTAGCATTGATGATTAATGATCTTAATAAAGGTAATACACAGCAAAATAATAATCCTCCTATTAATATGGCAACTCCTAAAAACATTCCTAGTTTAACAAACCATGCTCCCCATGCTCCAAATTTCACATCAATCCAATCCCAAATGTGTTGGTCTCTTCCGGCATTTGTTGTAATTTCATTTCTTAATTTTCTAATTTTTGTCATAACTTCACTGAAAGCTCCTCCAGGGGCGGTGTTATTTGGGATAAATGTACAACATTGATCTCCAAACATAACACAAACTCCTCCTTTGTCTGCCAAGAGCCAATTAAGAGCCTGTCTATTTTGCCATGTCATTCTGCTTGTTGCATGCACTTGGTCGCCTAGTAAAGTTAAAGCCTCATCAGTATAATTAATGAATCTTTGTTGATTATAATAGATATAATTAATCCACTCTGTATTTTTGTTTGGTGTGATCCAAACCAGGATTGACTCGAAACCTCCTTTTATTTCACTTCTTGCCTTGAATTTATTAGGAATTCCTCTTGGAATCTGTTAATTTAGGATTTCCTAAAAATCCGAGGCATTCGGCAATACAATATGGCCTGGTAAAATCTGTTAAATGACAAAAGTTTCTTCCAAATTGGGCACATTTTCGGTAGTCATATGGATTTGGTATGGCTATTACTTTGTTTAACGGAGATTTGGAGCACAGCAAGCAATTTTCTTTTCCTGTTTCTTTAGCTGTAAAGGCTGCCCATTTATACCATTCATTATTTTGGGCTGTATCCCATAATGCATCAATTTGACTAACGTCTTCATCACCTTGAACATCATAATCAATGTCTCTACGATTTTTGATTATCGTTGGTTCTGTTGGGTTGATCACATTATCACTTTTGTTCAAAGGTTGTAAAGTCAATTGAAGGGAAGTCAGGTTGCTTTCTATCGGTTGAGTTTGAGTCTGCATTATGAGATTCATTAGGCATAGAATGGTCTTCAGACATGTTGTCAGACTTATTCTCTGTCCTCTCCAGTTTGTCTGACAGGAGGAAAGAGCTCTCGTCAGTTTGCACTTCATCATGTGTCTCTGATTCTTCCTCATTGCTCTCTCCTGTATTGTCTGGTTGTCTGCTTTCCTTTCTTTCTGCCTTTCCTGTGGGAACTCTAGTACAGTGGTTTAGATGATACCAGGTTGTGCTTCCCTCCACTTGGACTGCTGTTGGAGTAGCTCTCACCACTGTGTAGGGTCCTTCTCTCCTGGGCTCATTCCATTTTCTCCGGAATACCCTCAGATAAACTTGGTCCCCTGGAACAACTGGACAGACCGTCTCCGATTCCTCACTGGGCTCTTTTCTTTTTTCCTGTAAATAGATAGCTTTATGTATGGCAGTTAGTTTCTTCATATAAGAGCGAAGTTCCATTTGTAATTGTTCTAGAGGAGGTCCTTTATAGGGACCTCTACAATATGGCACAGGCATGGGTCGACCCGTAAGCATTTCATGCGGTGTTAAGTGTGTGCTCCTGTTAGTTTGCATGCGATAGCTCATTAGTGCGAGCGGTAATGCATCAATCCAATTAAGTTTAGTACTTTCACATATTTTGTTTATTTTAGCCTTGATAACTCCATTAACCCTCTCCACTATCCCTTGTGACTGAGGTCTATAAACGCATCCTAGTCTCTGTTTTATTCTTAATTGTTGCAACACTTGTTTCACAGTTTTTTGTATGAATGCCGACCCATTATCTGAACTTATTTCTGATGGAATTCCAAATCTAGGAATTACCTCTCTTGTTAGGAATTTAATTACAGTTCCTGCTCCTAGATCCGCGGATGGTACTGCTTCCACCCATCTGCTAAACCTGTCTATGATAACAAGCATGTATCTTTTGCCTTGTACACGCTTTATCATATCCACATAATCACATACAAGATGTTTAAAGGGGCCTTCAGGTGTTGGAATATGGCCTATTGGTGTCACCATGCCTTTTCTTACATTGTATTTGGCACATACTTCACATGTGGACAAAAATTCATCCACCATTGCATATAAATAAGGAGACCAATATCCTTGCTGTTTAATTTTTCTTACTACTTCTCCCCTTGCACAATGGTCAAAACCATGTGCATCTGTAATAAGAATATTCAACAGTGAAGTAGGTGCAACAATGTGTCCTTCATGTGTACGCCAAATTTCCTGTGAGTCTTTTTTAGCTCCCCTTTGTTGCCACATTGATTGTTCATAGGGGCCTGCTTGTTGTTGTATTCGAATAATGTCATCCAATTGAGGATGAGGCTCGATAAGTACAACAGGTGCTAATACTGCTACTTGACACCCTGAAGCTTTTTTAGCTTCTAGATCTGCTGCATTATTTCCTTTGATGACATAGTCATTTCCCTTCTTGTGTGCTTGACATTTGATTATTGCTAGTCGTTTTGGTAGCATCATAGCAGAAATCAATTGCCCTATTTGTTCACTATGTTGAATGGGAGTCCCATCACTCTTTTTGAAACCTCTTTGTTTCCACACTGCTCCGAATAGATGACATACACCATGAGCATACGCTGAATCTGTAAAAATGTTAGCAGTTTGTCCTTTTGCTAACTGACATGCAGTTGTGAGAGCTTTTAATTCTGCTAATTGAGCAGAGCAGGGCTGTACACAATGTTGTGATATCACCGATTCAAATTCTTTTTTGTTTTTCTTCACTACTGAATATCCTGTATGATTTCCTTCGTGATCCCTAAAGCTAGAACCATCTACAAAGTAAGTTACTTCTGCTTCAGTAATAGGTGTTGATTCTAGATCTGGTCGTAATCTAGTAAATGCCAAGGACTCATTCACACACTCATGAGGTTCTCCTTCAAAAGCCAAAGGAATTAATTCAGCTGGATTAACTGTATGGCATCTTTTAATAGTAATATCTGGATATGTGAGTAATGAGGAATAGGCTAGAATTCGAGCTTGTGTCAGAACAAATTTCCCTTGTTCTATTAATTCCACAACTTTGTGATGGGTATATATTGTTACTGGATACCCCATAGTTATTGTGGATGCTTTTTCATAAGCATAATACACTGCAGCTAAACCCTGTTGGTAACATGGTGGGTATCCATGGGCTACATTGTCTAATTTTGTGCTATAGTATGCTATAGGCTGTTTTTTCCTCCCACTACAGGTCTCTTGCATTAATACAGCTGATGCATAACCATCAACTCTATTTGCCACATATAGATGAAACATTTTATCATATTCTGCCATTCCCAGGGCAGGGGCCTGTTGTAATTCTTTTTTTATTGCTTCAAATGCTAGTAAGGCATCTGTGTTCCATTTTAATGGATTTCTTAAATGTTGTAATCCTGCTTGTTTCATAATTTCTCTCAAAGGCCCTGTCTTAACTGCATAGTCTTCTATCCAATCGGCACTAAAGCCTGTCATTCCTAGAAACGTCATCATTTGTCCTACTGTCTGAGGTAACGGTGTTTTACTTATACCTTCTAACTGAGCTGGTGCTATAGCTCGGGTACCAAATGCAATTAATCTTCCCAAGTATTCCACTTGAGGCTGGCAATACTGCAATTTGTTTTTAGACACCTTGTGTCCTCCTTCTGCTAATTTTGTCAACACCTTAATTGAGTCTTTGTGACATTGTTCTAGTGAGGTAGAACAGATAATCAAATCATCCATGTATTGTAATAGTGTACCGTCTATTACAAGGTCTTCTAAATCATCCTTCAAAATCTTGTTGAATATATGTGGTGAATGTTTATATCCCTGAGGAAGCCTGGTATATGTATATTGCTTATTTGCTAGTGTAAATGCAAATAAATATTTACTCTCTTCTGCAAGCGGTACACTAAAGTAGGCAGAGCAAAGATCAATTACAGTAAAGTATTTGGCATCAGGAGGGACATTTGTCAGTAAAGTGTGCGGGTTTGGTACCTCAGCTGGCATATCTTCTGTTATTTCATTTATTGTTCGTAAATCATGAACAAGTCGCCATCTATTTTTGTCTGATTTGATTATAGGCATAATTGGAGTGTTACAGTAACTAGTAGTTTCTATCAATACCCCTGCCTTCACTAAGCCTTCAATTGTCTCCTTTATTCCTGCTTCCGCATCTGCCCGTAAGGGATATTGTGCTTTTCTAGGCAGACGTGCATTTGGCTTTAGTTGAACTCTTACTGGATTTGCTGATTTTATTAATCCAATATCTGTATCATGTTGAGACCATAGCTCAGTTGGTACCTGACACTCCATTTCCTTAAATAGTTCAGTCTCATTTGTGTTTATTAAATCAGATGCTGTAGTCATCTGTGTCATTTTATTTTGGCTGATAACTACTTCCTGTGGAATTCCCAGCAAACTGGTTGCACACAGAATTTTGATGTAATTTTTGTCAGCTGAATGAAAAATCAATGGGTTTTCTGTTGATTCCCATTTGCTTTGTTCTGCCCTTTTCATCATTGGTCCTAAATCTTTTGCTTTCCAATTTCTTCCTACATATACTGCAATATGCGGGACAGAGTTATTTACATTGAACCATTTTTTGACAAACTCACTTTCTGGTATGTTTAAAGCTGCTCCCTCCTTACCTATGATGATGTACTGGGAGACTATTTCAATCTGCTGTCCTTTTGTTTCTTTTTGCCATTTCTGTTCTATATCTTCATCCCTTTCTTGATCATACATCATTGTGCAATGAAATTCAGACTTTGATAGTTGTGCTTCAGGTATCTGTGCTTCAATAAACTTTCCCCATTTATTGACTGTCTGTCTCACATCTTGTTCTATCTGTCCTATCCAAAAAACATTTGCTTTTGGCTCTGCAACCATCATTTGTTTTTCTGTTCCTATTGAATCAATATATATACCTTCTGGAGAACACCAAATTTGTAGTCCTAATTTACATAATGCATCTCTTCCTAACAAATTAATAGGAGTTTGATTTGATACCAGAATGGGCATTGTTATACTTTGATCTTTTGTTTGTAGACACACTGGAGCTGTTATGGGAATCAATTGCATTTTTCCCGAGAATCCTATTGTCTTTGCAAATTTTCCAGACAAGGGGAGATGTGAAGCATATTTCAAATTAATGCATGTTAAATTTGCCCCCGTATCTACCATAAATGGAAATGGTTCTCCCTCTATTTTAATCTGCATAATAGGCTCTTGATCAGCTTTTGTTGATAAAATTGGAAGCTGACTCTCCCCTTTAGGATTCTCTGGGCACCCCTAATAGCCTGGATTGGGACCTCCCCAAGGGTTTACTGGGCCCTGCACTGGGCCCCGAGTAGGCTGTTGCCAGCTCATCTCCCTTCTACCCTGAGGTTGCTGTGGCCATTGTTGAGTTGGACAGTCAGCTTTGATGTGTCCGGGCTGTCCACAGCCCCAGCACAAGGGAGGAGGCCTGTCTCTGCCTCTGCCTCTGCCCCTGCCTCTTTGCTGTATGGGGTTTTTTCTCCATCCCATTTGTCCTGGCTGTTGAGTATAAACATTTATTATGGGCACAGAGTTCAAGTGTTCATTTGGAGGGACTTCTGTAAGTGGGCTTGACTGAATAGTAGGTTGTGGAGCGATTACTGGAGGCATTAGAGTCATTTGTTCGGCTGTTGCATTTGTCACTGAAGCTTGAATATTTTTCTTATTTTTCTTTGTGAGTTCTTCAAGCTGTAATTGAGTTAGTTTACGTTGTAACTCTTTCTCTTGACTTTTAAGTTTTAGTTCATTTTTTCTTTGCTGTTCCACTGCATGAGACACATGTTCACAAAACTCTTTGTGTGTTTTAGACGTTAAACCGACCACATCCTCCAGCTTGCTTTTTACCGCTGGCGGCATAGCATCAATCACAGCTTGTCTAAACAATGTTGACATTAATGGGTCTCTTTCGGGATCCCCCTCAGTTTCTTGTTTCCACCTTTTCAGCTCTTTTTGGACATAAGTGGTTGGATTTTCTAAATCTCCAATTCCTTCTCCCTTCAGTGATTTAGGATTCAGTCTGATCGGATACTCCGCACGCAATGCCTGCCATACTGCTGGGCGGAATGCATCAAAAACAATCCCATCCATATTGTGAGAGTTCACTGCTCTATTTAGAGTCGTGGTAAGAAGAATTTCATCCATCTTTGTCCCTCCAAGAATTTTAGCCAGCAGAGCTTTAACATCTCCCACTGCCAATAGCTTTCCCATTGTTTCCTCTTCAAACACTTTAATGAATTTCCCTGCACCCTCATGAATATCAGGAAGGCGAGTGACAAGCCCCTCGAGGTCCTGTGAAGCCCAGGGGACATACTGTCCCTGCTCACCCTTGATTAAAATTGGGAGCTGTGCGGCCAGTGGTCTAAGTGTCCCTTTATCTCTGCCCTGTTCCCATTTACCGTTCTCAAATAACTCCTCTGCCTGATTCTCATCCTCACTACCATAGAACAACTTACTCTTTCCTCTTTCCAATTTATTTACCTCTCTGATCTTTTTCCCTGATTCTCTAATTTTCTCTTCCATTTCTTCTTCCAAAGCTTGTGCTTGTGCTACAATATCTCTATCTTTCCTCCGTTTTCTTTCTAATCCTTCCTCAAACCAGGTTTTGTCTTCCTGACATGCTTTCATTTTTTCTAACGCTGTACGTGCTTGTCTATAACAGTCGAGTTGCAGACCTTCTGCATTCTCCTGTCTAGTTTGCTTCTGTGTTTTTACAGCTGGTTCCTCTCTATCTTCCGTCTCTAACTGCCCTTCTAACTCTAGTTCTCCTGTTACCTCCATGGTTCCCTTGAGTAATGGGAATTCTTTTGCTAAAGGCAGATAGGGGGGAGGCTCTGAAAATAACTTTTCTTTTCTCATGTTATCTTTCTCTGCCTCCTTCAGGACTTTCCTAGCCTGTTTTATACTCTTCAACATATCTTCACCTTCTTTTTTAAACAGAGCAAGTACTTCTTTCTCTTTTTCCCGTTTTGTTTCTCTTTTTTCTTTTTTCATATTGATGCTTTTAGTTTTATAGTTTTTTATCAGAGTTTCCATTTCCTCACACAATGCCACATCAAATGTCCCTTCCTTTGGCCATTTTGTCATCATATTTTTTGTTCTCTTCTGCCATTTCTTCGAGATTTTGTCTATTTGCTCTTTACACAGTGGATTTTTTAATCCAAGGATTTCCACTGGTGTGGCTGCCATATCTTTATTTATATTATTACCACCAACAATCAACTTTTTAGTTTTATATAGTAACTTGGTTACAATCTCTTCCTTTCCTTTCACTGAATTTAACTATTTTTTACCCCTTTCAACCTACTTTCTATTCTTTTTTATGTGTCATACCCTTTTGAATTTAGTTTTTTATTGTCTCATGCGTTTACACTTTTTTAAATTTATATTATTATTTAACTGTCTATTTTATTTATCCTATTTTATTATCACTTTTTAGATAACTATTTCTAACAATAATTCTTTATTTTTATTTTTACTTCTCTTTCCTTTTTTGTCCACCCATGTATTAAATCTTTAATGTGGGAACTTCCTCCCTTGCTCTCACTCCCACTGTACTGGGCTCAGAAAATGTTCTCCCCTTTCACACAGACATCCAAATTTCAAAACTCTATTTTAGATCTCGGTTCAAACTTTATTGATACTATTTCCCTAAGCCCATTCACACTTGCTACACTCTTTATTGAGCCAGAGTGCTTATGCTTGCATACTTTTTCCCTTTATCTAAGGGATAATCATTCATTAATTGTCCTTTTATTGTCAAGGCTCATCATACATTCATCCCTCTCAAGTGGATCTGGGACGAGTCCAATTCTGCCGGTTCACACCTAAGTGAAGGTCCAGGAACGGTGCTCGACCCTTACCCACCCAATACGGAATTTATTTGTTCATACATTCATCTTCGTTCATACGGTCATTCGTCCGGACACGGTTTCATCCACACAACAAAACACAGCTCTTTCTAGAGCTCGCTCTACCTAGAGCGTCCTTAAGGGCCCACTTATTCTGTCTGCTTATCCGTTTATCACTGCCCTTTCCTAGGTCACAGCTATCCGATAAACACAGACCATTGCTACACCCTTTTTGTTTTAAATCTAGGTTACCTTACAAGGCTTTCCTTTCAATAAACCAAATATGTGCATGCGGTTATTTCTTCTGGAGTGAAACCCCTTTTTCAATTTGGATATCCTATTTTTCTAAATTTGGAAGAGTAGATTTTAAGTGTCCTTACCACTCAGAACTGACCTCAACCAACACAAACGAATTTTATAAGCAAAAATGCTTACCTTGTTTTATGGTGGCCACCCGGTTGTGTTGATCATTGGTCAGCTCAAAAGCGGCTGTCCACTCTGTCACTCTTGTCCAGTCCCATCTGGGGTGCCAAATCTGTGGTGTATTTTGCCGGTTCTCAGAAGAATCACACTCAGTCAGGGGTTTCTCACCGAAGAAAAGACTTTATTTTAAACAAAACAAAGTCGAGAGGACGTTGCAAGGAACTCTCCCGTGCGTTATTTGGTTTTTCCTTATATACATCATACATGGGGCGGTCCCACATAGACATGTCTCCTTTTAGACCATCATAAATCACAAGGGGAGGGGAGGCCTTTAAGGTATGTCTGACCATATGCTTCTCTCTGTGCATTCCAGGGCATAGGCAACTTGTCTATTAGATTTTAGGCCTGTAAGAGTTTAATAGAATAATAACTTTAAAACAAAAATGGCTAGATTCACATTGATTATATACTTGATTAATTGAAACTTTACTAATAAAAATCTTCCACATTATTTCCCAAAAACAAAAAACAAAAAAATTCCAGAACTGGATTATTTTATAGGATCATCCGGTTTATAAATTTTGACTCAAAAACAAGAGTGCAAAAGGCATGAAATGGTTAACTTAAAATCATGAATGTTTCCAAAATTCCATTAAAAATCAAATATATGTATAATATTTTGAATAATATAACAGTTTCTTACTAATGACTTTAAGGAAATTTTTTAAGACATGTACATTATTAAAGCATTATTAAGGTCTATATACTTTTAATTTTTTTTAACCGAGTCTTCCTTTACATGCACGTTATGCAATCAATATATAATACTAAAAATAATAATAAAAACAGATGATGACAATAAGGTTGGAGAAAAAAAGCAATCTCAAAACATGTCAAACCTGTTCAGTTCTCTTAGTGAAGTGAGTATTTTTTAGGCAATATGCCAACCATGCCACCAGCCAACTGACCTCAGATCAGCTGGCAGAACGTGTCAGTGGTGCGGATAGATGAGAGTAGAGCCGACTCTCTGTATTCTGTGCCTCTTTTAGATCAAGGTTATTTTAGGCTGGATCAGAGATTTTTCTTGTGCTGAAGACAGACAAGATCACTTCCCTCTTGTAGAAAGCTCAAACTGAAGCATATGACCGGAACCAAACTATAACGACAGTACAAACCGTAAACACATACACCCCTCCCCATTACCTCATTCCTAAATTTCTCTGATTAACCTCAACAATAGTGCAAAGTTCAGAAAAGGGTTTTGATTTAAATGTATAACAAGTCTTTAAGACAGTCAACGCCCCATGACACCTTCCACATAAACCTTGGCACTAGGATTTGGATTTTCACCCTTTTTCGCATTTGTTTTGTTCATGCTGCACAGATCTCGGTCTTAAAAAAAAATAAAATAATTTTTTGATCCACACAGCTAGTATTTCACGTGTGGTTTGGGCAGAAGGGGGGATTTCGAGAGGAATACAATAATAAAACCAACAATAACTACAACAACAAAAAGCCTATCTTGTGCGCGGATAACTGTCTCTAGATTTGTCGGCTATACAGAAGTAATACAGAGAAATAAAGGTGGGAGACTCCAGGCAGTGCATAAAGCCCAGTTTTAGCGCAGCTGGACTGACAGAAAACAAATGTAATATCTTCTTTCGTAAGCGCAGCTCCATATTGTTATTTAAAAAAAACAACAACAAAAAAAAACAACAACACATGGTTTCGCTTTCGTCGCAAAGACGCATTAAGCGCTGTTGTGCAAGGGAGAGTCAAGAGGGAGAACCTTTTCCCTTTGTGAGTGGAGAGTGATTGCCATTGCCCAATCGTGTGCTAGCCCTGCCCCCTCAAACTAGCTCCTCCCTCTGTCGGTCTTTACTCAGCGCTATTGTGCTCTCTGGGCTGTTTAAATCTGTCCGCCCCCTGGGCGGAGTCTGCACAGTGACGGGGATGGGCGGGTTATTGCTGTGCTGGTGGAGATAAAGTACGATGCCCGACTGCTGCCCAATTACTTGACTGTAAGCAGGCGGAGGGCCCTCCATGCGTCCATGGGTACTGGAGCTGGTCGCACTGATCCCAGAGTTGCTACTGGGAGGCCGCGGCCCACCGCCACCACCGGAACTGTGCATGTCAATGAGGTCGCTGTCGAAGATGGTCCGGTTAGGCGGAGCGCGTACCGACTCTCGGTTGAGTTCGAGCTGCTGTTCGGGGTCTCTCAGCTGCAGTGTGCAGGGGCCCTGGTACGGCGGTGGCTCCTCTCCATCTGACAGAGAGATGGTGGGCGGCAGATCGATCTCTTGCTGCAGGTATGGGTAGGTAGGCTGGAAACGTCTGAAGCGGTTGTGCTGCATGAAAGTGGGAGCGGTGAAGCGGTCCCTTGGCTGAGGAGCATACACCACCTGCAGAGCAGAAGGGAGTGAATGCATGAAATACAGTGACAACATGTCATCTTAGCTTTAGAGGACCAATAAAAAGCCATGAGAACGGTGGCTAAAAATTAGACATCAGTAAAAGCTAGTACACTAATCTAAGGGACGTTTAATCGCTAACGTCTTCAGCCAAAAATGAGAAACTTTTTATGCATTTTGCCTGTTCGTTTACACAACGACAACTATTTGGGGACTGAAATCGGCACTGTTATCGCTTCCGTGTAAACACCCAATGTGGGAATCTTTGAAAGCGGTGTCATCAAGCATGTGTTAGGTATGTAGATGTGTTCAGTTAGTGTCAATTTTAAAGGCAAGCGTGAACAAACACACACAACAATGGTGGAGTACATGGTAGTGTTGTTGATGCTCAAGAGATTGACATCGCTTCTTCAGCAAAGTGTGAATTTACTTCACCAATATTACAACCACCAGCGGAGAGACGCATCATATACATCATATAATCGTCACTTCCCTACAGGGATTGTTTAATAACAAGGTGACGGCGCCAACTACTGGCCTGGCATATGCAATACAGGGTTTTTGGCCATTTTTGCAGATATATGTAAACCTGAATCGATTAAAAAATGTTGTCGTGTATGCATGAAACTTTTTAAAAGCGCAAGGGAAAATAGTTTAAAATTTTCACTACATTGCCGTGTAAACATAGCCTAAATGGCACAATGGTAGTCGTTTATTGATCCCTCTTTGTAGGGTTTGAACCTACAACCTTGCAGTTACCAGCCTAGATCTTTGATACATTCAGTATTATTGGTGGATACATTTTTTTTTGGATCCATTAAATTAGAAAAATGGCATATGAAATGTATGAAAATATGATAGACTTAAAGCTGCAGTAGGTAACTTTTGTAAAAATATATTTTTTACATATTTGTTAAACCTGTCATTATGTCCTGACAGTAGAATATGAGACAGATAATCTGTGAAAAAAAACAAGCTCCTCTGGCTCCTCCCAGTGGTCCTATTGCCATTTGCAGAAAATACATCGCTCCCGTTAAGAAACAACCAATCAGAGCTGCGGTCCGTAACTTTCTTTGTGTTCAAAATGTAGAAAAATGTATTTAATAAGCGAGTAACAATGAATCCATTTTCCAAACCGTGTTTTTAGCTTGTCCTGAATCACTAGGGTGCACCTATAATAAGTGTTTATATTCTGACTATTTTAGATTGCTTCGGGGGTACGGCGGCGGAGTAACCCAGTACCTTTGTGATTATTCATAGACATAAACAGAGAGAAGTAGTTCCGGCTACAATGTTCTTCTGCAACACGCAAGCAGTTCTGTTTATTAACCGCTAGAGCGTCAAAAGTTCCCTACCGCAGCTTTAATATAATTATATACACACACACTTCTAAACACACACACACACACACATGTGTATCTATATCGATTACATTTCAGAATTATGATTAGATAAAACGCAAAAGCACAGACATTTTTCAAAAAGCAAACAAAATCTTGATATATTTTAAAGCTATATCACCAAGCCTTCCACAACATAAAAGACATTGTATGAGAGAGAAAGAGTTTAAATGCTCAACTAGCACTACATCCACACCAGCTTTTACAGCAGACAAGAGTGTGTTTGTTCAGAATAATGGAATTCTACTCATACCACATCCACACAGTTAATTAATGACTCTTGCATTTCCATATAAACTCACCACAGCCCCAAACTTAAACGGTCCCCAGTCCAGACATTAGTATGCTAATGTGCAGCTGATAAAATATCCTTCATAGGAGTGAAATCTGCATATCAGTTAGCCAATGAGATCAGCCTCATTACTGCAGGGGCCACGTTTACATTAGTGAGTTTGAGGCTGATGGGAGACAATTTGCGCAGATAGACCCTGAGTATCTGGCCTCTCAGACGACCGTCTAGACGCTGCCAGATGAGGGTGAGAGATTAATGAACTGCTGAGAGGCTGCATCCCGGTGAGAGAGACAACCCCCCACACCACCACCACACACAAACAATGAATATATATACACACGTATTCTCTCCACACAATACATTTTATACTAGTGCTATCACTCACAGACAGTCTCAGAGACTATCGTACATCACATACGCCAATACACAGAGAGGCACAGGCACCGAGACGACACGCACTTGAGGAGACTTCAGTGCTTGTCACAGTCAGGCATGCCATTTATACAAGGAGAACAACAACCCTTGAAACAAGGTCCTTAGAGTATAGAGCCGAAAACACACACACACACACATACACGTCTATGTTACTAAGAGGGGACTATCGCTCTACACTGACCAAGAGGGGACCAGTGTTTCTGGTCATTTTTAAGAAACAAAAACTACATACAAAATTTTCATTTGAGGTCTTTTTTCATAATATAACTGAAAAAATACATTTTTAATTTTTTTTAAAAACATGCCAAATGGGGACCTGAGTGACGTCTACCTATCCAACAGAGGACCTCCATAGACTGCAATGCAACTGTGTGTGCAAACATTAGGGCAATTTTACCAAGTGTTTCTTTACAATCTAACTGTATTTAAATGCAACTCTAAACTTTGAAACATTCACACTATATCACCATTGAAGAAATATTCTGATAGAAATCCAAAATGTTTAATAAATTAGTATGACGTGCAGATATTTTCTGGGCTTGACACCAATACAAATGCACTTCTCAATATATGAATGCAATCACACAGATATATATATATACATATATATATATATATATATATATATATATATATATACATATATATTTGTTTCAGTCAAACCAAAAAATATTAAGACAAAACAAACAAGACACTATAGTTAATTTGAGGATAGCAAAAATAAAGTAAAATGAAGAGCTCTTTAAGATAACAATTGCATGTCAATACTTCTGACAGTAAAGAGTGCATGTGTTAGATAAAATGAGTTTGGTCCCCAGTTAGATGGTGACGTGTGACGCCTGTTAGACTGAATCATCTCTTCTTACATCACAGACACATTAACATTATATGTTAAATTAAGAAACAACATTATATGTTAAGTTAAGAAACTACATTATATGTTAAGTTAAGAAACAACATTATATGTTAACTTAAGAAACAATATTATATGTTAACTTAAGAAACAATATTATATGTTAGCTTGCTGCATTGAAAAATTTCAGTTGAGTTCAGTAAAATATATTTTAACCAGGCTACTTTAGCTGTTTAACACTGACATTTTTCAGAGGCTCCATTTTTAGGGTATTATCAGCATTGCCATTATATTCAGAAATAAATAAATAAATAAATAAAAGTAATTTGTTAAATGTAAAGGCAAACAAACAGATCACGTCATGCTTCACCATCTAACTGGGGACCGGTTTGATCTTGGAGGCTATTTTTTTAAAGATAGATAGATAGATAGATAGATAGATAGATAGATAGATAGATAGATAGATAGATAGATAGATAGATAGATAGATAGATAGATAGATAGATAGATGGAATAGTGCTAATGTTGATCTGAACACTTAGGTCCCCTGTTAAATGGTAAACTGCGACATCTCTTTGGTTGCTTTGACATTTCTTGAAGATTTCATGTTGACTTTGAAAATATTCACTTGGCTAAATTTCAAAATCAATGTTACAATCAACATATATTGTAACATTATATTATCATCCTTGCCATAGCATTCAGAGATGGTGAGAATGTGAAATATTGTTAAATGTAAGGTCAGCCGATCAGGCGTCACACTTCACCATCTAACAGGGGACCAGTGTTTTTATTTTATTTTTTTATTTACTGCATTAAAATCTTCAGTTGGCTCCAGTAAATTAGATGAACTGAATGTCTTTTAACATTTGCACATTTGTAGAACCAGCTGAAAATTCTCAATGCAACAAGCAATATATATTTTATATAAAATACTTTTTAAGCATTGGCACTTTAGTCGTTTAACACACTGACATTTTTCAGAGCAGCACTTGATTTAGGGGCTCCATTTTTATTATCAACATTGCCAAGAAAAGTAAAACAACAAATCAAAATGAAAATAATAAAATTTGTTTATTTAAAAAAAAAAAAATAGTTCAAAATTACAGTGGCTTACATCAAAGTTATAACAGGTCTAAAACAGAGTCCCAAACAGGAGCTGAAAACAGCTGTAGTCAATAATTTCAATGCTATGACGCACTGATGCTGCATGTACATGGACCTTCAGTGTCACGGCACAGTTAGGACTCAACACTGATACTCCACATCACACGCTCTCAGGGTTTATGGGCTCAGTACTGTTCACCCAAACTTCTCTTAACTGAAATTATTCTGTTGAGCACAAAGTATTTAACTGTTTTCCAGTCTCTTCCATTATCCTTTAGAATCCTCTTTGCATTTATGCATCTTTCACAGTCCACTTTTCCAGGAGCCTTCATCTCCTCCAAGTAGATCTTGAAACAGTGTTCTATGACTTTCCTCTCTGTTTCTGACCAGGGCTTTCTGGCTCTTGCTATTTAACAAAATTACAAGATAAAAAATATATATAGTGAATAAATATATGAATGAATTAAAAAAATTTAATGTCAGTAATACATACTTTACAAAGTTGAAAACATGAAAAGACAATGATCTTTAGATCTTGTGTATTGTTTATGGTGAATGGATCATACCGTTTTGATTTAATGGCACTAGTGACTTCAGAAGACTGAAGTCTGAAGTCTTTCCTGAGCTGTAGCTGTTTGTGGTTGATATTTGATAAGACTGGTGATCAAACCTGTAAATTCACACTAATACTTATATCCAATCATTTTAATGCTTTTTGTAAACTCTACAATAAGTCTTTGCACATAGTTTTGACTTCCTGAAGGCATTCCTCAATAGTAGGACGCTCTTCCACTGATTTGCTCAGCATTCTGCTTAAGATATGTTTAGTCTTTCATCCCATTGAAGACCGAAGTTACTCGTTCTGACATGTAGAGACAGACCAAGTGCATCCTGGGTGGAGGGTGTAGTGGTCTTATAAGGGTGTTGTCCATCCGTCAGGATGTAATGGACCAAGCATCCTGCTACCTGTAATATAGAAGATTCATTTATATCAATGTCTAGTAATGGCCACCTGACTAAGCTGTAACAAATTAATACAATTAATAATTATATTGTTATGAACGCTGAAAGTGACATGCAGAACAATTCAACAAGTGCTCTTTTTTTGTAAAACTGATTTTATCATTGCATACATTAAACTTGTTGACTTGCATCCCCTTTTATACTCAAACTCAGACCCAAATTAAAAGATGTAATTCATGTAATAACACACTAGTAATTCATGATTAACCTAACATTTTAAGGATCCAGAATTGTGCATTAGTTAAGAATAAACAAACCAGTAATTAATTATTAACTTTTTCACAATTATTGAGTGGCTCTTACTAAGTGATATTCAAGTTTATTGACCAGAATAAGCCAATAATTATTGATTAACTAATGCATTATTCTGGATTACCAATGCATTATTCACTTTAAATAAAGTGTTGAAGTGTAAAGTTTCACTTTACAATAAGTCAGGTCAAGTCAATTTCTATTTATAGAGCACAACATTAACACAACCATCATTGATCCAACTGCTTTACAAGAAAAGGTTACTTTAAAAGCAACAGAGATCAAAAATTAAAATAAAAAATATGTATATATACACATTTAAAAAAAATAAAAACATACATCAAAAGAACTGTTCACAGCATCACTCAAATGCAAGGGTGTAAAAATGAGTCTTTAAGTTTGATTTAAAAACACTGAGCGATGGACAGGACACATTAACTAACAATGAGAAATACATTTGTTTAAATATTTAAGCTTTGTTAACATTAAAAAAAAATACAACTGTTTATTTTTTGTTAATGTTAGCTCAGCTCCATTAAATAATATTTATTAATACATTATTAAAATCAAACATTGTATTTGTTAATGATAAAAGTAATGTTTACTAACATTAATGAACACTTTAAAAGTGATTTTCATGTTAACTAGTGTTAACCAATGACATCTTATGGGAAAGTGGTACTATTTTATGAAATATTGTAAAGACCATACCAATGCGGATGGTTTTTTCTTCACTTTGATCAGTAATCTCTATTGTGTTGTAGTGCTATCTGCTCTGTTCACGCTCTCTCTCTCCCCCACAAACATCACACCTCTCACAGGATCAACACCTAACCAGTGAGTCTGGGATCAGGAAGACTGGTTTAATGTTTTTAAAAGAAGACTTTTCTGCTAATCAAGGCTGCATTTACCTAATCAGAAATATTGTAAAATGAATTTAAAATTGTGAAATATGTCAGCATCATTACTCCACTCTTCAGTGTCAAATGATCTTCAGAAATCATTTAAATTAGCAGAATTGATGTTCTTTTATGATCAATTATTATTGGTTCTCAATCATTAATAATGATTCTTATATTATCAGTGTTGAAAGCATATTTTCCTGCTTCATAGTTTTGTGGAAACTGTGATATATATAGTACTTTTTAGGATATTCAATGAAAATAAAGGTCAAAATTACAGCATTTATATAAAATAAACTGAATAGACCTATATCGAGATATCTATAGATATCTTGCCTATATATATATATACATATATATATATATATATATAGAGAGAGAGAGAGAGAGAGAGAGAGAGAGAGATGTTACTTTAAACTGTGATAATACTTGCAGACTTGGTGAGCAGAATATTCTTTTAAAGACTAAAAAATCGATTTAAAAAATTGATTTACTACAAATAAATAACAATTCATGAAATAACTCAGAAATATGAGCTAATTGAAATAGAAATGTACCTGTCTCCATGAGCTGTCAGGATCTCCGCAGTCCAACATCATTTCTTCTCCTTTAGTGATGTTTGTGGTCACAAATGCACACAAATGTGCTATTTTCTGTTCATCAACAATCTGTTGGTCACAAACACATACACACGCACATATTAGCTTTAGAGAGTACATACATTTATGATACAAGTTTAATATGTGTCCCAGTTGTTTTCGAGTTCCAATGATTATCAATATTAAACATTTTATCAAGTATGATTATCAGTACATTACAATCTTTATAACTGTGCATCAAAATTAAAATACACTAAATATTCAAGCCACTGATCATCTATAATTTCTGTTTCTGTATTTTTTCACACCGCACACTATGAACAAGTAATAACATTGCACAGTACACTTCTTGAAATTCATAAGCTACTATGCCAAGTATTTAATTAATATTTGCAGTCATACAGTATTGGAGACCGAGTCTTAAATGATAACTTACCTTTCTCTTGACTCTTGACTGAAATATGTCTTTATCTTTCCCAGATGCGATGAATTTCAAAGCTTCCTTTTCAGGACAGACTCTTCTGGGTCTCATTTTCCTGTGAAATATTCAAGATCTGTTTAGGGTACACTGCATTTGCCAAAATGAAAAACAATATTTAAGAAACAACCACACAAAAAAAAATCAATCAATCAATAAATGAACAAATATATTCAGTAAATAGAGATTAAACAGCACTAACATTTACTAAGAGACTACATACAAATTTTAACAGTCTGCATGCATTTTTGACACATTTATTTTTTAAGTCTACTATTTACATATTATCAGAATCTAAATTCAGAATATATAACTTACCTTTTCAGTCTTGAATGGAAAAAAGAGATGAGAAATGGCCTTAGTAGGCTTTGTTGTATGTGGTCCCTTGTAGGCAATGTAGGAATCTCAAAAAGCTGTTTGTCCTTCAAGGTTTTAGAATTTTATTTCACAAAAAAAAAAAAAAAAAAAAAATCAATGAAGATTCTGTCAGGAAAACAGTATATATATATATATAACCCCACCCAGATATCTGGAGCATGATTGGATGAGACTCAGTTAGTTGTTGGTACTGTTTGCTGTGAGAGGGCAGGTGATAATGCTCAGGAATGTGGAGACATTGGTGCCATTAACATATAAAAAGAGAGAACAATCAGTTTTCCAGACGCTGCTGGGGGAACTGGGGGATGTGGGGGTTCTTTAAAACAAGTCACTTTGACCGGGATTGGTTTGCTTTAAGATTATGTAGCTTGAAAAATAATCAGGGATTTTTAAAAAAAACATTATAAAAGTATTTGTGTTGTATTCAAAGTCTTCTGAAGTCATACAATAAGTTTCTGTGAAAAGTTTCAACATTGAGGTATTAATAACTGAAAATGATTCCACTCCATAAACACAGTCATCGTAAAATACAGCTGAATTTGAGTTTGAGATAAAAGACATCTAAACTGACGTAATAAATTTCCCTGTCCACAGCGTCTGTTGATGCAAAGGTATCTCAATGAAACCAGTGAAATACCCTGCACATGGAAAACTGCACTAAATGGACAACCTAAAAAATTACACCAAGGGCTCCTGACCAAGAGTCAAGGATTGAGAAAGTGTAAAAGACGGTCCCCAATGAGATTGTGAATTGTGACGCCTGTTTGGTTGCCTTTACATTTATCAATATTTCATATTCTGTTTATCTATGAAACAACAATGTTGATAATAACACTAAAACAGCCATTCTTTCCATCAGAAATAGTTAAACTTAAGTAAAAACATAAGACATAGAGTGACTCGTCAGGTCGAGATGCAATACATAAGAGAATGGCCAGCACGCCGATGACTGGTCATACAGAAGCTGATCATACAGATGACCATCCATACAGACCGCATCATACAGACAGTGATCATATCCTGATGTAACCCATCGCTCTCCAGCTGGAGGAAGTGCTGCTTTATAATCACAGAACATTCACTCACTATTAAAGTGATTCTGGCTGCTAGAAAGGAGAACATATCCTACAACATGAGTAAGTTCTACATTTTCTAATCACTTATTCTACAAATGTTGCACCTATGTTTAAACATGTTTAACAAAACTGTCTTTACTTTTTTCTTTTAAGAAAAGTCAAGTCAACAGTTCACATTGTTCACTCTAAACAAGAATTTCACTTCATCAGAAAGTTCAGTCCTCAAAAAAAGGTATGTTGCTACTCAATATATTTTGAGTATAAAATGTTCTGAATACAAAAATATATATTCCCAAAAATGGAATTGCCACAATCAACAAGAATAATAGATGTCAATCTCATTTCAAGACAAGTAAACCTTTTAGTGTTAGTGTATATTCATCTGAATATCTTTCAGTTTCAGGGACCAGCTTTAACGTTTAAACCTGTGAGTTTTGGCTGTCCATGTTAAAGACTGGAAATGTAACAATAAAATAAACATCCTATAAACAAATTTTCAGCAATTATGGAACCTCCAAAGATTTGAGCCATAATTAATAATTTGTATTGTATATTTTCTATCAGCTGCATGCAGAATCTGGATTGTAGGGACAGCTACATTCGACGTTGGTGGAAAGCGAGCAAGGGAAACCATGGGCACCAATCTCAGTGTGTCCTCCCAGGTCCAGTGTTTGGGGTGACCTCCTTCCTTTCTTCCAACAGTGTCTTAAAGAAAGAACTGAACAAATGAAGATTATGCTTTCTTCAATCGACCCAAGGCTCCACTGGAGGAAAGGTGGACAAAGTCAGGAAGTTTGTGAACAATGTGATGGCCAAGTTTGTTCTCTGTGTTAATGGAGCACTGTCCATCATCCACACATAGTGTTTAACAAACCTGAGCTATATTTAAATGATGAGGTTCATTTAAGCCCTAAGGGAAATGATATATATATTTTTTACTGATATTATCCGGTGTTTGAGAGACCACAGACCATAAGCCTGATGCTGGATTGGTGCATGTTTTGGGAAAGAAGGTCTCCTGTATTTTTTTTAAGTACCTGTAAAAGTACCCAGCAGTGTGTTCAACAAATGCCTGACTTAATAAAAGTATTCCCCGGACTTACTGCTATGATCTTATTTTATTTATCTAGAATTTAAAAATAAAATAATATACAATGCCTAAAATATAAACAGCTTCTTTGTTAAAATGTTGAGTTTCAACCTAAATTGAATAATAATAAATTAATATATGGTATAATTAAATACTATTTGTATCATTTCATTTATAAAATACACTTAAATGGACCTGCTTTCTTTTCTGGGCTTTGCTTGTATGTCCAGATACCTGCTCGCTGTGAGAGGGCAGGTGATAATGTGGAGACATTAGTGTTATTAGCATATGAAGAGAGGAGACCATCAGTTTACCAGACACTGCTGGGGGAACCGGGGGTGTGGGGATTCTTTAAAACAAGTCACTTTGATTCAGATTGATCTGCTTTAAGATTATGTAGCTTGAAAAATAATCAGATTTTATTTTACTTTTTTATACTGCACTAGCCAGGAAAGACCATCATACACATTGTAGATACTGATATATATATATATATATATATATATATATATATATATATATATATATATATATATATATATATATATATATATATATATATATATATATATATATATATATATATATGTTTCAATGTTTAGGTCTACATTTTGTTCACTATTGCATGGTCATTTCTACACAGACTAAACTGTACATGCTAGACTTTTCTATTTAAATAATTAATTTTAAGTTTACTCCGTGACGTCACGTTGTTGTTCTAATCGACGTTCAGAAGAATCCATTCAACACGGCGGGTAATCACAAGCGACTGGAGCAAACTTATGGAACAACTTGTAAGTACATCAAAACAATTGTGAAAATGTCTTATTGAATATCACGATAAAGGGATGTCTTTATTTTTGGGAAATGCTGTTTTTACACAGCGCCCAAGTGATTTTGAATGCGCACAGATTTGGATTCTATTTTAGCATCACTGCTTACAGTATGATGTTAACGTCTAAGAAGGACACTAATCTTAACGTTAGCTGGCATTTCATCACTAAACGATTTGAATGTCACTGATGTTAACTGTGATGTTCAGGACTGCGTTTCTCAAAAGCATTATGAGCAAGTCGATTGTTGAGATCATTTGGTGTCAAATGCTTCTACGCTCATCCTAGCCATACAGTGCTTTTTTTGGGGAAATATCCTGATAAACATGTGTTTGTTTGTTTTTTGGTCTGTTTTTAAACAACTAGCTTCTAAGAGTACTAATCCCAAATTAGGTTTAAGCTTATACACAGACATGAATATTGTAATATATTAAAATTACAAAATAAATGTACAAACTTGTAGTAAACCTTTACAAATCTTTCTTAAACTGCAGGCTGAGCTGGATGCTGAATAGAACAGAGTGAGCCTCAACACTTCAGGTACTGTAACTTCAAGTTGTGAGAAGTGTCCGAACATAACAGGACACAGACTTGGCTTTTTCTTTTCCATTGTCTCTTTTCACACTTTACGTTTTTGTGGTTTTTTAGGTTTCACCATATCAGAGACCTGCAGGATTTCACAGACATTCATGACATTCTAAACGTCTGATCTTCATGTGAGGGCAAATCACAAACACTAACTGCCTCCATCACAGTTTTTTTTATTATTATAGTTTTTTTTTTTACATGATGTCAACATGAAAGGAGCTCTTCATGCTTTCCCAGTGTACATGTGTGAGAATAAATGTTCTTTAGGACATAAAATGTAAGAATTAACTGCCATAATAGATCTGAAATAAGAGTGGTAGAACTATGACGTCAGAGCTGTGCGTTGCTTTGAGATTTTCATATGTTTTTTTTAATGGAGTTTTTCAATTTATGAATAAAATAATGCCTGTGGTAAACATAACTTGACGATGCTTCTATTTATTTTCTACAGTGTAAACTGCACACACTCACAGCCTAAAACTTTCTTATTTAAATTAAAATTAAATTAAAAATTAAATTTATGCATTTAGCAGACGCTTTTATCCAAAGCGACTTACAGGACTTTTCAGGCTATCAATCTTTACATATCATGTGTTCCCGGGGAATCAAACCCCCAAACTTGCGCTTGCTTGCTTATTTTTATTATTTTTTGCTTATTTAGCTATTTATTAAAAACATAGTTTTTCAAAAATGAACATAACTGCTTCAATATTTGTGTCTGATGTTGTCTACACTGGATGTGACACGATCCCCATCAGTGAAATGATGCTCATTCTGTTTATGATCAAATATACTGACTCTATGTTCAGATGATGTGACACTATAGTGTGATGTCATCAGGTATAGACACACTTTTAGCTCAGCGGGGCACGGCACAACTCTCACGTTCGGTGTACACACGGTTAGACAGTGTCTGCTCTATTACAAATATTTTATATTTAAATCAATCAATAAATAACCTAAACCTGTGGCATTACAAGATGGAAAATATAGCCTAGAAAATATATTTCCACTTGCTCTGTCCTCCGTCCATGACACTGTTTCACTGCGGCGCTGCAGTTTAATCTGAACAGCTCTGAACGCTGAGTGGATGGTTAGATGCATGATGGGCTAGTATAAAAACAATAAGGTCTTTCCAGCTTTAAGGTAATTCTGCCTTTTATATATATATATATATATATATATATATATATATATATATATATATATATATATATATATATATATATATATATATATATATATTAGGGGTGTAACGATACGCGTATTCGTATTGAACCGTTCGGTACGACGCTTTCGGTTCGGTACGCGGTACGCATTATGTATACCGAACGGTTCGTTGGAGTATTTAATTATATTTGAAAAAAAAAAAAAAAAAAAGAGAGAGAGAAATATAATGATATGCGTTCAACAAGGTAGCCCAATAACCCAAACAACGTAACAGGCAACGCCCCTGACACTCCCGAAGAAGAAAAAAACACCATCTTATATGTTTATGTTAGGCTACTCAGCAGGCGCTCGCTCACTCAGTACGCGCTGAAGGCTCGTTGCAAAATAGCCAATGCGTTTAACAGACTAGAAATGAGAAGATCCTCCAATAACCAACAGGTCTGGTGTTTGGGTGCACTTTGGATTCCCTTTAAGCTATAATGGTGATGGCAAGAGAGTGGTGGATAAAAAAACAACGGTATGTCGCATCTGCAACATGACAGGGTACACCAGCGGGAATACAAAAAAAAAAAAAAACACCAGCGGGAATATCTGGGATATATGCGTCAGTACTATCTGGGAAAAGACGAAAAAAAAGGAGAAACATGCACGCAGCAAACTATCCCTGCAGCATTTAGACACTATAGCTTACAGGGAATCCAACCCAAACACCAGACCTGTTGGTTATTTTAGGATCTTATATTTCTGGTCTGTTAAATGCATTCAACATTTTGCAACGAGCCTTCAGCGCGTGCTGAGTGAGCGAGCGCCTTAGGGGCCATTCACATATCGTGCCTAAAAACGCATGGAAAACGCTAAGCGCGTCTTTCTCCTCCTTTCCAAAGCGCTCGGGCAGAAGCGCTCATGAGGCGTCTGTCTTTGCTAAGCAACAATGACGTGCTCTCTCTATGAGACGCGGAAATTTCAGCGAAGGATAAATGGATTTGCAGCTCTAAAAATCGCTTGCAGTAGCTCTGCTACTAAATTTATTTCAAAATTGCAATCCATATACAACTATGATCAGCTGTTCCTTCATCTTGGCTGAGCTCTCAACGTTGTTACGGGAAAGGATGAAGCTGATTGGTTGGTTCTTGTCACATGACCCGCGCTGCGCTTGCGGCATTCTGAAAAGTTGAGATGTTTTTACATTTTGCTGTATCTAAAACGTATCGAACCGAACCGAACCGAACCGTGACATCAGTGTATCGTATCGAACCGAACCGTGAATTTTGTGAACCGTTACACCCCTAATATATATATATATATATAAATAAATAATCTTGTCTCAGTTTTAAATTTGACTGTTAAATTATAAAGAATGACATTTTAACTGCTTTGGAACTACTTCTTTGTCATCTGAATATTGATTTTAAGTAGGGGGAAAATCAATTAAAATGGTAAATCAGATTTTTTTGTGAAAAAATTAGTTTTTTGTTTGTTTGTTTTTTAGGCCATATCGCCCAGCTCTAGAACGATCCCATGGTGAATTACTCTTCTGGGTTCTGATGTTAAAGTTCCCCCCACTCTGTTGGCATTACATATTAATGTCTACTTTAGTCTCTGACGATAAAGTTTTCCTCTCTGTGCTTATTCCAGGATGAATTGAGCGAGACATCACTGACACAAGCCCCTCTCCTGCTGATTGTGTTATCATGGACAATGAAATGTCCTGCAACACTGCAGCTGTGATGAGATGATCTTCCAGTGTTTCACATTCAGAAATACACTGATCGTGCGGGTTAAAAAAGGCTGAATATTTTTTTTTAGTTTTTGCTTCTTTTTTTAGTTAGTATTTGTAATTTATAAAGTACCAAAATAATTGCTAAATGAAAAACATTATGTATGATAAACAGTTTTAAGTACACTGCACTTAAACATTAAGAAAAAAAAAAAAAGCTTTTTAGCTTGACTTGACTAAATTAATTCATGTAATTATTATAATGTATAATTAAATAAAAAATATTTAGTTGCTTAAATATTCTTTTTTTTTTTTTTTTTTAGATAATTGGTGTCCACAAAAAAATTGGAGTATTCACAACTTATCAGTTTTTACAATGTTGAAGTGATGTGACTAAACTAAAGCACACTGGTCCCCTGTTAGATGGTCAAGTGTGATGCTGGTTGACCTTACATTTACTGTACCATTCTCTCTATCTGTGCATGCAACGCCAATGTTGATCATAACACTAAAATACCCGTTCAACAAACACTGTAAAAAGATTTTAGGGTAAAAAAAAAATAACCATATTAATACTACTAGTGCACAATCAAAAGTAATTTAAGTAATTTTTAGTAATATAAGTAATATACTAATATACATTATTGTCAAAATTGTGTATAAAGACAGATAATATGTGTAACTCATATGTCATTATTACATTCAGAAATAATGTAAAAAAAAATGGCTTAATAGAATTAAACTTAGTAGGCTTCTCATGGCAAAATCAGCCAAATAGGCATCACAATTCACCATCTAACTGGGGACCAAAGTCATTCCAACTAAATCTCTTCTGTGTGTATTTCCACACTGCTTAAACTCTCAAGCGTTCTCAACCGGTCACATATTGACAGAAAACACTGTTTCTCCACATGCAGGTGCTCCATGGCTTTGAATGAGAAACCTTTAGCATCAATATGCAGAATCTATGGGCAAATGTTATTTCCTGATGAAATAATATATTGGGGTACACATACTCATGGACATTTAGTGCAAGAAAGATTATAAAAGTATTAAAAACTATTTGTGTTGTATTCAAAGTCTTCTGAAGTCATACAATAAGTTTCTGTGAAAAGTTTCAACATTGAGGTATTAATTGCTGAAAATAATTCCACTCCATAAACACAGTCATCGTAAAATACAGCTGAATTTGAGTTTGAGATAAAAGACATCTAAACTGACGAAGTAAATGTCTCTGTCCACAGCGTCTGTTGATGCAAAGGTATCTCAATGAAACCAGTGAAATACCCTGCACATGGAAAACTGCACTAAATGGACAAACTAAAAATTTACGCCAAGGGTTAACTGTAAACTGACATTAAGAACTTTTACTTACAAACTTTTTTACTTACTTAAATTTAAGATTTTAAGATGAAATGTAAGATTTTTTCAAGCATTTTTTACAACATCTGCTGAATAGTTAGTAAAATATGCTACTCATGTCAAACACAATTGTTTTTGACAGAAAAAAAGTTGTGTTTCATTATACTCGAAATAATGTAAAATTTGCGTATTAAACGAATACAAACTATAAACACCGTAGTCCACGATAAACCCTTTAAATTTAACAGTATTCGTCAGTAATAGAACTGTTGAGTTTTAAGCTCCAGAATCTTTATAGTGCGTTTGTTATTAGAGAAAGGGCAAATCAGCCAGACATGTATCACACGTCACCATCTAACTGGGGACCAAACTCATTTTATCTAACACATGCACTCTTTACTATTAAACGTACTGACCTGCAATTGTTACCTTAAAGAGCTCTTTCTGCTGGTTTTTACCCATACAATGTCAAAAGTTTTGTTGGTGAAAACTGAAGTGTAAATTTGGTTCAATGATGTTCAATAATTTTTTTCACTTGAACAAAATCAGTTCATTTCAATGTTTCCATGTTTAGGTCACCATTTTGTTCACTACTGCATGGTCATTTCTACACAGACTAAACTGTACATACTAAACATACACGGCAACAGATCTGTGCATGTAGTGGTGATTTCTCTAGACTAAAGCACACTGGTCCCCTGTTAGATGGTGAAGTGTGACGCCTGATCGGCTGACCTTACATTTAACAATATTTCACATTCTCACCATCTCTGAATGCTATGGCAAGGATGATAATATAATGTTACAATATATGTTGATTGTAACATTGATTTTGAAATTTAGCCAAGTGAATATTTTCAAAGTCAACATGAAATCTTCAAGAAATGTCAAAGCAACCAAAGAGATGTCGCAGTTTACCATTTAACAGGGGACCTAAGTGTTCAGATCAACATTAGCACTATTCTATCCATCCATCCATCCATCCATCCATCCATCTGTCTATCTATCTGTCTGATCAAATTATCATCACTGATAGGACCTTCTCAGGAATGGGTTTTGGTTGCATTCATACGTTGAGAAGTGTACTGGGGTTAAGCCAAGAAAATTTTAAATAAATGTCAATATATATATATATATATATATATATATATATATATAGTTAATTATAAGAGGCATTACCTCTGCCCTTGAACTGTTGACAGCTGGCTGACTCTAATTATATTACTACTTTTTATTACTATTATTATTATTTGAAAAATAAAGAAACTAAGTACCTACAAACTAACTATAAAAACACTTCTCAATGTGTCAGTATTATACGTACATATACGTATATTGTGTATGTATACAATAAAAACTACATTTATTCAGACACCTTGAACATTAAAAACGCTATCACAGTTTATTTGCTATAGTTTAGATAATGGTAATAAAAGATGACAAGAACTCAGAGTTAAACTGTCAGAACAAATTCATCTTGATAATATCAGATAGCACTTAAGCAAAAAATGGTCAGGTCTATTGGCAGAATAATTTTTATCAAATTTACTGGTAGTCTACTTTATGAGGAATTTTTGGTTATAATATGTCAGTTTTTCAAAATTATATATTGATTGTTGCATTAAAAAAAAATAAGCACACTGGTCCCCTGTTAGATGGTGAAGTGTGACGCCTGATTGGCTGACCTTACATTTAACAATATTTCACATTCTCACTATCTGTGCATGCAATGGCAATGTTGATGATAACAATAAAATACCAGTTCTTGACATTCAACATACACTGTTAAAACATTTTGGGGTAAAAAATATAAAAATAAACTTTTTTTAGCATTAGAGTGAAATAATAATGCTAATAATTCAGACACTATTTTGCCTCACTGTAATGTGGTCCTCCTGGATGTTCGAGAATATGAATGTTTTAAGAGTTTAGAAGAGTTTAGGAGTTTAAAAGACTGGTTTGTGTTCAATCTCCTCTCAGAGCCTCAGAGTCTCTCTGGAACAGCAGGCATTCAGACAATAGAGGAGTGTGAACGACGTGTGTGAATTTGCCCTTACAGTTCCTGCCCCGGCCTACAGGGGCGCTGCTGAGAATGAGTTTAAACACACACACACGTCCAGGTCCCCACTTGGTCAAAATTAAAAAAACTTCACCAGGGGCTTTTTCAGTTGATTTTAGCATGATTTAAGGCATGTCTAACAGGGGACCTGAAAAATGTCCCCTCTTAGCTCTGAGGTCCCCTGTTGGTGAGTGTGTAACGACACCATGGTCCCCTGTTGGATAGGTAGACAAGTACACACGCACACACACACACACACACACACTCCGCTTACCTCAGATGCTCCTTGTCTCATCCCATTATCTGATGGCCACAGAGAACCCTCCTACAAAAAAGGAGAAAAAAAATACACAGATGTAATATTCAGAATTATTTGAATTTTAAGACAGCATAGTTTACCAGGAATATCCAATAATACTGATACTGAAATATCATACATATTAACTACACAGTACTGTTTGGTTAACAACTAATTGTTGATTAGAAAGGAACATTTAAAAATCAATAAATTGTAGTTCACCCATGGTCATAAATGAAAATACACTAGTACCGTAAATGTAAACCAAAAAAAAAAAAACCTGGTTGTTAAGCATACTGGCATTTCATGGATGATAATACATATAATAAATTATTCTTCCATTAATAAAATAAACCATTTGTCGTACTTTAATTCGATCCATATTTGGACTGATTTGATCAACTTTAATAATGCTCTGTGGTTACATATTTTCTTATGCAATAAGAAATAATCAAAATATAAAATAAAAAATATTCTACAATAAATAAATAAATAAATACACAATTTGAATAAAACCCTAAAAAAATCCATATTTAAAATGATAGACATAAAAAAAAACAACAACAAAAAACTATATAATAAAATTGAATGAATGGATGAATGAATGAATAGATAAAATAAATAAAAAGACTCAGAAAGAGCCCATTTGTTAAACTCTAACAATGCTCTGTGGCTACATGTTTCCGTTCTAATTAAAACAATCTAAAAGAACCAGCAAGTAATATGCTCCCAGACATTGCTGCTTGGTGCTTCGCTTACTTCCCTCCCCCTCGCGTTCCCTCATGAATGAAAATGAAAAGTCTCAGTCATTTAGCAGTCTCTCCCGGGTGCTGCAGTGGGCTGCGCATGTCTGAGTTTGACTGGCGTCTAGACAGAACTGCTGAATCTAATCAACATGCCACGGTCTCAGAGGGACACTGCCATTGTGTCTCCTCCAAAACACACTACCTTTCTCAAGAAATAATACATATTGTGTTTTAATTACACGTAATGTATCCAGTAAGATGTAAAATGTCACAATGCAGCATGCAGTATCCCATGAAAATTCTCTATCCAGGTGCCCATAGCATGAACAACTGGAACCTCATGCATTCTGGAGCGTGTTCACCAACCTTCAAAGGCATGACCCAGACCAATGATTTGTATTTTTGAAGAAAGATAAATGTACAATTCATTTTTGCTGCTGTCTGTCTAGTTAAAAACTGTGCAAACTTTCTGAAAACCATCCCTGGAGTGAGATGAGACACCCACACATGCAGTGCTCCCTCTCGTCAGCTCAGTGCACTGCTGCAAGTTATTTTGGATTAGACACAAAGAAGACCTTTCCAGAAGTAAACACACACACACCCCACTCAAGAGATTTTTAGGCCCTGCTGTTTTCTTCTTTTCTAAGATAAAAGCTCACCCGCATAAGATATATCAAACAAGGCTTAGAGATGACACAGCAGGTGAGAAATTCATCAATTCAGTATTAAACTCTATATTTTAAATAATTATAAATACTTAAATACTTTTATTTATATAGTAACATTTAAAAAAAATAAAGTTCACCCATCAATGAACATATATCAGAAATACTCAATTACTCGATACTCAATTACTTGATATTCGATACTCATTAACCAAACTGTCATTATAAAAAATGTAAATAATAAAAAAAGGTTACAAATAAAAAGAATCATACAATAATAATGATGTGTTCCCGTTTTCATCCCATACTGCATTTGCTTTATGCTGTTTATATTTTATGTTGTTCCAATGCTATATCCATTTATTGTATTCTGATTTGTCTGCTTCTTGTAATAAATTGCTCTTCATACGGTTTCCTATTTGCTTAGCAGGCTCCGTAAAGTGATGTTTGGTTCTAAGCTTTTGTGTAAATAAAACATGATTATTATTTTTATGAAGACAGCAAAGAGACAGGAAATTGCTGGCAACTGGCATGTTCCATTCGAACCATGTGAGCTTCTAGTAGAGCTCTAACATTCCTTTTTCGTTTATTCCCATCTTAATATGGAGGAAAGTTTACAGAAGGTTGTGAAAGTGTTTAAGCAAGTGTGCTGCTGCGGTTAGTACAGAGGGAGTGTGACAGGGTCTCACCGGCTGCAGAGAGAGATCCTGACTCTGTGCCTGACTCGCCCGGCTCAGGAACGACCATGTGGCGAGTTTGTAGTGGTTGAGCAGACACACGACCACCACGACCATCACAGTCATCACAACGATTATGATCACGATCTGCACAAACTCCAGTTCAGCTGCAAAACAGAAAGACAGAAAGAGTTTAGAACAATGCCGAATGAAAAAAACACCACAGATCCTGTTTACAATTCAAGAATCTTAAAAATAAATAAAGTTTAGTCTCATTTTGAACAGAAGATGGCAGCAGAGTCCAATCAACATCCATAATGACTACAAAGCCCCAAATTGGGAGATATGATATCATCTTCCAAAAAAAGACGATGCATTTTGATTTGACATGGACAACAGAAAGAAAATAGTATAGACTTGGAATGAGATCAGTTGTATCAGCTTCAGATATCAGAGAATTCTGAAGAAGTTCTGCGGCACTATTTAATATCATCTGGCACCACAGGCAGCATTTTTGATTTGAGGGTGAATAACAGCTTATTTTTCTGTCTGTTTCTCACTTAAATCTATCATAAAGCTTCAGATGACGTGGAATATAGTGCACAGGTCATATGAAATAAAACTTGTTGCTTTTGAGATCTTGAAACCTGTTGTCTATGAATTACCACATTAAAGAGATATTTCAGCTTTATTCCAATAGCCTGGCCTACAAGAACCAAAGTAATGAAGGTAAACAGCTTGATCAAGGTTCGGTCTAAACCTGAGGATCACCCTGCTGGACTCACACTTGCTCTCTCAGTCAAGACCGAAACTGTTTCTCAGATGGAAATGCTTTTGGAGTCTATAGGCTCAAAAACGAGCCCTCCACCAAATGTGCCAAGGGAACGTTCTGGAACCTCGTACAGTCGAGTAAACCGAACAGAGGCTGAAAGTGAGAGTGGCATGAAGAGAGAATGAAAGAGTGAGTTGTTGCCTGCAGTGCAGTACTGCGGGATACTGGCACTCGCACATCAAAAGAAACAAACACTTCTCTCCTAATTTAGGGCATAAGAGGAGGAAGCAAAAGAGGGAGAGAGCAGAGGGGAGGGCGAAGAAGAGAGAGAGAGAGAGAAAGAGAGAAAAAAAGAGAGGACACAGACAGGCAGCCAGGCAAAACAGACAAAGGAAGTGACAATCAGACAGGAGGGCAGATAAGACGGAGAGAATGAGACTCAGATCAAGATTCCGGTAAGAACAAATAAGACTTCAAACACAAGCCTTTCAGACTGGAACTGAATCAATACAAAACGAAATCACAGCAGGCTTTAAACTGAGCTGCTCCTCTGACTTTAGATCAAAAATACAGGAAATAAAGGCAAAGTCTTTTTAAATGTGCAGTGGGGATTTGCGAGTCCACATTGAAAATCTAATTTAACCTGGAAACAAACATTTCTAGGATGCTGAGACGCGAAAGACAAATAAAGGATGTGAAATTAATTTAAAAATACTTCAAATTCTGCAGTAGTTCTCGTCACTCACTAATCAAATTAGCATATCTGTGACATTGACCGTGTTGAACTTGTTTGTACAAAAGGTCAGTTTTTTGGCCTTTACAGAAGTACCGACTCAAATCATAAAACCATACAAAAATTTCAATTTCGTTTCTAATCATTTGGATGAAATCATTTTTAACAAAATATAAATTTCAATGAAAAAGACAGAAAAATGCAAAGCAGAGGCATTTTCTTAATTGCATTCAAGACTTCTGGACCCCACTGTGCTTAACTGCTCAGACCAATTACACTGATTTTGTTTTCAGGGTAACTCTTACAAACAACACCCTAGCAACCAACTTAAACACCTTAGCAACAGACAGCAATGTAAAAAGCATAGAAGCACCAAGAGCTCAGCATGGGCAAGCATCACCCAGATTTTCTGACAAGATGTAATATAAATAATTAAATTGTTATAATAAGATAAACAATTAAAACCCATAACATACTCTCTTGATTCCTCTTTTAAAACTCCTTGGTGATTGTTTGCCCAAGATAAAAGCTTGTGGAACATGATAGTTGGTTTCTAGCCGGTCTAAGCTGTCAGTAGACACTTCTGGACCAACAACATGCCAGCTTCTGGTGATTAAGCTGGTTTTTGGGACACAGTAGCTTGTTAACTAAGTAATGACCAATTTAGATCAGCTAATGGCCAGCCTAGACCAGCTAGAAACCAGCCACAATGTAGATTTGGTTTATTTCATTTGGTTTTCAAAGTGCTCACATTCAAGTGCATGACTTTCTGTAACACCCGGATCCAGACAAGACACTTCAGCCTGAGGAAAAAAAAAAACCCTACAGAGATCGAAATCCAGTCTAAATCAGTACATTAAAACACTCAAACGTTTGAAAACGAATCCCGTCTGAACAGTGCTTTAGTGAAAGTGTTCTTTGATTGTTACGATGTCCTGTCCAATTCTCCCACTGACACACTCTCTGTCCTATTTAACACTGACCTCTCATGCCAATCACAGAGAGACAGAAAGAGAGCGTGAACAAATGAGAGAGGGTCTGTCTGGGTATCACAGACTGCAGATTAGCCATACACAGACTGAGTTTCTCTCTGCAGACCACAGAGAGAGGATCAAAATCCATCAGGCCGTTGTCACCAGGCAGAGCAGACAGAAAGCGCTAGACCAGACGAGAGAGAAAGTGGGTGATGAGGAGGGGGGGGGCAGAGAGACAGAGAGCGAAGGTGTGAGAGAGAGAGAGAGAGAGAGAGGCAGAGGAAAAGAATAGAGATTTGTAGATGGAAAGAACCAAAGTGAGTCTTGAAGGTGACCTATTCAGTGGAGTAGATGGAGGTCACATCCGTAGGTGTCATGGCCTGGCCACTTTATGAAAAGCTTATGACAAGTATATGTCTGATACAGACAAAGAGACATCTCTAATTGTAAAGCAGAAGCTTTCATCATCAGTGGTTGTGCTCCAGTGCTCCATTTTTCCATGGCTGGATACCAGTTCAGTGAAACAACAGAACAAAAATTATTAAAAATTATGATTTTTTTTTTTGTTAATAAAATGTTTCTATTAGTATGTTTTTTTAAATATAGTAATTATTATTACCTATAATTACTATTACATTCCGAATTTTAGATCTAAATGATCACACATTTATTTTCTTCAGTGTTTGATGGCTAGGCTGCCCGAAACAGCTCAAGTTACATGTGTAAACAATGTGTTATTTTCCTGTGAACACCACCATTTCCTGTTGAACACAGTGTGTTGTAATAACATGAGTGCTATTCTATAGAGACCCACCAAGTTTTATCAATAAATCAAATATTAAAAAATATAAAAACTAAACTAGAAAAAAAATACAACATTGAAAAAACAATCAGTCTCTGTTTTTACTTGCAAAAATGATTGCTCACTCAATTAGAACCAAAGATTGGCCAGGTTTGTTAAATAAGTGTCCAACAAAATAGTAAAGTTGACTAGCATATTTAATAGCACAAGGAACGCTATATTCACATACAGCTGAGAGATGCAAATTCTTGAAGAGTGAGCATTTATTGTTTAAAGCAGTGAACTGCACAAATGTCACGTAATACCCTAAAGGACTGCAGCAGGTGTGTGTGTGTTAGACAGTACTCATGATCACATGACCCCCCCACCCCACCCCCCACAACTTCTACTCTAACATTCAGAGGGGTGTCTGTGTATGTGAGTGAGAATGACCTCCCGTTGTAGCCAGATCGGTCTTGATGCTTAATGCTACAAACACACACTAATCCTAAATAATTAACAGCGTCACACATAACACCCAGTGCCACACACACACTGCTCCTCCAGACGGTCTGGGAGATGGGCACCGTGCACCAGACGCTGCATTGTGCCAAACTAGTGCCGAACAACACCTGTTGTGTGCTTACCTGAGGTCAAATCCTCAGCACAGTGTAACCACGAAACAACAAACTAAAATCAATACAACAAGAATAGACATGAGAGATTGGGATTTATTTGTCTTTTTTTGGACAATTTTCATATAAAAATTTAAAAAATAATAAAAAACATTCCAAGAAAACATCCAAATGTATCCTCTTAAATCTGTCTGCAGTGCTCTAGAGGTACAACTTTTCCAAGGAATTTCCAAGGTGTGTATATTAAGAGTTTCTCTGGCTCAGTGGTAGAGCATTGCATTTTCAGCACAAGAGATTGAGGGTTCGATTCCCGGGGAATGCATGTTAGAAAAAAAATATTAACCTAATTGCTTTGGATAAAAGCGTCTGCTAAATGCATACATTTTATTTTAATTTAAATAAATTATGTTCTTTTGATGTTCCTATTCATTAAACAATCAAAATCTTTTAAACTTTTCCTCAAATATTAGCACTGAATGTGTTGTGACACTGAAAACTAGAGTAATGCTGGACAGGAACAAATCACATTTTAAAATTTTTATTTTATACATTTTTTATTTTATTTTAGATATTAGTTTACAGTATTTATTAGCATTTATGAAACAAATGCAAACCTTTTGTGCATAAAAGACTTCGTCTTCTTAGTCTTAAAACCTTAGGCTAAATTTCTGCTGCCGAGGACATTTGAAGAGTTATTGAAGAGATTAAATTGACAAGTAGAGTGATTTTGTTTGTCAGTGTGTTTATCATGGTCAGGACGACACTTCTTCATAACATCCAAGTGTTTTGACAGGCAATTGAAAGTGTCAGTGGCGAGACGGCAATAAGCGTTTTTGACCGTTTCCTACCTGACGGAGATACACGCATCTTTCATACAAAGAACTCTTCATCTGGGATCTGATTTAATGTGGCGTTTCATTTATGCCACCTTTTGCTTTATGGGTGCATACGCCTTTTGGTGCACTAGTGGAAAATTTCCAAAAAGGTCTGACAAACCGGTCTGAGGGCGTTTGTAAAGAAGCAATCACACAGGTTGTCTGTGTGCTGAAATGAAAGGCCAGAGGCATGCAGGGACAGTGAGAGAACAACACAGAACAAGCTGGCAGACTGGCACCCTGCTGGGCACCAGGAGAGTGGGCATCCAGCCCAGCCATGCAGAGGAACCATCAAACAAGCAGCACAGACAATCTGAACCGGGTGCCACTGCCACGTTCGCCAACGCAGCCCCTTCTCCACAGCTATGCCACACGGGAGCTTTCACCATCAATAACGAGATTATTTCAAAAGAAACGCAGACGTTGAAGGGGGAGGGGTAACTTCGCGGTGAAAAAACACATATTTCGGCTATGGAAAGATTTTGAGTCTGTTCTTGTGACAATGTATAATTACAGATTCAGCTTTATAATCATAGTTTGCGTGAGCCAAATTTAACCCACGCTTATTTTGGACTCCACGGTTAAGGGTGGACGAAAGAGCTAAAGGTGTGGTGCATTTTGTGGTCTAAACATCAGCTCACCAAGCCCACATACTCCGACAACCATGACCAGGGTTATAAAAACCTCGCCAGACACGCTTTAGGTCTTTATGTCGTTTAAAAAGGTGCAATAAGCGGAACAGTTTGCCTTGGGGCATACATAGCTATGAAGGGAGTTTCTGAAGATCTGTTGGAATTGTGGGAAAACAGCCTCACTTTCTGAAGCATTCTTCCATAACCGCCAGATGAACTTGAAGGAAGAGCTTCAGTGGTGAGAATCACACTACTGCATCCGAGAACATTCAAGTTCGGGTGGGACAGAGTTCACCGGTGACATTTCCAAAGAGCAGGTTCAGCGAGAGGAGAAAGAGAGAGGGAGAGTAGGAGAGCGAGGGATAAAGAAAGGGAGAAAGTCTGTTCTTTATTCCTCAAAGCCGTGTTGTTGTTATTAGCCACACCCTCCATCTTATTAAAACGTCATCCTTCATGGGTGGTCCCGTTTAACGCTAAGAAGAACAAAGTATGGATTTCTAACGAAGCACAGATCGTTTTGTGGTTTACTCGGGCTGTCGTGGCTAATGAGTCACTCCCTGAGGCTGGATCCTGCACCAGCTGCACTGCTGCTTTTAAAAGCTTCAAGCAGAACAGGCAGATGATATGCAGACGGTTACAGGTTTGGGTCTTGCTTGGAGCAAGATCTGCTACAAAGACATGTGTATACAAAATCTATTCTACTGTAAGTACCACTGTAAATAAATGCTGTTCTTTACAGCGCTCTATTTAATAAAGAATCTTACAATATGCGAGTTAAAACAAGTGTTTAACGCTGATAATAATAAGAGTTACTTGAGCACCAAATCAGAATATTAGAATGATTTCTGAAGGTTCATGTGAAACTGAAGACTGGAGTAATGATGCTGAAAAATCAGCTTTCCCATCAGGAATACATTACATTTTTTTATTAATTAATAACAAAAAAGTACTGTAAATGTTAGGGTTAGGGTTTTATATATATATATATATATATATTTTTACATTTTACAATATTTTATCATCAAATAAATGCAGCTTTGATGAGCTTTAGAGATGTCTTTCAAAAACATTCAATGTATTTTTTTAGATGTTTATCGTAAAATAACTGCGTGACGAGTGGGGCGGGGCCGAGGGCCGTGGGAACGGGGCAAGGCCGGTGGAGTGATTGGAAATGAGCGACACCTGCTCGACCCACCGGTCCCGAGTCCCATGGAGGAGATGGAAGGATATAAAACAGGAGCGACAACAGTGAAGGACGAGAGAGGACCAGGCCTGGATTTTAGTTGTGTTTTGATTTTGTTTGTGCACGGCAGTCGTCCGTGAGGGGCTGCCGCGCTGTTTTGTCTTTATTTAATGATTAGAGCTTCAGTTTGATTGTCTGCCGGTTCCCGCCTCCTCCTTCCCCTGAAAGAATATTGTTACAAACTGATTTCCAGAAATGATTAAGGCTATAAATAAATCCATACTTATTCATTTTGGGTGGTTTTATAGCCAATAACGAAATTTCTAAAAACAATAAAATTACAATCAATAGTTTTTGTTGATGTCAAATGAATGTTGTGATGTATAGGTGAATTTAGGTCGCAATCACAATTTTAATGTGCAGTAGGAAATACAATTAACTATTAATTTTGAAATTAGTAGTTGATGAGAAAGTTGAATGGTAGAAGTGGGACCCGTTTTAGAAAAGCGCTATTCGAGAAGTTTACGATTATCTAGCAGCATCTATTTAAGCAAGCGCTCAGTGAAGGCAAAAATAATCTAAAGCAATTGTACACAATTAAAAATCTAGTATTGGTTGGAAAATATTCAGGATTGTCTACAATGTTAACCCAAAGCGCACTACAGGCCAACAAATGAAAGCGGTAGACCCAATTTTAAAGGAAGACTCAATATTAAAAGTATCGGTCAAACTGATTATCAGCTAAATTTGAGAATTTGAGTTGAAGTGAGCTGAGGCTACTCTTGTTAAAGCAGGGCATTGTGCGTGGGCATCAGGGTCATCCTGGGTAATGCCAAAAGCACTCAGACTGGCATGACGACACTGGCCTTTATCAATAATTCATAGTGGCACCTCGGGGCTGCTTAACCCGGCCCAGCTTCCAGTGTGCAGAGCTCAATGTGGAGCCATGACTGCAAGAGAGGCTGCTTTTCCAATAGACAATCTGTTTGGCTCAATGTCTGAGGGCCCTTTTGTTTAGGAACTTTTAATATATTATTATCCCATCAGAGCTGCACCTTTTGCCATGTTTTTAGGTGCATGTAGATATCTGTGAAGTACTCAAAATGCTGCAGAATTCAAAGAATCATTCAACAACATATGTTCATGTTTAGCAGAAGCATATGTGAAGAGTCTCTGTGAGAGGCAGGAGAAACTACTGAAAGGCCTTTTCTACCTACTGTGTGGGAATTCCCCAGAACTAAATTCATTATTTATGATCCAGACAGAATATGAACTTCTCACTCCAAGAACAGAGAAAGAGTCTGTGTTTACAGAACCATCACTGACAGGCCAGCCAGAGCAGCAAACAGCACAAAGCGAACACCACAACACAACACCAACATCATATCTAGACAGACGGACGGATGAACAGAACTACTAATGATATTACACGATGCTTCAGCCAAATCTTAATTTAATATCAAATTCTAGATCCAAACATGCTTTTGTTGCCAAGGCCTTCCAGACGAAGGGAGTTTTCACTGGTAAACAAGTATCACTTACTATGGTAAACATAGTTATTGGCCAAAGCACCAACCTTTTAACTGTTCAAATGAAGACAAAAAAATGTTTTTGAAATTATTTTTAAGGCTGCATCAAAAATACAAGTAAAACAGTAATATGGAGAAGTTAAAAGAACAGGTTTACATTTTAAAGTGTAATTTGTTCCTGTGACAGCAGTCTTCAATTTTAGTGTCACATGACCCTTCAGAAATGGTTCTAATATGCGGATTTGGTGCTCAAGTAATTTTTCTTATAATTATCAATGTTAAAATCAGTGCTGTGGAAACTGACACACATTTGTTTCAGGATTCTTTGATGTACAGCAAAGGACTGAATTTATTTGAAATGAATTTGTTCTTTGACATTATGAATGTCTTGATTGCTCAAGTTTAAGCATCCTTGATGAATAAAACTTTAAATTTTTTGATCATAACGATCAAAATTGTAACAATGTTTAACAAATAAAGTTAACAGTAAATAAGGTTTGAAACTTCTTACAATGAGTTCAAGATGACAATTTATACTCTTAATAATAGAATTAGTCAATAGCTCGAACAAAATAAGAGGCAACACTAGAAAAATCTAACTTAACTTTTCAATTAAAGAAATGTATGTCATTACATTGCATTACATTACATTACATAGCTGTCAGTACAAACAAATGTCTCTATCGATCCATAAATGCTTGCACGCAACCCCTAGACAGTTGTCTTGTGGGCACTTTGTTGATAAAGTCCGGAAGGCAGGAGACATTTACTCCAGACTGGAGTTAAAACACTGTCTGCTGGGTTTGTACTACCAGACGCATTCAGAGACAGATTGCGGAGACGGCGGAGAGCCGAGATCAGACATTTACGGAAACATTACGCGCGTGAAGCAGCTGATAAGAGCTGACAGCCAGACAAGACTGCAGGCGGAATTAAATAAAACACACTGAGTTAAACTACCCGCTCTAGCTCGAGTCACATTCACAGACGTCAAAAAGCAAAAGAGCTCAGACATAATTAACCACAAAGGGGGGGAAAAAAAGTAAAAGACTCACAAATCTCCATTCCCTGGAGTTGGGATCCGCATGTGATGTTGGAGCCATCCGGTGCGGTGAGGTTTCGCATGGAGTACGAGGGAGACTTCAACCGGTGCACAAGCCAGCCGGTGTGCGCACGTCAAACAGCTCACGCGGAGACTGAAAGCCTTCGGCAACTGCCTTGACATGCTGTTTTTTCACTACATGCTCTCGGGTAACCGCTTCACTTCGTTCTGACTTACTAAACTGAACTCGTCTGCTCTATATCTCTTTTTCTGACCCCTCCGGTTGAACACAAAAATCTGAGTGTTTGTGAGATCAAGCCGACGGAGCTTCTCTCCACCCCCTCCTGCACACCCCCACACTCTGCAAGAGTCTACTCGCACGCACGGCTGGTCTGTCGGTGACCGGCTGAGAGGGGGTGGTCGAGCGCAGCGCTCAAGTGTCTAGTGTCACACCTCCCCATTAATGCCAGACACAAGCAGTCAAGGCAAGCATTGTAGGGGGCTGACCTTGGGGTGACCCCGCTGTCTGGTGACACAGAGCACATGTGTCCAGAACTACAGCCCCCCTCCGTCCAACTACAGCCCCTACAGTCTGTCTATAAATAACCTGGCAGCTATATGGGCTTTTATTGTGAAGCAAGGCAATATACTTGAATCCACTCTGGGCCAAAGGGGAGGAAGAGGTGCTAAATCGTCTGTAATTCAGAGAAATGCATAGACTTTTTATTCCCATATAAAATAAATAAATAAGCAACATATAAATAACCATACATGCAATAATATTCTACTTTTAGTCTTGGTACTAACTTAATCTACATTAAAATATATATAAAAATAAATATATAATAATAATATATTTTAAATAATATATTTTAAAATATTTTTTGTCATATATATATATATATATATATATATATATATATATATATATATATATATAAATTGCATAAAAAAATAATAATAATAAATAAAAATAAGACTTCTTTTTTTCCACAGATTGGCCATGTTAGGGATGTTAAAATTAACGTTTAACTTAAATCTCTCCCCTAGTTAGCAATTCAGCCCTCAGGGGAATAAAATGACATTTATCTGTCTGAGGTCTAGTCTGGAAGTCGAGTCGAGTCGATCTCTACACACATATGAGCCCCTTTCACACTGCCATTCCGGCAAATACAGGGGTAAAGTGTTCCTGTAATTGCTCCCTGGTCGCTAGATTTGGCACTTTCACACTGCCAGTGATGACCCGGTATATGTGCGTGCTTTCATACACAACCCCTGAAGATCCCGTAACGACACGTGACATCAGCGCGTGACGTGTAATGTACGAGTCGACAAAGCTAGGCACGTTATACTTTAACTGAAGCAAGCAAACGATCTCTGCGTCAGCGCGGAAAGTGAGGAACTAACTGATCTCTGCTTCATTACAGTTTGCACATATGTTTTCGTCGCGAATGTTGATCTTCCTTCAAAACAGCCGGTAAAAGAGTCGCGCGATAACGCGCGTCATCACTTCGATACCGAATTAGATCTGGCTTTTGTTCACACAGCGCTCGTTCCGGATCGATTACCGCAATGTTACTATGTGCCCGACCCGGGTTCGATTCGGTAATCAATTCCGGGACGTGGTTGCTTTCACACAGAAGGCGACCAGGCAATGTTACGGGAATATTGCGGGTCCGACGTGCAGTGTGAAAGGGGCTATGCAGACAGACACATCCCCCCGGTAAAGCAGACATGGGGGAGAGACAGAGACGGGGGTTTAGGGGTCAAGTCTGAATTTGAATGGCTGTCTGAGGAGGAAGTCTCTGGGGCAATGAGGTGGATTCTCCCAGCATGCTAATGCTTATGGGGCTGCTTTTGAGGTAAGCAAGACCTGCCACTACATACTGTAAACTACCAGACCATATCTTTCTCTACATCATAACATCTAACCAAAAAAAAAAAAAAAAGAACATTCAACAAAGTGAAAAAACGGATTACATTTTTTTATAATGAAATAAAATTAAACCAAACAGAAGCTTTCTGATGAACAGCACCACCACCGCTTATCCAAAAATCTATCTATACAGCAGAGCTCTTCAACATTTTCAGCCGTTTTATTTTTCAGATGAAGCAGGGACTCAACCCCCAGCTAAAATTAAGCACCGTATTTTAAGTCTGGTTCATAATAATGACATGAACTGTATTATTTGAATCCTTAATCATGGCATTTTGCCTGCAAATCTATTAAAACAGTCATTATTGATGTACAGTTTACAGTCAACACATTCCATTTTGATCTGACTTCATTTTAATTTGGGATGGACAATGAAAAATTCTTAAATGCAGCTTTTGTCAAAGTTAACATAACTTTAAAAAAAAAAAATACAACAACTGACATGTATTCATAATTTACCTACAAAAAATAGTTTGTCATGAAAAAGTTAAAATTCAGCAGGCCCCCTGCAGTACCACCTTGGACCCCCTAGGGGGTCGCAGACCCCATTGAAGACCCCTGTTTTTTATTCAGCTTAAAATCAACAGCAACATAATATAACAAGAACATTTTAAGTAGTTTATGTTAGTACACACTGTTATGCTAATAGAGATAGCCGTGGCTAACAAAGATTATAATCCTACCCCTTGAAGAGTTTGTAGCCTGATGGTTTACCTGATGTTCATAACAAAAAGGAAACTTTACAAGACCAAACAACGTGTCCAACAAATAGTTGATGACTACATCCTCAAAATACCAGTGCTGTTTTCCAGATAACAGAAAGGACTAAATTACACGGTGAGCTTCACTTGATGACAGGTTTCTTTTTTTTTCTTTTTTCACAACCCATCCCATGCCCATGTGGCAGCTATAAAATTGTGCAACCCGGTCGGACGACAGAGGGGAAAATCCTGTGAAAGAGCGAGATGCAGACATGTGAAAACATTCCAATTATAACCTGTAATATAACTGCAAGAATAAAAATGGCAGCCGTCGCAGAGACACTTCCATCTGCAACCTGCGTTCTGTGATATTCGCACAAATCCCTGCAGGACGTGGCGTGTGAGACGGGGAGGAAGGGGAAATTGTCTTCTTGTGCGAGTGAGTTTATGACCGGGGATTGCTATCTGCAAAGCCAAGATGGGCCGCCTGCAGATGTGGTGCACTGCAGTGTGTGTGTGTACATATATTATATATATATATATGTGTATTATATATATAATCATCAGGTACTGAGTTTTTTTTCACCTCTCTCCTGCAGTCTGCTGAGCATCGTAATGGGTCGTCTGCCCAGGAGTGAGGTAATGTCTAGGTTTAATGCCAGCCTCCTGCACTGGCGCACACACAGGGGCACAACAGGAAGAACAGCAGGCGCTGAAACTCCCAAAATGGCTGCTGTTGTGACTCTTAATGATGCTGACAACGTAATTAGCATTTTGCTAACGAGCCACATGGCAGCACTTCCTTCCCCGGACGCTGCCATACGGCCTTGCGGACAACACCTGCGTACTCTCGGACCCCCTTTATGACACATCATCTCCTCGGTAATACAGACGCAGAGACTGCAAACAGTCATCAAAGCGGAAGATCTCGGTGACAAATAACCGGGTGTTTCGCGAAGTGGGCCACTGCCCAGCAGGCTGTCAGTTCTGACTCCCAGTCACAGCAAAATACTATAAAAACCTCATTAAATAATAACAGCACTCCATATGTCCAGTTGACATCTTTGCGTGTTTACAAACAGGAGAAGCTAACCTGGGGGTTTGATGTGTCCCTGTTGGGGAATTTTATAAGTAGGAAATAAAAAAAAATCCAAGCACATAGAAACAAAGAGCAGTAACAGCAATATGTGTTCAAGTGAGCACTAGAAATGTGATGAAGGCCTGTGTTTGTTTTCACAAGAGAAATCCAGGTTGAAGGTGTAGCTCTAAATATTTAAAGGTATCGTTCTCTACCCAAATTTTTTAATTAGTCATCATTACTTATCCTCATGTCTTTCGAAACCCCTGTGACTTTCTTTTTTTGTGTTAGTGAAAAAAAAAAAAAACGTTTATAGCAGACTAAGCTTCTCATTTCTATGCAGTGATAATGACTGAGGGCCAAAACCCATCCAGCAAGATTTTCTATGAATAATGTCTTTGTCTAGGACCAAAGAGTAAGTGTATAGCTTTAGAAGTTTAGTGCACAAGTCAATATGGAGATTTCATTACACTTTTTGGCCTTTTAGGAGCCACTGAACTCCTTCACCTTCACTGTGTATTGAAGAGAAGAGTTTGGATATTCAGCTAAACTTCTCCATTTGTGTTCTGTAGGAAGAAGAAACCAATGAGTTTGGAATGGCATGAGAAGAGTAAATTAAAGGCTTGCAAAATTAAATTCTAAATCTAATGAATTTTTCAGATAAAAACCGATTTTAAAAAGCTCTAGTTTTGCTTGTTTTAGGGCTGCACTATTTAATAATAACAAACAATGATATATAACAACAACAACAACAACAACAAAAACAACAATAATAAAAATAATAATACAAGTAAATTTATTATTAAATAAAAAACAAATATGTAATATTTTTTAAATGTAATAAAAGACTTTTAAGAAAAAGAACAATATTAATTTATTTTTTAAATTACTTTATTAATTCTCAAACATTAAACCCTTCAGCTTTTATTTTGGTGGACCAGCGTGGGGATCCCTTAAAGCTTCTCTTCGGTTTACATCAGCCAGTTTATAAGTGCTTCTCATGACAAGTTTTGGAAGACGGTTGGCGCATATTGCATTCCCAAATGCACATCATAAGTAATCCAAACTCAGATCAGATGCAGATATGTTTTTGTATGGAACATCATTAACTCTAAGACACTGAAAACACTGGATCTTGAGCGGCTTGCATGTCACTTCATGGTCACTCTGAAACATACAGCGCATATATTGAATTAAATCAATAATAATAAAAATAATATTATTCTGCAACATTAATAAATGACGACAATTATTATAGGAGTAAACTATGTCTTTAATTCACCAAAAGCAGTGATGTACAACTCACAATACAATATTATGTATACGCCGTCACCATGACGTTAAGCTTAATTCATTTCCTGTTTCAAACCTCGGAGCCTCTAAACTGAAACAGATCTGGGCCTAGGGGCAAACCATGAGCTGACAAAATGGTTTAATCTTTTCTTTAATAATAAAGTGATTTTTAGCTCTCTACTGCAGACTGAATCACACACTCATTCAGTTGGTCCCGATTTAGCAGACAGCGATCTGTGTTAAACTGATTTGGCTTCACAGCATCAGCAATTTTTTGTGTGACGTTTGGTTGAACTAACCCTTTAATATAAGTCTATGGATCACTTTTATGGTTTTAACTTTAAAAACAATTCTGTGATCAATTACCCTCATTGCCATCTAAAACCATAAGAATTATATTTATCTTTAAAACACGATCTTTTCAATAATCCACCTCTTAACATATTCAAGCTTATATTTCCTCACAAGAACATAAATGGTTTCAAAGTAAACAATGATTATGACCATCAAAAGTCTTCTTTTTATATCTGAGTGGAGAGTGTGTTGTCTCTATACTGTAAGTCAAAGCTGAAACTATATCCCTTTCACGTCAACTTAACTCCCAAAAGAGTTAATAACCTTCCCGCTTGGAGGAAGTGATGTTTACATCAGGGCCCTCATATTTTCACTCCACTCCCCTGAGTCACATGTTCAACCTCCAGCCAATCACCACCCCCAGTTCCCCAAAAACTGAACACAAGGCTGAGAGCACAGCAGACTGGCTTAAAAAGTGTTTGCCACGACACACCTCATTCGTATAGGTCACCAGGGAGAGAAAGTGGCACATCTGACTCGAGCTCAGCTGACCCGAAACTTCAAAGCTCTAACCCAGAAAAAAAAGAGACCAACACACACATTCACTGCTTCTATCATAACAACTACAAAATTAAAGCTATTCTAAATTATGACTATTTCAGTGGTTATCCATAACTGAAGTCGAATAGATTTTTGTGAGGTGATGTCCATGCATAAGCGCAACAATGCTAGGGCGACGTGGGTGATTGCTAGGGATGTAACGATTAACTGCAAACCAAATATGTGACGATTCAAATCGGTCGAGATGTTAAACAAATCACAATTCATTTAGGGGTGGGAGTTTATATGAATGCACATCTGAGGGGAACTTATGGTCTTTAGAAAAGTTTAGATTGTATTTTTCCTTTCGTCTTGCCCCTTTATAATGCATATTCAAGTTCTTAGGTGCTGTGCTGCTTCGTTTACAACAGAAACCAAGGAAACACTTTAAGTGCCACCTGCTGGTAGAGAGTGAATCGGCATCTCCTGCAGATATTTTTATGTATAGTTTCACAAAACTGAAGTCAAAAACCATTATTGCGAAATTATACAATTTAAATAAAAATAACTGCTCATGTTGCATGTATGTAGCATCTTTGTTTGGATCATGATTACAATACTTTTTAAATTTTCACTTTTATCCAAAGCGTCTTACAAATGAGGACAATACAAGCAATCAGAACCAACAAAAGGGCTATATTAGTATATTATTATAGCTAGATTTCATTTTCACAAAGAAACATGCAGCATTTTGTACAAGCAATAATAAAAGGACACATTTAATTCATAATTTGTCGTGAATCAAATCAAATCACGACTTGAGTGAATTGTTACATCCCTAGTGATTGCTATATGGTTCCTTAAATTGTCTGAACAGAATCAAATCAAACTGGAACTGAATTAAATCCAGGATTGGTTTGAAAGAGGAAATCAATCCTCAGCCTTAATGTTGGATAATACTTTTGCACTTGTGAAACTATAAAGCAAGTACGCAATATGCATATTAAAAATTTGGGAGTACAAGTGCTTTGCTGTAATTCATCCATACACATACACAGACATAATGGAAAAAAGACAGACTGCAACTCACTTTTCTGGCATGATGTTTTTAACAAACAAAGAGCCATTAAAAACAGAGCAGAAACTAAACAGCACCTCAGCAGGATACATTCTTCTCATGTTTCATTCTCTCTCCTTCATACACACACACACACACACACACACTAAGAATTAATTTATTCCATTCATGCATCTTCAAGCAACAATGCGACCTGACATCCTGCAATCAGAGAGTGAATGAGTTTAGGGTCTGAATTTCATCCATACAGCCATGACTGATATGACATAAAAACACATTACGAGACATTATGGGTAAACTGGAAATGAGCTAATAGGATGTCTCGGTATGAAAGTTTTTATTCACAGAGGGGAGAGAGAGGAGACGATATTTGTGAGAAATGAACACCTCAGGGGAACAAAAACACAACGGGTTGGAAGAAAGAATGAGAAAGATTTCTCATTTACATTCCAACTCATTTAAAAATGGTTTAAAAATGGGCAAACATTTTGGGTGCGGGAGGGCAAATGATAAAAAAACAACAACATAGCGAGATTTGTCATATCATTTTGTGAATACAGCCATTTAGGTTGAGCAGCGAACTGCTATAAAGGCATTAAAAACATTAGTACAAGCCTTGGCCTTTAGAAGAAAAAAAACACTCTGAATAAGTATAGAAAGTAGTGTTTATCGATAAAAACTAGATTATCTTTCTCTGTAGGAGCTAGTTTATAATTTTATTTAAGTACATTGCCATCCATTTGAACTCCTGAATTTTGTCAAGCCTACATCATCAGCACTCTGATTGGCTAGAGTGAAGGCCATTCAATCCATTAGGATTTAGATCCTGAAGTTGAAATTATTGTGATGTCAACAAGGAAAGTTTGTCTTTTGGAAACTTTGGATACTTCAACTCCATATGCAGCACTTTTAGGTTCTTTTAAACTCAAACGCTGAATTAAGTGCTAATATAAAATTGGCGCTGGACGAGTTTCTACAGAGCATTTGTTTGTAAACAGTAATTTCATCTATACAGATCTTAATTCAGATTTGGCTATTAAGCACAAACAATTCACTTAATATAAAGCTCCTTTCTTTCTCTGCCTCACTCGCTTTCTTGCGTCTCTCATTGTTTTTGCTTTGGTCTTTGAACCAAACTTGATTGGATTCCCGAGCAACTTGCCATTTAAGACGTCTCCATTTATTGCTCTGCTTCTTTTTCTCCTCTTGTTTTTTCACTCCCCGTCTATCGTTCTTTGAGGCGAGCGAATGAAAGTGAAGGAGGAGAGCTGTCAGTTTCCCAATCTTTAAAGGCCCCAGCTGCATCATTACTCTCTCAACACACTCACACACAGGGTCAAATGTACTTAGGTAACAGATAAAGAGAAACGAGGGAGGGACGAAGGCCACCGAGAGAGACCGAGGGATTCCATCATTCTGGGTGGTTCACGGCACAAAATGACTGAATGAATGCAGCGAGTAAATGAGTGAATGTAGAAGAATAGTGCCCGACAGACCTCCAGCTCAGCCACGATAAACAATCCCAGAATCCACTGTGAGCCTGCGTGAGGTGACGCTGTCTGAAACCCATCAGTACTGATGTTGTTGACAGCCAACGAATACAGAACCACACGGCCCTCGCCCTGAAAAACAGCCCGGCTAATGCAGCGACGTGTGTGGGATGTGGATCAAAGGACCTGGGGGAAAGAGCGAGCGAGTGAGTGGTGGAAAGAAAAGAGAAAGGAAAGAATGAAGGAATCAGAGATTTCTCTTTTCGGACTGACAGTATTCGTATTCATCGGAAAGCTTTGAAAAAAATAAAAAAAAGAGCCATTTACAACCAAAAACAAAATCACAACAGTCGCTATAGAGTGCGCGGCGAATTTAATCGCACAGGTGCTCAGCCTGTCGGTTCGTTAAAGTGCAAATCTAAGAAACATCTTCAGAGATAAATTGCTTTCCTTTATCCAGAATATTGCGAAAAGTCAAATAACGCGAATCAAAGTGAGCGCAAACAAAGCGAAAACCGGCTCTTCAAACCGGCTCCAAGACATCAAATACCAAACAAGTGTCTCATTCACGCCGTCTTTATCATCTGTCATTAAAACCCTGATTAAGTCCCTCCAAACTTCATTCAAGTCTCTTTTACAGTCGGACATTCCTGTAAGCCAAACAATTCTATTATCGGGCACTTCCCTCTCTCCCTCTCTCTCTCTTCAAGAAGTTCAAACGCTTCATCTGGGACTTGCCCTCCCTCCAAGCGACACAGATTGCATACAGAAGACATGACGTCGGTTTGGTAATGAACCCCTTAGCATGAAAATGCAGCCCGCTGTGGTCGGCCCAGATTAGCATGAGAGATGATGGAGATTAGTGATGAAAATCCTAAACTCAAACAAACTGATTGTTGAGCTCTTCACTTCAGACAAGGATCGAAACGTGACCTCGGCGGCCTCTGACCCCCATCAACCCGTTTTAAAAATGGAGAGGAGAAACGTGAGGAGAAAGTGAGTATGAGGGAGAGTTCTATAGACGCTCGTCCCCTGACAGACATCAAAGTAGGACTTGTTGGTCCAGTGCGAGTTGGATGGTGTCTATGAACATCCAGTGCTGGAAAACTTCAGCTTGTCTGTAGCTCTCGAGAAACTCTTCTCACTCACACACACACACATACACACACACACGCACTGGAGAGGGGAGCCATTAACAAACACGCAAACTGTTGAAGAGGCTGATTTACATACTCTTCAAAGCGTGCCGCTACCGTGCCGCCTTCAAAGAGGACAGAGAGTACCCCAAGCTTTTATGCAGAGTGAATAAACGTTTGTAGTTTTATGTCTGAGAAAGTTTGTTGTTGGTTTTTACAGCAAAGTTCTGCCAGCCGAGCTGTGTGCTGGGAATCAATGCCGGGAAAGGGCAAACGTATCGGTTTTGTGGTAAACGTGCTCATCGCAGTAAAAGCTAGAGTGTATGTAAGGTAAGATGATCCTCAGTGTGGTTTCCTCTGTGGGGGTAAGGTGTGGAAATCTGTCATGTTTAATCAGATTCACTCTTAGTGCGATTCCTGCAAAACAGAAAATGGCTGATCTGTGACTTGAACGAACTGGCACGGCATCTCTTTCACACTGCATCTACTAAAAAACACATTTCTTTGTCTCTCATCTTAAAGAAAATTACTGAGTACCTTAGCTGATTCTCCAGAAAATTTGACTCAAAATTTAAAACCATCTCAATATTATTTACAAAATCTTTCCTTTCTTATATTAACTTTATAATATGATAGCCAAATAACAATACTTAGTAGCCAAAAACAATAACTAATAGTTATAGTAGTTATAGTAATTGTGATTTATTATAGTGAATTATTGATTTATAGTGATTTATAGTGTTTTTTTAATGATAAACCGCTATTATTATTCAACAGTTACTACTAAAACTGTTATTAAAAACAACAGCTATTATTGAATTTTCCTGCATCTTGAAAAAAATAATTGTGCTGATTTGCAAAAAAGGCCTATTACTAAATTTGATCAGTTGATTAGCAAATTTTGTTAAAGAAATATTGGTAAGAAAATAAAACTATCATTAAATTATTCACAAAATGGAAAGCGTTTAAATATTCAATTTAAATGTCAAAGAAATATAAATAACCATGTTCATAAATAAGCATTTTTACTTTATTTTTTTAACCTATTGTTTGTTTAATAATACAATAACACTTTATTTAAAGGTGTACTTGTTACACACAACATGTACTTGCTATTATAATAACAAGAAATGATAAATAATTACATGCAAGTAACTCCAAGCCAAACCCTAATCCTAACCCTAACCATGTCGTAAGTGCATGTAGTTAATTCATATTGCTCAGTCCTTAAATGTGTAACTACACTGTAACAAGGACACCATATAATAAAGTGTAACCAATACTACTACTAATAATAATACTGATAATAATAATAACAAAAATAATACAGTATTATTAACACTAACACCAACAACAATGACTACTGCCCTTGTTAGTAGTTGTTATTAGTGATTTATTATTGGTGTTAAAGGCAAAGCATGAGTACACAGACTGTTTAAACGGTAGGCAAGACTGTGAAAAATGGTCTTTAAACTTTTTCCCTAACCTAGGTGTACCTTAAGACAAAATAAATAAAATGACAAATTCATGAACAAGCTTTACCCTGATACTTGTGCAGACTGACTCCCACACACCTGAAGCCAATAAATGCAAACCACTGACAAAAGAAGATCATTTCCGCACACACGTAAACCCTGCAAAGCTTTTCATCATACTCTTCGATAAACACCCTCTCTCACTCCCTCCTTCTCTGCAGAGGCTGTCTGACAGTCCTGACCACAACCATTCAATGTGTGGAGGCAGAGAGCTGGAGAGAGAGAGGGGGGGGGGGTATTTTGTGCACGGTGTCTAGACTATATTCATTATCAATCTGTCTGGCCCTGCTGTAGACAGAGAGATGGCAAACTCGATTAGACTCTAAACATTTCCTCCGAATCTGTCTCGCTCTCAGCATATTTCGTCTTCACTAACGTCTATCAGCATCATTCCTCTCTCCCTCCAGCAGTATATGGCGGCTGTTTGTCTGTTGGGGAAATGAGCATTACGGCTCTAACAGCTCTGACTGAAGACACCCCTCAGAGCAGAGGGAACACAGGGGAGCATGACACGGCAAGAACAGATGACCGATTTCAACACAGCCAGGACAGAAAAACAGGTAGCCAGCCCTTCAGACTGTCAAGGTCTGAGATCTATGGCAGCTTTCATTGGCCAAGGCCCGCCCCATGAGGCCATTTGACTGACACGTCAAACAACCAATCACAGTTTGTTTTTATTCAGCATAATGTTTTGGGGCGTGGAAATATCACCACAAAAACAGACGGATGTGTAAAACTCTCGAACATATTTAAAAGATTCTATGCAGAGAATTTTTTATATTTCACATACTTTTGAAAATCCAGTGTTTAGCTGATCCTGATAAGCCCTCGTCGTCACAGTTGTGAATACAATGGCTTTCTTCTTTCGTGAGGGGGTTTGACGTCACAGCATTTTTGTTTACAGCAGAACATTAAAGAACGTGACACACAAGTCTCACAGAAATCCTGTGTAATTCAAACTCCTGAAGTGTTTCCATTTTCGTGTGCCATATGCATCAGACGTTTAGTCAACTGTCCGCGGGTGTGACCTCTGAGGCCGAGACAAGAAAGACGCAGACGGAGCTATGCACGTTTCAAAATTTTCTTTCTTTTATTGCATGGTCAGGTTTCCTCAGACTTGAAGACACAAAAGATCTACGATAGATCAAAGTTTACTGGCTGCCAATGTCAAAAATATCAAATATTCACCATGAAAGTCACACACTTGCATCATCACAGAGCTAATAAATGGGATAATTACATAAAAGTAACCATTAAAAACTAAAATGAAAAACTTTTAAAAATCAAGTTTAAAACATCTGCTTTTATAAAAAAGTATAAAAGAGTATAAAAAAAAATTCAAATGAGCAATTTTGATATATTTTTAAAAGAATTAATAGTAAAAGATAATCCCAATCTTCAGGCTTCTGTCTTATGCTATCAAGACAGTTGTATCACCCTGACATTTTTTTTTTTACTTTATCCCCCACTCAAAAATATTAAAACAAAATTCTATTTAGAATTAAAAAAAAAAATCTTAGAAGAGGTGTATTCAAGTTGTTGTACGAGTAAATTTAATATAATTATACATAGAGATGTCAAATGCTATCAAAAAATCTGAAAAATACCTTGAGATTTTAGCTGTATGGCCACATCCTATGTTGCACATAAACCACTTACACACACACACTCACAGTCCCTCGCCGCATTTCAGTGTGCAGAGACACCACTTAACACTCGTCTCACACTCACACCCTGCAGGTGGCTTGGATACAAACGCCTCAGGAAATCAGATCAGAACTGACCAATGAGAAGCAAGAAAACATCCTGCTGACTTCATCAGAACCAGAACACAGGCAGATCGGAGTCTGGAGCAACAATGTTAAAGAGATGGACTCACAGCTGAAGATGGCAGATGCAGGATGCTGGGTGGAGATGGGGCAGTGCTCCTCATCACTGTTGTCTCCACAGTGGTTGAGCTGATCACAGACCTGCGAGCCCAGGTTCAGACATCTGCCGTTAGTGCACTGGAATCTGCACTCTAGGGACAAACACAGAAAACCACAATGACTCATTTTCAAATAGGTTAATCAATAACAATCAGGGTCGGTCTCTGTTTTCACATCTGCTGCATCAGGGCTCGTCAAATTTCCATCCTTGGCTTGTTCTGGCCCTTGTGATAGGAAACTTACTAGAAAAAAAATAAATGTTTGAGCTAAGTGGATTGCACGACTGTTCAAAAGTTTGAGATCAGAACGATTTAGATAAATACTGTTCCTTTGAACTTTCAAAGAATCATGAAAGAAAAGTACCTTCGTTTTCACAGAAATAATAAGCAACAACTGTTTCAACACCGAGAATATTTTTCCAGCACCAAATCAGCATATTAGAATGATTTCTGAAAGATTATGTGATACCGATTACAGGAATAAATGACATTTTAAAATAGAAAACATGTATTATTTAACAGTTATATTAGCAGTAATACTGTATATAACAGTTTATAGTTATAGTTATAGTTATGCACAATGGACTTTCAAAAACATACAAAACTGCTGTGACCCAGCTGTGTGTTTTCTTGCAGGGGTGTTTACTATGTTATGGGGACCAAATGTCTCCAGAAGTATAATAATACCAGTACATTTTTGACCTTGTGGGGTCACAAGGGGCAATATTTTGGTTGCCACAAGGATCCAGCTTATAAATAATGCAGAATAAATTTTTTTGTAAAGTCTTAAAATTCTGAAAGTACTGAATGAGAGGTAGGTTTAGAGGTAGAGTTAGGGAAAGAGGATAGAAAATACAATTTGTACAGCATAAAAATCATTACGCATATGGAATATGGAATGTCCCCATAAAACAAATCATAAAAACCCAATGTGTGTCTTTGTCCTCACTATAGAATAGCTCCTTAAAACTCTATGAACTATATGTAAAAGCTGCTTTTTTATGCAAGATGAACTATAGCTAGTTGTCAAGTTTAGCTGCAATTCTCAGACTCAAAACTATCAAACCAGTGATTCTGCTGCTGGATATTGTTCCAGAAATGTTAATATTCGGAAGAACTGCACAACATCTCAAAAACTAAAACACTAGGACGTCCTGTGAGGATCTGAAAATGCTCAGCTGCAGGAGATTGTGGGATAGTTTCACTGGGCCAAAAAATTTACAGAGATTTGTGGATCTCAGGCGGCGATGATCCTCTATATGTGGGTCACTGGCTTTTATAAATGATTCTTAAAATAAGTGTTCCTGCAAGCATGCTTTTAGAGAGATTCAACATTGACCTGATAACGGTGGATGGAATGGAAGCTTTATGGAAGACACTATACAGCATTAACAGATGACCAGAATGTAATGCAAACCAGACAGTGATGACACCAGCACTATAAACATCTTATCTGCGTGAGAAGTAGGTGCTAGACAATACCAAAGCACACCCACGAAAAAGGTCCAATGTGGTTTTAAACCTTAATATACAAAGTGACATAACATGCAGCCAAGTATGGTGACCCATACTCAGAATTCGTGCTCTACGTTTAACCCATCCAAAGTGCGCACGCTAGGCCACGACTTTATATAGCATGAGTAGGGATGCACGATATTGGATTTTGGACGATATTCGATATGCCGATATTTTCAAAATAATTTTGGCCGATGCCGATACCGATATCGATATATATACAAATATATACTGATATATTTAAACTTTAATTTTACTGAAGAGAAATCCATGTATCTCTTCTGTACTGATTCTACCATAAATGTATTATTTTACAAATGAAGACAGACATTCACATCTGAAAAACAGGTCAATTATTTCACATGGAGAATATCGGTTTGGCTCATCGGCAGAAATAGTCGTATGGGCCGATACCGATGATGGTCATTTTAAGCTTTTATCGGCCGATACCGATGTTGTGCCGATATTATCGTGCATCCCTAAGCATGAGATATAAAGAGACAATCCCAACATTCACCTGCACAAACTGAGAGACAGGACATAAGAAGACAAGATGAAAAGAGAGCAAAAGAACAGAAGTAGACAAGAGGAAGGTGAGACAAGAAAATGGGAAACATAGGGAACAGACAAGATGAAAAGAGAGGAGAAAAATGATATAGGACAAAAGAGAAGACAAGCCGAAGAGTTGAAGATAAGATTAGAAGTAGATTGCAAAAATATATCAAAAAGTGAGAGGAGACGTGATGAGCAATGAGGAGACAAAATACAAAAAAGACACCGGACAAAAGAGGAAAGAGTAGATGAGACAAGATGAGGAGAGATCAGACCAAATGAGATAAAAGATCCAAGAAGACTGAGAAGTAGTAGTGTAGGAGAAAAGGAGGACAGAGACAAGAAAGATGAGAAAAGACTAGACAAAAAAAAAGACAAGATAAGAAGAGAAGGGATGCAAAAAGAAGAAAACGAGAGAACAGATGAAATGAGAAGAGATACTTTTCCAAAATACCAGAAAAAAATAGGACCGAGGAGATGAGTAGACTTGAGTACAGATGAGGAGAGAAGAGACTCAACAATAAGAGGAGACAATTCAATACATGAAGAGACGAGATGAAACAAGAAGAGATTAGACAAAACAAGGAGAGATTAGACAAAACAAGGAGAGAGGAGATGATCCGAGACAAAACGAGGAGAGGAGAGTCATTATATAATGTCAGTAAAGTAGCATATTGGTCCAAGTCTTGTTCTGCTGTTTGCAGTGCACTAGACTGTCAAACTGTGGTTTAGTACACAGCCCAGCCTCCACCGCCCTCCACCCATCTCGCACTTTCTCTGCATTCCATTCCAGGCAGGGGAGAGAAATGCAGCCTGTCGGAGAAATGGAGCAGAGGAGTCTGGGAAGGGGAGGGGAAGTGAGAAAGCAGCTTTGAATATTAGCACACACACACACACACACACACACACACATAGACCCAGACCATCATGAGTTTGTAAAGCAAAACATGACCCTCCTCATGCACAATCTTCACCGCTGGCATGCATCATTAAACTCACGTTCATACCAACTGATTATCCCTCTTAATTCCAGCACTGAGGTTATAAACCTGATCCGCCGCTCACCTGTGAAAGCATTGGTGGCCGGTAGGTCAGCCTCCTGCATACTGCTCCTGCCGCTCAGCCCGTATGCGCGTGTGTGGACCCACGTTATTGGCTCCGATCTCCTGAGGGCTCCTGGGGGCCAAACAGCCGCCGTGCTGCCATTCTCACCTCACAAGCCCATGGCTCCTGCAGCTGCCCTCTACCTCCACGAAAGGGCAAAATAAACTCAGGAGAAAGGTGGAGGGGGGCTAAAAAGTCTTCAGTGACAGACTAGGGCTCTATTCAGCAGGAATCAGGGTGAGGTTGCCAGGGCAACCAGCGCACCGATTACCCTCCCAGCCAGAGCCAGCCAGCCATAGCTGAGTGTGAGCGAGCGAGCGAAAGATCCAGACAGGTACTTGATTAAGAGCAGGTGTCTGAGAGCCGATTCAGGAAGGGAACGTGTAGCTGCTGCCGCTCGTCCTGCGTGGATAAACTCTTCTCAGCAGAGCAGCATGCTAATCAATGCACCCCACCTCATCCTTCAGACCGCAAGCTCACTGAGAGAGACAGAGACAGAGAGAAAATCAGTTGTGTGGCTGAAATGCATACAACCAAAAATTCACATGCAGAATTCACTTACAAAAAGTCACTATTTCCCATATGATTTACTACAGCTGTTTAACTGGAGTTAGTACTACACTGCTGTTCAAAAAGTTTGGGTAAGATTTTTAATAGAGTCTTTTATGCTCATCAAGGCTGTATTTATTTTAATCAAAAAAAAAAAAAAAAAAAAAAAGTAATATTTTGAAATATTACTGTCATTTCTAATATTGCTTTTCTATTTTAATATACTTTAAAATATAATTTATTTCTGTGACATTGTGCTGAATTTCCATCAGCCATGACTCTAATATTCAGGGTCACATGATCCTCAAAGAAAAAAAAAACATTCTAATATGCTGATTTATTATCAATGTTTAAACTGCTGTGGTGATTAATATTTTTTGGAACCTGTTATACCCTTTTCTTTGATAAATAAAGTAAAAAGAAGAGCAATTATTCAAATTAGTAATCTTTTCTATCACTTTTGATCCATTTAACATTTTCTTTGCTGAATAAAAATATTTTTCTAAAGGAAAGTGTGCTTTGCACCACAGACAAATTATATTTTAAAGAATATTCAATTTACATTACATTTAATTTACATTTTTAAATAAAATTATTTTCTGTTTAATTTTTGATCACAAAAATGCAGCCTTAATGAGCATAATGAGCTTCTTTACAAAAAAAATAAAACATTTAAAATGTTACTGATCCCAAACTTTGGAATGGCACTGTATGTGGAATCTTGTTTAGGGTTTGACAATGAATCAATTAATTCACTGATTCACTGGGTTGATCTGATTCATTTGATTCAGTTCAAATGGAGAACAGTTCCATTTGATACACAATTTGATTTAATCATTTATTAATTCTGTCACATGAACCTTTAGAAATCATTCCAATATGCTGATTTTCTTATTATCATTGTTGTGATACTTATATTTTTGAGAAAATATATATATATATATATATAAAAAATCAGTATTTTCTGATTACTATAAACTTCAAAAGAACAAATGCACTTACAAAATAGTAAAAAAAAAGAAATAACATTTGAAATAGAAATTTCTTGTATCATAAATTACTTAACCTCTTAACTGTCAATCACATTTTTGAACATGCACTTGAAGGTGCATGATCCAAACCTAAATTTTTATATTCATGACTGGAAACATTTTGTAACATGATTTTGATGTACCATTTTCATGGTAATGCAATGTTTGATTTTAAAACTGGTTTCAAAGGATGAATTTTGAGATTTTAAATTTAAGTGATATAAATAATTTCTGATGATTTCTAAAGTGTGTTAAAGAAGAAGGCAACAAAGGCAACACTCTAGCCATAAATTAATCTATTACTTTTGCTATTTTTAACAAAAAAGATTGGTAACATATCTATTTAGGAGTCTGAAAAAAAACCCTCTCCAATATTTTGAATTTGGACTGCAATACCTAGTTCAACCACTTTGGTGTCAATCCTACATACAGTACAGCGCCCTAACGTTTGTCAGGACGGGCCTTTATGTAAAAATGGAAAGGAATGCATGAATTTGTGACATTTACAGATAAGGCTATGACCATTATTACAATATCTTATACTTTTAAGGGATCTTATATAATATACTTTTATCACATATCTGTAAAAGTGCCTGACAGGCAAGCCACTACGCTAATGCATCAGCTTGAAGCTTAAAATAAAGATTTATCATGTTTTGGGAAGCTTGTATCATGTACTTTCCTGCAAAAGCTCATTCGGTTCCCTCCAATATTTGTAGATGCATTTTGTCCATAGAAAGGCGTTATTCAGTGCTGTAATTTGATGCGACTGGCTGCAGTTGTACGTGTACTGTGGACAGACCCGACCAATCGATAATGAGAATCATTGTCAATGATTTTCATTATCGATAATACATTTTATTGATTATTTGTTGCAGCCCTATATCAAAGTACTGTACATTCTACTACTAACCCTGAATCATTGTTTTTCTCCGAAGTAATGAAAACTACTGAATACAACCATAGTTTTAATCATCTAAGATGCTGTCTGATCTGGCAGACAAGTTCTGAGACGGACATAAAAAAACAGACAGACTCAACAACAAAAAAAACGCAACAATGGTGTTTCATTAAGCAAAAATTAGAAACAGCAGGGGTTCAACACATCAACATTTTATGGTCTTACGCCAGATCTTTACCAGTAACAAAACATCTAGTTCCTGTGAAGAGATGCCCATTAGAGTCTACAATCCCCAGCAGGAGCGTCAGCCGTTAATGACTGTTACATAACACACTAGAACACTTTACTGGACACAGAGTTATTACAAGCCACAGCTAATGTTTCTGTGGCTTAATATCATTGACTTAACGTCTCAAAAAAAAAGATCAACTCCATTTTCATTTGGAGAAGACTAGAGCAATGGATGAGGCAGTACTTGTCCTTAGACAACCTTTAAAGCTCTCCGTCATCCCAGCGGATGCTGCGCTGAGCCCAGACTGCCGACTACACATGGGCTGTGTTACTTAGAAACACGGCAAGCCCTCACCTCGTCTGACCCCTGCCGCAAGCCACACAGCGAGAGCATGGATGCAGCACACAATAAATAATATTACACACACGTGAAACAGGAAAACGCTGTCCAAATCAAACAAAGACTGAGACGCACACACACACAGTCAGCCGAGGTCGTTTCAGGACACTACTATGGCCATCACTGATAAAACAGATGAACATCTGCCAGATGTTTAGAATTTACTTTTTTTCATTGTTATCCCGTTGTTCCTCTATGGGTCCCTTTCCTAAGTGGTTCTCCTCACACAGTCGAGAGTGAACAAACCACAAATTTAAGGCTTTGTTCAGACTAGGGATTAAAAAAAAAAAAAAAAAAAAATCATTATCAACTTGTATTCAAATATCCTGACATTTGATTAATCATATTTGCTGTATAAAATGCATCTAGACATGCAAAATCGATTTTACAATCGATTCAATGAAAATTTGTCACTCAAATCAAACAAGTGACAACACTAGAAAGCAAAGTAAACAGTCTCTCATTTGTAGGGTGCATTGACACCTAGCAGTGGATGCAAATAAAACAGTATAGCAGTACCTCATTTTTTTTCTTCTCACCTGGAATTCATGCAATAAACATGTTTTTGACAAAGATTTTAATTTGTTTGTGGTCTATATAGCCAGCATAAAAAATAAGGTTTGCAATGATGCGCCCTTCTTTATGCACCAAGAGCTTTTAACACTCAAAAGAGAAAGGAAAAATGGAAATCGCATCATATGACCCCCTTGGCCAGAATTTTCATATCAGTGCAAAAAAACAACCAACCAACCAAACAAAATGATAATAACCTAACAAAAGAATGAATAAACTGAACCAGACATGGAATCACATTAGGATACTGAACCCACCACCTGTAGAGACTCTCAGTCCTAACCTAATACACACAGAGTTTGATGAATAGGCTGAACAGCAGCCATGCTGAAAACCACTAAAACGACTGCAATAAACGCCTGCTAAAACATTCTCTGTATCTATCTGTCTGTGTAATATGATCTCAGCAGGGGGGTTGTCTCTTTCTCACTCTCGGTGTCTGGTTAAATCATGATGAAGCTCTTAGGAACAACTATTCGCTGAACTGAATCATCCAGGCCAGACTCAAACATCATAACAGCCCATGTCATTAATCATTAGTAAAAATGACTAATAGCTGCTACCTTGCCTGTCAGTCTGTCTCAAAAGAAACCTCAACAGAATGATTAAGACTCAAGCATGAAACAGTGGGGTTTTGTATCAGCCTAAATTTGTTTACTTGCCAATAACAACCAGCTGACTGTACATTACCCCACTCATTGCACAGCTTTTTACCAAATAAAGTATTTTATTTTATCCGCTTACTTGTAGATTAGCTATCTTTACACCTTCTGGTAAGAAAGCTCCATGGTCCATCCAAGCAAGCAGAAAAAGAAAATCCGCTTTTACAAAGTGAAAGGCCACCGCATTCATGCCTTGCGGTTAATCAGACAGATTAACCATTTTCCTGCCCATGTCCTAAGCTGACCTGACAACCAGGATCTGCAGGTTAACAAATGATGACTCAGCTGTCTGGGTTAGTCAGTTTATAGATGATGTATGTGTGTGTGAACCTGTCATGTTTAAGTTTTAGTGCCGCCCAACTGAGACTTGATATGGCTGATGGGAGACAGAACAAAGCACATCAGAAAGAACTGAACAACCTATTTTAGATTGCAAAGTAAACGCCTCTTGCGAGAGAATTAAACGAACAGGTAATTCTGTTCTGAAGGGTAACAACAATTTATTATTTATTCAATTTCATTATGGATTATGTAGTAAAAAAAAAAAAATTTCCTTCTGATGCAAAAAAAAAAAAAAAAAAAAAAAATTTATCCTTACAAATTACTTTTGCCAAAACACAATGCATTTCTTTTTAACAAGCCGTGTTATGAACAACCAATCAGAAACTGATTTGAGTTTCACTGTTACTTTTAAACTGTATTTTCACAATATGATTCACACTAAAAAAAGATGATCCAACTTATAAAATTAATTCATTTGGGTATCAGTCTGCAGTAGTTGCACTCTGTATGCCCCCGATTCACGAAAAAGAGCTGATTTATTAGAGTTATTTGTTCTGGAATTGGACTACACTGGCTGTGAAGTGTTTCTGATTCACTACAAAGAACAAACTAATTTGTTCTAGAATTGGACTTAAAAAGGAACGGTTCACCTGAAAATAGGTGACTAAAAATTATTACTGACCCTCAAGTTGTTCCTAAACTGTATGAGTTTCTTTATTTTGCTGAACATATTTTTAAACATGCTGGTAATAAAAACAATTAATGGTCCCCATTGACTTACATAGTCATAGTTTCCCTACAATGGAAGTCAATGGGGACCAACAACTATTTGGTTCCTCAAAATATCTTCTTTTGTTTTCAGCATAAGAAAGAAACTTTCTTTGGTTGAACTATTCCTTTAACTGATTGTGCTGTATGTTTTTGTTTCACTAAAATGTGTAATTTATTCTAAAGTCAGGCTACACTAGTTGTGTTGGATATTTTTGATTCACTAAAAAGAACTGATTCAAAAGAATCAATCTCCAACTAGATTTACAGCAATTTACAGTGGTTGCATTCTATGCTTTTGATACACTAAAAAGAACCAATTTATCAGAGTAATTTATTTGAGAATCGGTCTACCCTGGCTGCGCTGTGTGTATTTGATTCACTTAAGTGAACCGGCTCATGAGTAATTTATTTGAGAATTATACCTCAATGCTTGATGCATATTTCGCTCTCTGGATCTAGTGACAGTGTTACTCAGCCATTGAATAAGTAGTGCAGGAAAGACTGTCAAGAGTATTTTCGAACTACAGGTGCATCTCAATGAATCAGAATGAACCGCAGCCTTATGAGGATTGTCCAGCAAAACTGATTCAAGAATTTGAGTGAACTACACAAGGAATGGACTGAAGCTGGGGTCAAGGCTTATAGACGTGTCAAGTAGAGCTGTAATCGGGCCATAAAATTTAGGCCCGACAGGTTTCGGCCCGAGCCTGACAAGTACATTTTGATTGACGGCTTTTAAAAAGCCTGAACCTGTTTACAGTTCGACATTATTTAAATGTGCGCACACACACACACAGTTCTTTTGCCTTTTGTCAAGAATGAGTAATTTATAGATGTTTTAACATAATTTATTCATAACTAACGTAGACTACACAACTTGGAAGTTGGAAGAAAGAAATAAATAAGTCCTCTGTGAGCACTCTAATAGACATAGGCTCATTTAGCCTTTAAATAGACCAACGCACCAATAAAAACGAGTATTTCTTAAATTAAATTAAGATAAATTTTCAATTAAAAAAAGTGAAAAAGTGAAAGTGATGTGACATACGGCCAAGTATGGTGACCCATACTCAGAATTCATGCTCTGCTTTTTAACCCATCCAAAGTGCACACACACAGAAGTGAACACACACACACTGTGAACACACACCCGGAGGAGTGGGCAGACATTAATGCTGTGGCGCCTGGGAAGCAGTTGGGGGTTCGGTGCCTTGCTCAAGGAACTTTAACTAGGAACTAAATAAAGTTCCGGGTAAAAAAAATTCTCCTCAGAAAGTCCCTGCTGGCGAGGTGGTACTTTTTCAAAGTTCCGGAACTTTCGGGGGCGGGACTTGGGCGCTAAACATGCTGATTGGTTCAACCACCATTTATTCGGATCATTTTCAAAATATTACTGTTATTGTGTCATGAAATGTAATTTTAAAAGTATTTCTGGCAAGAATGTAGTTGTTTAAAACTCAAATCTGTGGTTTATTTATAAAGACAGAGCCTATTTCAAAATGTGTTTCGTCGATCTCAGAGACTGTGAGCTCCACTCGATCAGCGGGAGCTCAGTCCTCATGCATCCATCGAGAAGCAGCCTCACCTCGGCTAGACCTCCTGATATGTGCCGCTGGCTCTGATGTCTCTTTAGTGGTTAAACATAAAATATAATTCAGCTGCAGGGTAAATCTAACAGGTTATCTTTGGTCTGTATTCAATTTATCTATATGTTAAAATGAAAATAAAAAAGGCAAATCTATATAATATTTCGTTTCATTGTAATGGCTATGTATATACACATATCCCCGAACTAAGTACATTTCTGCAACTGTTATTATGCTTAAATGAAAACGAAAGGAGGCAGTGGTATTTTGATATCATATTTCATTTCATTGTAAATATACAGAGAGGAAAATTGCAGTAGCCATAGTCAGCTGACTTAAGTTATGAAGTAAGCTGCTGTTTGCAGAATTACCGGATTTGCGTCGTCGCGGACATCACACTCCCGAGTCGAATGAGCAAAGTCTGAACTACCGAGGATGCACGTCCAAAATCAGCGTACTTTGTATTGAGAAATGCACGCAGACCTAAGTCCAGTCTATTTGCTTAATCTTCCCGGTACTTTACACTGCAGTGGAAATGCAGAAAGCAACAGGTCTGGGGAAAAAAAGTTCCTGGTGCAAATGTTCCGGGTAATTTCGGCGGAAACGCGGCATAAGCCGTGGTATTGAAGGTGGAGAGAGCACTGTACATGTACTTCCACCACCTACAATTCCTGCCTGTCCGTGACTTGAACTCACAACCTTTCGATTGCAAGTCCAACTCTCTAACCATTAGGCCACAACTTCCCTAAGATGAGTATTTGGCATTAACAAAAATAAGATAAAGGCTCCGCCAGATTTGCTTCGCCACTAGCAGCGAGTTTACGGAAAAATACATTTAATAAACTTTTCCACAACATACTAATTTAATGAGATGCACATGTATATTACTCCTGCATTGGTGGAAAAACGTAACTGACCCATACATTAGTTCTGATTTTAAAAAAAATAAATAAAAAAAGTAACTAATGAAGAGGTAAAATGTCTGGATAAAAGTATTTCTATATACAGTATAAAAATACATAGCTACACATAAATAAGATACTCTGAACTAGATATACACAGACAGAGATGAAGACAAGTGAAAAGAAAGTGAATATAAGAAGAAACTGACATTGTACGCCAAACACGCAGAAATTCGTCTCTGTACAGACACTAGCTAGTTTAGAATAGATACAACAGCATGAATTTATGACAACATGCTTGTCTGCACAGTGTCAGGACGGATATTGTTTTGACAGCCTATCATTTTCAATACAGCAGTACCTGCATTCCTCTTTCTCCTGACAGTCTGTTTTACTCCATTGTGATCACTATGTTTTTTCGGCTTGTTTGCCTTTAGCAGTAATTTTAGTGACTATGCTTAATCCCACCTCTTATGTATTTTGGCCCACCTCTCTTAAGCGAACAGTTTTTTTAGCTTAACAATCCTGCACTGCCAACAAGGCAAAATGTGGGATGTATTAAAGTCTGTTTTATGCAATATGCTAGAGATTTTGGTTGCCTTAGCAACAGCAATTGAGATGACTTCTTTTCTGAACCCAAAAAGAAAAGAGATTACCCTTTAATATAACACACTAAAGTGATCTGAAAACATTAATGGTTTTATTGATCAGGTAAGGTCTTACATTGATAACTAACTGCATAATATGTCATTTAGAGCATGGAGTTGAGATGCTACATGAAGATAAGGCAAATAAAATCAATCAGATTTGGAGCCATGTGGGTGGAAAAGATAAAATCGATCCGTCCTCTAAAAACTGTATTGTTCAGACAGCAGAGGAACACACACACACACACGCACACAAGCAAAACTGAAACACAGACGCAAACAAACACAAGCCTTTGAAGAACGTCTAATCAGTTTCAGGATCTCTCCTCTCAGCCAATCAATCGACAGCCCTCTGGGACTCCGCCCACAGCGTCTAGACAGCTAGACCTTTGCTGCTCTACTGCATTCTGCAGCGGTGCACACCGCAGAGGTCATGGAGGTCAAGTCTAGCATTAGCTCAAACCAGACACTTGTTCTCAAGGGGTTCAACATACCATCCATTCCAACAATGAGTAAATCTGTTGATATGTTTCTTAAGTGTGATTTATGCAACATAAAACATCTTTTTGATGCCACTGATTTGTTAAATGTTTGTACTTGTACATTTAAGATATTTATTAGATTTAGAAACAAAAGTATAGAAGATTTCAGAATTCTGGGGGGTTGGGGTGTTCAAAAGTCAGTATGATTTTTTTAAAACTAAATTAATACATTTATTTAGCAAAGATCCATTACACTGCATACATTGTAAAAGTAAAAGGCATTTACATTGTTTAGATTTTCTATTACAAATAAATGCACAAATTAATTAAATTTCAAAATGTTAAAATTCTAATATTACTGCATTTTTTGAATGGTAGTGTATAATAGCTGCATTGATTTATATTGATTTATAATGCAACTGATTAACTCTGAGGTTTATCTAGTAATTTCCTCAAACTGACACTGAAAGCAGCTCTGTCTGGCTTTGCTTGGTTGGAATGACGTGTGACCTTCTTTCAGACCTGTGAAGGGTGATTTAGCCAACAAGAGATGCTGTAAATAATTAGAGTTCTAAAAGTTTGTGTTTACCATGTCCTCCAGAAGAGCTGATGTCAAAGTCAAGCTGCAGCATGAGGGAGGGAGAGAGAGAGAGAGAGAGAGAGAGAAAAATGAATGTGTGTGAGCGAGAGAGAGACTGAGAGAAATAGAGAGCTTGGTGCAGAGTGCTGCAGTGTCCTGTATCAGAACAGAGATCAGCTTTGAAGCGTTAAGAGAGAGACCGAGACATTACAGGACTCAAACCCCCACTACAGCATTAATGGGTTTCTAATGCACGTATCAATCTCCATTAAATATTAAATATAAATATACTTGGAATGATAATGATTGATCATTTAAAAACACATGAGATTGAATCGTCCCCCCCCCCCCCCCCCCAAATTTCCAGCTGATGAAAATACAGTGACAACTATGAGAAAATGTGCCAAACATTTTCCTAATTTTCCTAAAATTATACAGTACATTGTACTTTTGGAAACTTCATTACTGACAGATGGCCGTTTGAAACACAACAGACCCGAAATCCCTTATTCCCAATGGAAACTCACAGAAAAGTATTGAAAGGGATCAGATTTGAACTTCATAGGCATTAATTTAGGAGGATTGTGTGAGAATTACAATTATTTTTAAGTTCATCCCTATTTCTGTAGAATTGATGATAATGAATAAGTCAGAAATAATTCTTTACATTATTTAACACTGTAGCCTGGGGCAAGCCATAATATGTTCTTTCTGAAGTATTTGCAGAATAATTTTTATAAGCTTTTACTTGCCTGGAAAAGGCAGTTGCTAACAAATGGCTAAAAAGGACTAAATAGGTTGTTGGGGACTTTAAAGGGTTAGTTCACCCAAAAAGGAAAATTATGTAATTAATAACTCACCCTCATGTCGTTCAAAACCCGTAAGACCTCCGTTCATCTTAGGAACACAGTTTAAGATATTTTAGATTTAGTCAGAGAGCTTTCTGTCCCTCCATTGAAAATGTGTGTAAGGTATACTGTCTATGTCCAGAAAGGTAATAAAAACATCTTCAAAATAGTCCATGTGACATCAGAGGGTCCATTAGAATTTTTTTTGAAGCATCGAAAATACATTTTGGTCCAAAAATAGCAAAAACTACGACTTTATTCAGCATTATCTTCTCTTCCGGGTCTGTTGTGAGAGAGTTCACTGCAGTGTATGATAACCGGTTCGCGAAAGAATCATTCGATGTAACCGGATCTTCTTGAACCAGTTCACCAAATCGAACTGAATCATTTGAAATGGTTCGCGTCTCCAATAAGCATTAATCCACAAATGACTTAAGCGGTTAACTTTTTTAATGTTGCTAACACTCCCTCGGAGTTAAAACAAACCAATATCCTGGAGTAATTCATATACTCATACAGTACACTGACTGAACTGCTGTGAAGAGAGAAATGAAGATGAACACCGAGCCGAGCCAGATAACGAACGAAAGATTGTCTCATTCTCGAGTCAAGAACCGGTTGCATTGGTTTTTGGATCACCAGTAGTGATGGGAAGTTCGGATCTTTTCCGCCAACCGGTTCTTTCAGACAGTTCGATTCAATAAACCGGTTGAAGAAAACGGTTCACCGGTTCTTTTGCGCTCGACGTAATGGCGTCATTGGCGATGATTGCCCTTGATTCAAGCCTTCGGTTTACACACGCTCATAACATTAGCACAGAATCAGTTCGGTTCAGATGCTCTGTGTGTCAGTCTGCTTCACGCCGAAACACGCATGTGCAGTATCATCAGCTCCTTGGTTTTTCGAATCAGACGCATCCGACAGAAACGGCTCGGGTTTGGAACAACATGAGGGTGAGTCATTAATGACATAATTTTAATATATGGGTGAACTAACCCTTTAAACGTCATCACACTGAACTGGTATACTCATCTACTAACTAGTCCACCTTTCAGACTTTAAGGAAAAATGTTTTTTACTGAATGACTGAAAGAGCTGTTGGAAGTTTAATAGTGGTGACATTAAAGTCAGACAATGTCGTTAATTTATAGCCTACATTTCGCTTTTTAAGGCCGTTTCACACCGGCCGCGCTGTGAAAAAGTGAGGAGAATTGCTGACGAATAGCAAAATGATTGATCGCCTTCCGCTAATTGACGCCTGGGCGTGGCCACTTGAGTGACATGTAGTTTGCAGCTGCTGACACTGCCGTCGCGCTAGGTGGGTGTAGCTTCAGCAACTAGCTCCTGCTTTTTTGCCCATTTTTGATTGTCCAGGTCCAGGAGACTCGCGCTGTGACGTGTTGCCAAGATGCTGTTCGCCCGCTCTGTACACTTTAAGCTTCAAAAACAGACTTCAGGAGTCTACGGGTGACGTCCAATTAAATTAACGATAAAAAAACGTTAAATTAAGATAAATAAAGTATGGCTCTACACCAGAAACATAAACTTATCAATAATGCTTACAAGGATACATCTTAAAATATAAATAGGAGGTACAAATATCATCAAGCTATATTTGAAAATTTTTGCAATTACAAAGGTTTTTTGATTAAAACCCACTTTAAACCATGTAATAACTTCCAATAGAGTTCTAAAGTGGATTGACACACTGGAAGAACAAAAATCCTTACTTTTTCATGCCAACAAATAATTGCACATCTGGTGTGAATAGCTCCATAGGGATCTATTGTTTTGCGCCAAACATTTGTGTCAAATTTTCCTATTCAAAGAATAAAAGGCCTTTTCTTCTTTTGACTTTATTTAGGCTTCAAAATTCATAAAATTGTTTATTTGTGAAGATTATCATGATGAAAAGAATGTGTAAAACAAAAAGTTTTCTTGGTCACAGAACTTATTTTCAATCCAAAATTCCAAAAACCAAGGGAACTGGGGTGATGCTAACTTCCAGGTAGGGGTGGGTGATATGGCAAAAATATCATATCACAATTTTATTCAGGAATATTGCAATTCACGATTTTATCACGATTCCTTGCTATGTTGGTTTTACTATTTTCCAGGTTGTCTGAGCATTACAGCCATACTAATTTCCCTAATTTATAAAACAAAGCCTTACAAGGTAAAAAAAAAATATAAGATAAAAAAAACAATGGCAGATATTAGGTTAAAGTGGGCAAAGATAAAAACTTTGTCATTATTTTATCTTTGTTATTAAAAAAAATAAGGACACATTACAAATACACAGAATATACAAATAAAACAATGCTTTATTTTTCAGGTACAGTATGTGCATTTAGAAGTAGCTTTCAAGAAATTGTATTCAAAAATATAAAAATAAAACACTAAATACACTAAGACTCTTATTAAAGCAACTGGTTAATGTTCCTGTATTTTGTTGTTTTATTAACATTAAAAGGTTAGTTCATCCAAAAAATAATTTACTCACTCTTGTTTTTTTAAACCTAAATGAATTTCAGTCTTCTGTTGAACATAAAAAGTTATTTTGTAACCAAACAGTTGCTGGCCCACACTGACTTACATAGGAATTTTTTAATACTATCAAAGTTAATGTGGACCAGCTACTTTTTGGTTACCCGCATTCTTTAAAATATCCTCTTTTGTGTTCAGCACAAGAAATAAATTAATACAGGTTTGGGACAACATGTAAGTGAATAAATAACAGAAATGTAATTTTAGGATGAACTATCCCCTTTAATGACAGTCTGCAGCATGTTTAGTCTCCTGTCCCTTTAAGATCTGCACGCATCTAATATACAGGCATGCATCTCAACTAGGGGTGCTCCGATCACGATAAAAAAGCCGGTTCTCTAATCAGCGGTTTACCGTTGTTTACTGAGAAGATGCGCCAATAAATGCTGAAAATGAACGTGGATTTGCGCATCTTCTCAGTTAACAACGGCTCTGTGTAGTAACAGCTGCTCTATGTGAAATCACGCACCTGATGGAATTAACCGCTGATTAGAGAACCGGCTTTACTGACGAGATGCACATTAACGATCGGCCGATCGTGATCGGAGCACCCCTAATCTCAACGGTTTACTTTCCCTTTAGGATAACCAACTGAGTCTATATGTAAACTTTGTGTGTTTTGACAGTATTAGCACGAAAGATAACTTAATCCAGAAATCAGGCGCTGTTTAACAGGCTTTTTTAGTGCATGCGCTTCAGGTGTGCATGCTCAGAAAAAGTGCACATCAGAATAATACACAAATTAAATGTTTAACCAGCAAGGTTTTAAAGTGCATGCAAATAATGTGCTTTTGTGACTGCAAATAAGTGCAGTGTCCCGTGAGTGTAACTCTACCACTTAGTGAACATTTTATGTGTATGTACAATTGTCAATAAGTTTATAGCGAATGCCACTAGGAGGCGAACTGCGAAGATTGCCTGCAGCGATAAAACCCCCCAAAATCCCAAAATAATGTAAAAAGGCAGGTTTAGCTCTGCAATGACTGCACAAGCTGAGCGATAGTTAGTGTCTTTATCTCTGCTCCGTCAGGACTGCAGTTCCCCTCATGCCCCAGCATGCCTCCATCTGTCTCCCACCACAGGATGCCAACCAGGGACCTCAACCCTATCAGACCATCTCTGCCATATGCCTCTGTTCGGAGCGTAACCATAGGGATCAGTGACAGGACTTCGAGAGACATCCATCTGAACCCAAAAAGAGCGGAAACATCAGCTTGACAAACACAAAGTAATTGCAACTAAAAATCAGATGTGCACTACACTGATTTATGTAAAATAACAAGGGTTTATTCAAAACGATGGAGACCAAGCAGTGAACACGTGTGGCGTGACCTTTTCATTGGTCTGATCCATAAGTGTCCGGCTGTGATCGCTGCCTGAGAGCCGCTCTTTTTGGCTGCATCGTTTTCTCTCCAGTCTAAGTATGTTCTGAGGGGGTGCAAGTAATTTTAAGATCCTCCAGGGTGTCCTTTCCTACACTGATCTGGGTCCAGTTCTGCAGCGTGTCAGATAATGACAGACAGCAGGGTTTGCAGAACGACAGCTGATCTCCGTTCAGCGTGTGTGCGGCTCCTACCCAAAGCCCTTATGCCACCTGACGTTTCAGTGCCAGAGGCCAGATGATGTGGTTCGCAGCAAGACAGGAAACTTGGCGTACGATGACTCCGCGTCAGACAGACGGCTCTCAGTGAGACAGGAAGCTTTCTTCCCACAAGCAGTGAGTGTTCCGGTCTGGAGTGGGCTGCTGTCCCAGCTCTCAGCCTCAAATCACTCACTCACCCACAGAAGAGTGCTCAATTTACTGTGATTTACCACCACAATATTCTCAAACCACTATGCAACTAAATAAATATTACAATTCTTACAAAGTTGAATTTCACTGAATTTATTTTCATTTGTTATTAATATTTGCTACTATTTTTGTCAAAATAATTGACAAAACATTAAAAATTCAAGTCATAACATTCTAAAGTATGAAAAATATTATTATTTTGAATAACTTTTACTAAAGATTTAACGGTGTTTTGAAGTATTTTGAATTATTAAAAAATTATTAAGATTAATTTAAACCTAGATTGACAATAAAAATATTAAACATAAAAATGTTTATGGGAAAATGAGAATGCATAATTATATATATCTGTAATAATTTTGATCATGATATGGATGGATACACTGTGCATCCCTAATATAAATCCTTGACAAAGAATAATAAATGTAATATATATGTTTTATATTGATAAACTAATTAATAGTGCAAACAAATGAAAAAATGAAAACAAACAATCCTTGTATAATAAATCATTGTTGAATCATCATTTTTTTAATACAATTAATTAATGTAGAAAATGGCGGGGGGGGGGGGGGGGGGGTTGGGGTGCTGTAAAATAAGTATGGTCAATTAAATATCCAACATAAATAAAATAATACATTATTTAGAAAATGGGGGGAAACTGTAAAATCCACAAATATCTCAATGAATAATAAATTGTCAATTGTTTATTTTGTTAAGCCATAATTTAAGCCATAAATAAACCAAAAAATTGAAATAAATGATTTTAAAACTAAAAATATGAATAAGTAAAAAATAAAAAGGGACAAGTGCTTAATATTTTGCCCATTTGTGATGATCACTCAGCAAACATGCTGGGTAATTTGGGCGGTCCGTGACCAAAAGAGTGCGTTTTGTGCAGGCAGGCAGGTGGTGATGCACCATAAGTCCTGTTAAGCTTCTCACGCTTTGGACCGATTTATCATTCTTCAGTCCCTGAGCTCCACGCGTATCCACGACTCACTGTTACACTTGGCCCGATGCCACCGCAGATCCATCAGCCGACACTCTGACACACCTCGCTGTCTGCCTGGAGCGGATGACATCACAGCTGGGACACGAGCTCATTTTTCAGGAGTGGAAAGTGTCCTTCTGTGTCGATAAACGTCATTCAGGGGTAACGCAGAGGAACGGCTCACATTCATAAATACAGAATGAACATGAGGCAACGACCCTTGGAGACAAGCGGGACATAGAGTCGATGACTGAATGCCACAGATGAAAAGTTAGAAGTGAAATAAGCGTCAGATGCCTTCAAGCAACAATAAGAGCTCTGTTGGACTCTATCTGGCAGCATATGACACAATCATGTCTGTGTCTCTCAACTGGGCCAGAACCTGCAGCGCACAGGAAAGGATACAGAGAGTGGAGTCTAAACTGGGCCGAACACTAGTCACGACAGCCACTGGCAGCACACTCAGTCCAAGTCTGGACAGGGTCAGCTGACAGCTACACACACAGGCAGACAGGAGGGCACAAACACACACACTCGCGCTTGATCCCCTTCTCAGTCTCACATGCATCAAATATTAACAAGCAATTAATAGGGCCCGGATAATAAGATGTTAATCGCTTTGGACATCGCTGACATTACCAAAAAGCCATTTAAACATTTCACAATCTTCTCGTTACACAGATTAAGATCATTTTCAGTCTTTTTTGGAACTCTAAAGTGACATCTGTAAGTAAACAAATGTGATTATCTGCAAGAAAATGACTATCCATCATGCTCAAGTCCAAGTAACTCAAAACAAGAAACCAAAATATATAACTACTGCACATTAAATTAATACATTAGTAAATCTGACAGCAAAACTATGGTGAGTTACAGAACAAGTTAATATAATATTTTTCAATTTAGTGCCAGAAAACTTGATTTAAAAGCTAAACTGGTTATGGCAACATACCGATGCTACTTTCATTTCCTGACTCGACACAGCTACTATGACTAAACTATGGATAAAAATGACATATTCATTGATAAATAAATGTAAAAAGTCCTAAGTTGGTTTTGTTATCAGATGTGCAATGCATTCTTCTTCTTAGAAGAAACTTTAAGCTAACCTATAAGTAAAATATGAACAATTTTAACTTATTTTATGTCAATATATTAATTTAGGAAGTAGCCATGTAATATTTGGGATAAAATACATTTAGGTATCACTACCACATAAACCCATTCGCAATAATAAAAGATTATTATTACTAATTTACAGGAGAAGAAAAAAACATAATAATAAATAAATAATTTGGATTGAAAGTGCAAATTCATTGAAATCAATAATAAAAAAAAATTCTATAAAAAATATTTTGGCATTAATAAAATATTTCTTTAAAAATATCGATTTAAAAAAAATATTTTTTTTTAAACAATGTTTTACATTTAAATACAAAGTTTGATAATAAACTGAAGATGGCAGAAAAAAGAAGCCGGCTCGCACTGTCTGGCCCAAAATGAGCCCGATTACGTCTGGATGAAGAACTGGGTTACATTCAGGGTCCCGTTAAAGCACAGCCATTTCTTTCTAATTTTGCCTCCCGATAAATGATCTGATTTATCTAAGAATATGAATATGTCAGTCTATAGTCTTAACTTGTGTTACAGCCCGACTATCGGCTAGCAGTTGTCCGTCTGATCTGAAGTCGGAGGGTCCTAACAACTTTTTGTGCCCCAGACTAAACCCGCTGCGCTCCTCTCTCTCTATCCGCGGGGCCACTGGCACAGCTGACATCATTACGCACCCATCTGATGCCATCTGCACAAAACCCAGACATATACGAGGAGAATATCAGCTCCTTACCTCTGCAGAGTGGAATGAGGAAATGGCAGTGTGAGTCCGCGGAGAGCTGAAGCCTGAGCCGCGCTGGCTGTGATCCGGAGGAGATGACCTGGATTTCACCGCCAGACTCGACGGCGTAAAAATAATCAGGCGCTCAGCGGCGAGTGAAGCCGGCGGCAGACAGACACACACACACACACTCACTCACTGATGGAGGACAGACGAACAGCTTTTAAAATAAGAGACTCGACGCAACACCAGACTTCAAAATAAGAGTTTCAGTTATTTGAGAGAGAGAGAGAGAGAGAGAGAGAGAGAGAGAGAGAGGGGGGGGAGAGAGGGGGAGAGAGAGAGAGAGAGAGAGTCGTGCTTTGCTTCAATTTCTAAATTTCAACTTAAGTTAATATTAGATTGTCAGTCTTTTTTTTTTTTACTATACTGTATAATGAGATCTTATGTTTATTTTACATTTCTAAAAAAATAACAAATAATTATATAATTATATATATATATACACACACACACACACACACGTCACACACACGTCTGAATTGGGCTTAGTCTGAGGTGACATTAACAGGGACATATAGTGCATTCATATACCGCCCCCTGCTGGAATTGTTTGTGGTTTAAGTCACAGTTTTACTCCTTTGAATAAATTAAAATCCATCACTATTGTATTTTTAAACCACTCTTTCTCGTTTTCTCAAAAGATGCTAAATTGAAATCTACTAAAATTAAGTTTATTTTTTTATCATATAAATGCTTGGTGTTGATATTTTTTTCTTACTGAATAAACGAGACATACTCGCATAACTAATGGAAGAATAGCATTTATTAACATTTTTGAATATCACTATTTGTGTTTTAGTTTCAGATTAGTCATTTTATTATTAAAATTTTAACTTTCCGAGGCAACAAGTATTCAAATTACTGATTTTTTTGTACATTTTCAAGTTAGCAACACTGGTTTCCATACCCACAATAATCATATTTTGACTAATGCTTCATTATGACATGTTTTAAATGACAATGTCACGGTTCAGTCCTCATCTGTAATGGGCCAGTATAGTTTCTCCCAGCAGAGCAGAAATAAACGTGGCACCACTACATCAATGCTAAAATTCCCTCCTGGCTAAGTTAGCGATGCACAGAAAACCAGAAACTGCTTTGTGCCAGTTTTGTCAGGTATAAGTGTATGCTAGTTTTAGACTAAATGTGGTACGTTGAACAAATATTTTCCTGTGGAGCACATAATTAAGATTTTGGCGGATTGATTTCGGCCTTAAGGTGGATCTGCATTACAAACTGCATTATGTCCCATGGTCTCTCTCTTTATTAAACTATGAATTCAGATCATAGATACATGTAGACAGATAGATAAGTGAAATTGTGACCCTGTGAAACTGTTTTCTAAGATGTGTTGTCATATTTCCTATTGAAACAGAAAGTCAGCTGTATATATAGACTGTTGGGGGGATCCAGAACATGGCAGCAAGAGTAATTTTTAATGAGCCTAAAAGAATGCACATCACACCTGCGTTTATCAATCTGCACTGCTGTTTTCTTAAGAAAAAAAAAAAAAACCTAAACCTTCCTTCTCTATTCTTGCTGAGTTATATCAATTTATTTTCTATTTATTTATCATACAATTAACAACAATAATAAAAAAGCCTCTTACACTAGCTTGCTCTGATCTTTTTATTTTTATTTATTATATTATTTAAAAGCCCTTGCTAATTGAGACTTGTTATAGCACTTGTATATCATTGCTCTTTTGTTGATTTTGATTGCTTCCCTGTCATCATTTGTAAGTCACTTTGGATAAAAGGGTCTGGTAATTGACTAAATGTAATATAAATATTTCATAATATATCATAATATAACTAATCTGTTGCCCATTCCTATGTATAATCATAATATTTTCTTTACATTTTCTTTCAGGAAACATGATGACTCCAACACTCATTTTTTAATTCAGTCATAGCTTTATTTTTCCTCTAGGTGGCACAAGGCCCAAATATACAACGCTGTCCCTCTTAGTCCTAGGGAGAAGCGTGGGAGTCCGCAGAGCAAACCCAGAGTTTTTGAATCCAGTCTCAACTCAAGTTCTACTGTGCAAAAGAGTCTCAACTTCTACGATTCTAGAGCCAGAACCCAAGCCGAGGGGGATCTAGGTTTATGTGGTCTGGCTGTGGAGCAGGAGCTTGGGCTTGTCAATGAAACACAGACATATTAAATACAGTGTAAGAGTGTCTCTTTTCCTCCAGAGACGTTTTAAAGCTCATAGAGGAGGTCAGAATCGCCCTCTCAGCGTCCAGTCATCGGCTCACTATGTTCTCCAAGAGATCCAGTCGTGATGAGTCTGGTCCAGTCCAGCTCATCCGTTAAATAAATCCAGAGCCCTCCTCACGGCGCCCGTGGTCTACCGTGCAGCTTAAAAGTGAGGGTCAGTGAGAAGTGAAGGCGCCCATGAAGCTCTATTAGTGTACAAGTCTGTGCTGGTGTGTTTTTCCAGGGCGTCACGTGCGCCGCCGTGTCCTCTAGCGAGGGCTAATGCGGTCGTGCCTGGCCCAGCATCTTCAGCCTGGCCTGGTCAATCACATCCAGCAGGTTCTTGGCATCTACTGCGAGTGCGTGTGCAGCTGTTAGCATCTGTTTCTTATAGTCCTGCTGCAGGCTGGTCATGACGTACTGCTGAGCCAACTTCATCTTATTGATCAGCTCAGCCAGGTCTGAATTTAGAAGCTTTTGAGCCATTTCGATCTGATGAGGAAGAACAAGAACAGTTAGCCGCGCTGGCAGGAAGGACGTTGGGAATGAGAGTATTTAGTGTTAGTCTGTGAATGCGTTTACCTCTCTGTGTGTGTGAGCCGGTAGTAAAGGTATGGTCTCATCCACAGTGGCCAGAAGTGTTCTCAGTGCTAATCCCACTTCCTGAAACAAACATTTTCATGATGAGTGTCGAAATTAAAACAATGATATGATACTGTCATCATGTACTCCTTATTTACCCACATGCTTAATGCAATTACAGTTTACGGTGACCACAGGATGCCATAAAATGTATTTTAGTCTAAAGCAAGGTAAAAAGTTCTTAATAGTGGATTTGTTTATTACAAACATAAAGCTTTTTGCTTCACAAGACATTAATTGATGGACTGGTGATTTATGGTAATGTTTTTATCAGCTTTTGGGACTTTCATTCTGACGGCACCCATTCACTACAGAGGATCCAGTGGCTAACTAGTGATGTGATGCTACATTTGTCCAAATGTTCAGATGAAGAAATAACAACACTGGTGATGAGACACAATGACATTTGATACTACTGACTAGACCATAGATGCCTTTAGTCACATATATATGACTGTTGTTTATTGTGGTTGTTCCAGGGGAGTTAATACTAGTATACTGGTTCATAATGCTCATGTGTGGGTGAATAATCCCTTTAAGATCATCTCTCTGGTCAGCAAAAGGCACGTTCAGCAACCTGCCGAATGGATATATATTTCTCAGTTTGTGTCATACCTTTACCATGGGCACGTATTCTTCAGGTGGAGCTGGCTGGATTTTACTGGACATCTCAATCACAGCCTTTACCAGCCCGGTCACATTTTCATAGACCTTGTCGTTGGAGCGATCTAAGTTAGCTGTTGGGGGCGGGTTGATCTCCTGAGGCTGAATCTAAAGACAAACACAAAGTAACAAACTTTAAAATGACTGAAAATGATTCAACTCGTATAATGTTGCTATGTATATAAACAAGGGATATAGGATGAAGGTTGTGTTACTGAATCCATGTTACAGGACATAAGTGATAGTGAAATGAAGAGGTTTGTGTTATGGTACATGTTTGACACTAGATGGCAGCACAAGCAACTACTGGAGACCCATCACTTCCTAAAATACCCAGCTGAGTAGAAATCCATCTGTGCACCCTTGATTTAAATTTAAAACATTATATGATGACAAAAAGATGTAGTTACCCCATGTTAAATATAAAAAGAGATCAATGAAATATGTCAGTGTAGATTTTAAACACAATAAACTGTACTGCGTCCACCCAACCAGAATGATCCAAAGCCTCCACTAGGATCGCGCTACAAGCACATTAGCTAAAGTCACAGCTGATATAAAAAGCAAAAGACATGGAGATCGACAAGATCTATACAGCCCATGTAATTCAGTTTAGTAGATAATTAACTTATGATTCTAAATGATAAGGTTGAGTAATGACATAGCAACTGGTAAAAAAAAAAAGAAAAGGGGGGGGCACAAACACAGACAGAAACATAACACTGAGGCTACAGGTGGTCTTACCCTCCAGGGCTACCAGTGCAAAAACAGAGCAACAGAGGAAGGGCAGAGGCACAGAGCAAGAGAACAGAGAGAGAGAGAAAAGAGAGATTAATAAATATAACTTTACATGTACATGCTGCAAAGAAAGAAGGAGAAAACAGCTTGGAGTTACATCTTCATTCTATGCAAGTCAATATATTTTTGAAACCAACCCCATGGAAATGTCGCAAGAGTTTAGTTCTGTGAAATTATGTATCTAAATTTACATGTTAAAATTACAAGTTTTGTACTCCTAAATGTTGTCTGAAGCAGCTTGAGTAAATAAACATCTTTCTCTTTGGTTAAAAATACTGAAAACCATTTTCTACTACAGATTTTTGTCCCATCAAATGGTTTCCACAATAAGAACGATCCTCTTAGCAAAGCTTCGGACTAGCAATAGCAATTTTATTTGATTTGTTTTTAATCAAACTGCAATGCAGATTGCAATTACATGTGCATTGTTCCCAATTATATTTTCCATTCTGCACTGCATTTCTGCTGCTGCTCGCGAGACCCCCTACACGCTGACCCACAGCATCAGGAAAAGGCGCTGGAATGGAAACTGCTGGCTTCTTTTTATGAGAGACCCTGCAGAGCAATTGTGTGCTTGTGTATGTGAAAGGGGTTTCAGGAATGAGGATGATTTTAATGAGGCTTGGCAAACAGCATCTGCTGGCATGCTAGCTGCTCCTGAAGGCGACTCGTAAGTACAGATGCTAATCTTACCAGCCTCGCTGTGTGTGTGTGTGTGTTTGGTGCTATTTCAAACTTGATGTTTAAAAACAGCAGCAGTGATTATTGTAAAGTCACACATGCACAATCTTCATCTGAAGCTGCGGTAGTGGTAGTTCTGGTACCTTCACGCCTTCATTGTAGCTGTCTGTAGGGTTGAGGCCGGAGACTCCTGCGGGGTGGCTGGGAGCTCCGGGACGAGGAGGCTTTTTAGGAGGAGCTGCGTGTTCTGAGGACGACAAGAACCAGTCAGACTGTAACTCAATCTGCATTTTTATGCAAGTTACACATTGTAAAGCAAATAATACCCTCAAAAATACATCACAGCCTTAAGCAGCTCTTACACTTTTTTCAACAGTAATATAAAGAAATAATTATTGATGTGGCACTGAAGACATCCATGACAGGAATAAATTACATTTTATAATACATTAAAATAGAAAACAGTACATTTTAAACTGTAATAAGATTTCAAAATATTACTGTTTCTACTGTATTCTTGATCAGATAAATGCAGCATTGGTGACCATTAAAGACTGGAAATGACATATAACATTAAACAGACCTCTCATAACTCACCTGCTTTTCCTATAGGTTGGTAGATGTGTTGATTTCCAGTCTGCAAAAATATAAAAAATACAGTTAAACAGGAGTCAAGACAGACTGTGCCATGTGTGTTGTCGTGGTCTGGGTCGGGAGCAGTCTGGATGCCTGGCATGCCAACACACACGCATGCGCACACACACACACACACACAAAAAGAGATACATATACCAAGACCACAGTGAATCAAAGAGGACAGCCCAATGGGACAGGATAGACATTCAAAACCACTGCAGCAGACAAAAAAGCTCTACAGAGCAGCTGTGAATTTCTGTGGAGTTCCAGATCATGACAAGCATGAAATGCATTCAAAAACTAGTAAACATCTGTAGTGGTCCTATGTTAACATTAGAAGTGGGAAGGCAGAGCAGATTGGGTTTCTTGAGTGTCCATTGCTGCTTGGCTCCTCACAAAAGGGCCCTTGTCTTTGGTCTCCCATTTATCCTGCTGATTTTGGATAGATATTCAGCTATGATAGACATTTAAAGCTTATAAAAACACACTATGGCAAACTAAACGCACATTAACTTACTTCGCTAAAGAGATGACATGCTGAGATCTATCAGTGGATTCTGAGATCACTATTAAACACGGTTCTATTTTGCATTTCAAATTATCATATTATCACTTTAAAACTTTCAGAATGTCTTGGTATTTGGTTTGTCCCTTTAATGCTTTAATGGCAGCAATTCTGGAGCTGCATGAACTCCTCAAGTTTGTGTCAAACCAGACGATCACGTTTTGAGAATGTTCAAAGAGCATCTTGTGCTTCAAAGAAAGCAATAAGATCTGCCCCTCTATACACAGTCACATTCACATTTTAACTGTAAAATAAAATTAAGATTTTTGAAAAGAGATATTAAAGAATTTCAGTGTGCTCTGATTTTTAGAACTCCACTGTAACTATACAAGAGCACACACACACAGTCTCACAGTTGTACAACAGAGTTAAAAAATCTTTAAGTCTTTTACAAAAAACTATTTAAGTGAAATTCCTGTCCGTGTACAGAATTCCCCCACAGCGAGTGTGAGGTAATGCCCATATACAGTATAATTTACTGCAGATGTCAATGAACGGGAACACCACTGTATTTAACAGGACCTGATCAGGTGATTAACTCTCGCTCTCATACACACACACTTGCTTGAGAGACAGTCACTATCAATAGTTGTTGTGTAGAAAGAGTTGTGTAAAAATCCTTCCTTTTCTCTCTTTTTTTTGTTGAAAAATAATTAATATTGTTGTGTAAATTGTTATTAATCAAGTTTAAGTTTAACAAGAATACTTTTGATCAATTTAATACATCATAGCTGAATAATTAATTAAACTATTAATTAAAAAAAAAAAGAAAATGAAGAGAAACTCACTGGTCCCTGAAGGCTTCCATCTTCACGGTCAGTGCTGCCCCTGGAACTTCTCCCATCAGGCTTCTGCCACACACACACACACACACACACACACACACACACACAGAGGAAAAAAAGAAGGTCAACTCTGACTCCTCATTTAACAGATCAATGTCTGTCGGATCTATTCTGCTAATTCGCACCCCATCCTGACCTGGAGCGACACTACAAGATTACAGCTAAAAGCAATTTGCTTTTCCACAATGAAACAGACAATGCTGCAGGACACAGTAGCAGCCAATCAGAACACATCTGATGTTTAAAAGCCACAAAAAGTAGGAAAAGTGGTCAACACTTTCTCACACGGTCAATCATTTAATTCTCACATGGTCAGGCATATTTAGAACTCACAAAACTTTACACACTTACTAATGTCTGTTCCTACTTAAAACGACGATAAACCAGACATAAATCAACTGAATATAAACTATGGAATATTATCCATGACAGTTTAAGATGCCACAAAGATGTAGCAAAACAGTGTAAAATCTACACACACTCCCATATTTCCGAGTTTACTGTACCAGTTTTCCGAAGCAGGATTTGAAGACCTGCATCTTCCCGTCTCTTCCTGTGAGTGTTTCTCTCTGACGTTTTTTCAGCATGGAGCAGAGCACGGAGTGGATCTCCATTAAGCAAGTTTGTGTGCATGTGTAGTGACTCGTCTCTTGAATGTGAGACATATTAAACACATACTGACTCACTCCCAGCCGACGAGCCTCAACTCAGCGAAGCCAAGCCCTGTTCTGTTCTCCTCCTCCTCCTCGCTCTCATTCCCTAGCTCAGTGTTTCCTCTCTTTCCCTCTCTTCCCCTCCCATTATCCCTCATGCACATTTGCTTTTAACATCTGTGAAGAGATGAAAACTTCCTCTGATCAGTACTTTCAGAAGATACAGGTCAGGCTGAGTTTATCCGTCTCACGCCGCAGTGCCAACAAAACCCTTTATTACTGAGGAATTCCTGAAAACTGCACCTGTATCAAACGGCCAGGATCAAAAACACTTTTAATCCGTACTGAACTTTTTGAAAGAGGACACACACCTTGGATGTTTGAGGTCATGTTTGACCAGGAAAAGAAAGTAAAAGTATAGCTTCAGGTAATGAACAAAACAGGAAACCTATACTTAATTGTTACACCACTAACTTTCTAGAAGTAGCTGCAATAAAATCATGCACTTTTATTTTGAGGATTTAAGATATTATGTGGATCTTATTCATGTATAAAAGAAAAGCCTAAAAGAGTTTTAAAGTATTTGCTCAATTTTAACTTTAAACAACCTTTTTTTTCTCTATACATTTGTTCCAAAATCTCAGATCAATTCAAATATAAAATGTCTGCACAAATTATGCATGAGTTCATGAACAAATCATTCTTTTTAGCCAGTTCCTTTTCAGAAACCGATTCACTAATTGGACTAAATTTTTTTATTATTAGTTTGGTTCTAAAGCTTAAATGTACAGAATCACTGATTGAGTCAGTGGAGGGGAAAGGGGAATAAATATAATATTTAGGTTTGTTAAATCACACATTTGCATTGGAATGAATTTTAAAAAAGTCTTCTTTTATGGCATTTGTTGTCACTTTTGTAGCTTGCAACACTGCGAACGGTCACTGTATGGAAAAGAGCAGCATGATTCTTCCAAATACCCCCTTTTGTGCTAAACACGGTTTACACGTTTAGAAAAACATCAAGATGAGCAAATCACTTTTGCATGAACTATTCCTATAAGAGCTGACATTTCATTTCTACAGAAGTTGTTTGTGAGGAACAGTAATAGTTTAAGCAGAAGAATGAATGCTGTTTGCTGTGGTAGAGCTCTGAATGCCCTTTTTAGTTGGTACAGGAAGCTGTGCGAGTTTTTTCTGAGAGACAGACTGAACATAATGACACAGTGACGATACAAATGATGGAGACTGTAAGCCAAAACTTGGCATACCACAAACGCACACAAATATTCTCAGACAAACGTATGTGCATAATAACATTCACATGCACACATATCACTGCAATAATAACACACTCTCTCACAGAAGTAAGTGCAATGCCTTCTTATTCATATTCTATCTGTAATTCTACAACAATGTTAATTATTTGCAAAAAACATCCCAGTGCCAAAGCTGAAAAAATGGAGCAGAAAACCACAACAGGTGGAAACACTTAATCTCAAACAAACTTGAAAATGACTGTTTGGAATATCATATTGCTGTGGCTATGATTCTCCACTAAAATGTTTTTAGGAAGAATTTCGAAACTATCACAACCACATAATATTTCTAAGCAGGGGGAACAAAGATTAGCAGATGAATGTGAAGAAGAGATGGAAGAGGTGAAGGTGAGTGCGGATCAGTACCAGTAGTCTCTCCTCCTGCTCCAACCAGCGCTGATCATCCTCCATCTGCTGCTGCTGCAGTAATAACTGCTCCTCCATCAGCTGAGACAGACCACCGCGCACAGCCACACCATCCTGAAACAAACACAATATACATGACAAAAATGACAACACACTCCAGTCAACATCTGCTTGGTTTGAAAGTGACTTGTGTGCTTCATGCATTGCTACACTATTGACAAATTACTTCTTTTGATGAAAAACCGTGGGCAGTTTAACTGCTGGGGACAAACAAGGGACTCGTGAACAACTCATGTATCTCCTCATAAAATTTAAAAACTAAAATTATTTGTCTCTAACAATGCCCTTTAGCTGTTATAAATTCACTGTACATCACGGCTTCTTTGGGCTTATTGCTTTATTAAAGCTGAAACACATTTCTATATATATTCAGTGGTTAAATGCTATGTAGCCACCTGACTGTAGTCTGGTCTTTGTGAATGTCCACAAAACTGGACTTTCTGAGTGTATATAAGTGTATATAAACATTTAAAATATGATAAAGATAATAATTTATTGCTATGGAGTCGAGACAAAAGTAATTGTGGTCTGATTATTTTAAAATGTCATTTAATCTAATTAATCAGTTACCACCCAGCTCCGCTTATTCATGAAAGGCAGCCTTTGTTGCAGCTTTAGACTTTGGCCAAAATGAGCTACCTTAAAAGGGCTCAAACATTTGTTATAAATGAAAAAAAAAAAAAAAGGAGAATCTCTGGAGATGCCTAAAAATGCTGTTTATGTTGGCAGCTCATTCGGTTGTGAAACGGAGCTTAGATTTCATTATTCGGAAAACCTCCAGATTTCTAACCTCCATGCTGGGATTCCACATGTGATCCTGAGCAGCCCTGCGATGGTTCCAGCTGTCGTGGGGATCAAGCCCACTCCCTGCGGCCTGGGGAGGGTACATCACACCTGGCACGGAAAGCAAGCCGTGTGGGCCAGAGTGCCCTGCCATCTACATCATGCCGAAAACACATAAAAAGCATACTTATAATCTTTATAAACCACCTGCAATCCAACTAGTTGTCTGCTGCATCCTTGATGTGTATTTCCCCATCTGTATTTGACTAATGCAAGCACTGTACCTGGTAATGATTGTGCTGGCCCATGTGCTGAGGACTAGGGTAGAAGCCTTCACTGGAGCGGGGACTTGGATAACCAGGTCGACTGGGCTGTAATCATACACACATGACTGTGTCAATATACAAGCAGATTCTGACCAATCAGGTTAATGTTAGGAGATGCTGTTAAAATCAGTCCACCAGACGCACACAAAAGTCTTGTGCATTCTGTGTTGATGAAGATTTCAGGCTGTTGAAGGGAAGAAATTAAAACAGTCGAACATAAAGTGCAAGCAGTTAGTTAAATTTTACCACAATGCACGTTATTTCTGAAATGTTCTTATAGTTTTACAGTACATGGGCGGGTATTATAGATTATAGAGGGAGGGGGTTGGAAAATGAATGCTGATTGACATGAGGCAGTCTTCATCCGATTGGTTGGGATACTCCGTGCTCAGCTGTGGGCGGGAAAACAGCAGACGGATTGATCTACCTTATATACACGTTCATAGAGAGAGTCGACTGACCACAGCTCCAGATGAGCAAAGGAGGAAGAAGAAGGAGAAAAGTGGGTGACAACATACAGCAACACACACTAAATGGACAGATAAGGGTTAATACAGTGGGAAAACCCACATGAGCACTGGCATGAAAGTGATGGGAATCGACATCACTTTTGGAAGGACTACCAAAAAGCAAAACGAAAAGATGTTAATCACTAATCTGCTACAAGAACGTTTTGGCAACGTGGATGGGGTTGAGAGCCTTTCTACAATTGTTTTGTCTGTGTTTCCGAAAATAAAGCATTCTTTGGTATTAAATTTGAGTTTCACAAAATCTCACACATTTACAGGTTAATGCATAATTTTAATACAAGTCTGGCACACAGTTTAGTTTGCATGCACTGAAGAGGCAACATGCAGTTTTCCCATAGAGTTTTATCTGGAAGAATATCTTTAGCAGTTTTGAACTTGGTTTAGCCTAAAATCATCTTTGATCATGACTGAGGTGGTCTAAAATGGCTCTTAAAGAAGAACTACAAAGGCATCACAGTAATTGAGGGTCAGAGTAAAGAGCAGTTGAGTATTAAAGTTTGATATAGGTCCGACTAAAGCAATAATTGGACATTGTGTTTTGCAAAGTTCAACTAACAGACCAACATTAGATAATGTGTTTGTAGTTCAGCTTCGTCCAACATGTACATTATATCCATTAATCTAACTCTACTCTTCCTCCAGGTGTGATACGCAATGGGAATTTAATCCATATATTTCCAATAGAGTGCAAAAGTCAGGTTCTGGAAGTAAAGAAATCACATTAATTTTCCCTGTAGGGGAACTGATTTTTAACAAAAACCTATAAACCTTTGAAGAAAGCACTAGTGTGAGCTACATGTTGTAAATTGATGGAATATACTTTTATTTAAGGTATATATTACTTAAACCTATTTTTCAAAATTAGAAAGCAGTTGAAAAACTACATTACCCATGATTCTGCAAAACCGCCGCCCACACCAATGAAACAGTGAATGAAGTAGTCAGTTTCTCTATGCCCAGAAACTACTTAAATATTTGTAACTATACAAAATATACTGTTTCGAAATACATAATCAACATCTTTAAATCAATAGTTTTATAGTTATCCATCTTTTTTTAGTATTATTTGATTGTCATTCGCAATGCCTCAAGGGATTGTACAAGAGTTCTTTCCTTTATAAGAGCCATTAAGTACAGTATTGACAGTACAGTCTCAAATACTTTTTTTAGTAACATAACGATTGACATCAATTGCAAAGACTTGATCCCTATGAGAAAAATCAATGGAAAAATTACTTTCAGAACAAGTGGGTGGGCACTTTTGCACTCTATTACACACGGTGTAAACTTAGTCTGTTAATCTTGATAATATACAGTCTACATAACTCTAATACACTAAGCATTTCTCTTTTATACTGTTCTTTTAACGCTATAAAATGTAATCTGCAGCTAAAAATGGCACACACCAATAAAATCACTTGTGCAAATGAAGAGGCAACAGTAAAACTCTTGGGATGCCTCGCTAACAGTCCTAGCACACCTGCCTGTGAGAATCTGTAGGGCACGTGGGTCAGGCTCAGCTGTTGCATGGAGGGATAGTAGGGGTCGTAGAAAGCAGGCTGGGTGGCACTGGGGGGGACAGAGGGAGTCCTCCTGGGCCCCTGAGGGAACAGCAGGGAGCAGTGCAGCGGTAACGGCTGAAGCAGAAGCTGGGTCTGAGTTTGCGGGAACGTATGCTGGGAATGTACGCTAAGCTGTTGTGTATTAGCATGAGTGTTTTGGTGTAGCGTTTGCTGCATGTGTGGTGAACGGTTAGTGATGGTTTTATGGCATGGCCCCGAAGGAGAGGCAGGTGGCTTGGAGATTAGCAGGTCTGACAGGGAGCAGAGGGGCTTTGAAAGTAAGAGTATGAGATGCTTTAAGCAACACAGAGAGTGAACGAACAGATCAGCCAGGCCTATCAGTCACCACAATATGAGCATCACAGGACAGGGAAGGATTTTAAACCCCGTCGAAAAGCGGACAGACTAACAATACCAATCCCCAAAATAAAAACGACAATTCAAAATGTTTGAAGATGGACACACATGGATGTCACAAAATTAAAGTCTTGATTTCATGGTTGTATTCATTTTCAGACGGAGCTTAACTTTTAGTTTAATAGAAATATGGAAAGATTATGACGCATCTATTAATATTTACTGTCCCCGCAGCTTGTTCAAACAGATGAACAAAGAGAAGAGAGAAGTAAAGACATATGGGAAGCATATGTAACACATAGCGGGGTCCAAAAGACTGAGATCACACTGAACATCTGTGATTCAAAAACAAATTCAAATATGAAAAGAAAAATATATAGGTCACAAATCAAATCAAATCAAAAGTAAATATAATAATATAATGATATAATGATTAATGTATTAATTAGCTATATTCTTTGCATTAAATTAGGCAAATGGAATATATATATATATATATATATATATATATATATATATATATATATATATATAAATATAAAATTATCTTTACTTCAGACCTCACATCATATAATCATAACAAATGAGAAACTAAAATGCTTTTGTATCCGAGACACAGTGATGTTACATGACTGAAGATGTGACCTGGCACAAGGACAGCTGAGGTTATAAATGAAGAGAATGTCTGGGAAAGTGCTGGTTAACTATAAACATGCGCAATAATCAATTAATCCCAACAGGAAATACATTTATAGCCTTTTTCTTTGACACAAAAAAATGAATAAAAATATTGGAGTCAAAGTTTCAGAGGGAAAATTACTCTAGTACTTCTTTCACTTTAATTTAAACACACACACACACACACACACGCCCAGGCACACTAGTACACTAGTACTCCTAACTAGACACCATGTGCTAAGAGTGACAAATGGTGACACGCTGTTAACCTTGGTAATAAATCTGCTGTTCCAGAAGAACTCAGGCTGCCATAAATGTAAAAACATGAAAAACACATGACTTAAAACTGATGTTCTTTTTGTTGTTACACATTGACAAGGACTTCAGATTGTTTACTTACTTTGGGTGGTGCTTCATCTGAGCCTGCTGAGTCCCAGGATACGGGGACCTGTCTCCTCATCTCCATACGGCTGCGCTCCTCCTGCTGAGCCTTCTCCTCCGCAAGGATTGTACTGCACAGACAGCGATGGAAAGCTCTGTCAAACAACATCATTCTTCTGGAACTACAGTTCCTGAATGTGACCCTGTTTGTGAAATCCAGGCTAAAGTCGAAAAATCTAATTATGAGAAAACAAGCATCAAAGTTTGATTTCAACCATTCCCATTTAATTTATTGATTCTCATCAATGGGTGTGAGTTCAAGAGAATGACATTTCCAACTTTATGCAATTGGTTGAAAGGTGGAGGCACTCTATCGTCACAGACGAGTCAGTGTAAGATCCTTCCTAACCCACACAAGGTCGACTACCAGGGGGAAAAAAGCAACACAGATTGATACCTGAAACACTATTCAAACTATTTCATAATCAAATGTGTCATGACAAGCTGGAAGTAGTCAGCGTGAATAAGAGGATGACGTTAACATATTTAATCCATCAACTTCTGTCATGCTAGACTGTGTGAATGAAAAATATAAAGGTTTACAAACTCTTCATGCCTAATAAACTGCCTTAGGGTGCATATTCACATGCTCAGATTTTTTTTTTAAATAAATAAATAATACTTTTATTCAGCAAGGTTGAATTAAACGGATCAAATGTGACAATAAAACATTTACAATGTTATAAAAAATACATCCCCGTTTACACAAAATATTAACAAGCACAACTGTTTTCAAGCGTGATAAGTGTTGTTTCTTGATTAATATATCAACATATTAGAATGATTTCTGAAGGATCATGCAACACTGAAGACTGGAGTAATGGCTGCTCTGCCATGAAAGGAATTAAATTTAAATTACAGGAATAAAAAAAACAAAAAAACATTTGAAAATATATTACAATAGAAAAGAGTTATTTAAATTTTTAATTAAGATTACCATGTTTACTGTATTTCAGACTCCTTTCAAAAACATAAAGAACCCACTCTTACTGACCCCAAGCTTTTGAATGGCAGAATGATTTCAGGATGGGGTCTGCTCATAAATAGACCCCAATATAGACACAATAAAATCTAGTAAATCCACAGCAGTGGCTTTAGTGATCAAACAAAAGCCTTAAAGGGTGGAAATGTTAGTAATTATTTTTAAAACTCACCAGACAGTCCTTAAAGTGTTGATATGTGAAGTTGGTACATGAATCCTCGCGCTTAGAGGTGGCTACAGAAACGCAAGAGGTGCGAAGAAATGCTGGAGCATGTAAGTTTTAGGGGTGAGAGAATGCAAGCTGGCCGAGAGAGGGACTATTTCTGGAAACTCTATTATCTCTGAGAGAGACCATGGGTGTGTGGATGGGGATGGGGAGAGAGAGAGAGAGAGCGAGAGAGAGAGAGAGGATAAACAGAAGGGACACCTGTTGTGATCAATCCAGACCTGCTGAACTTCTCCACACCCAGACCATTATACACAGCCATGACTGCTGCAGAGGTCTCAGGCTCTCAAAAAAAAAGTCAAAAATTCTGGTAAATGTAATATATAACAGTCCAAAAGGTGTCATAAGTTCAGGATTAAAAGCTCTTGAGGACAAACAAAACTTTAGAAACGAGACTGAAATCTGTTCTCTCAAATATTATTTAATAAAATGATTCTTAACAAAAATGGTTAAAAAGTTCAAATCAAAAATGAAAAAAAAAAGCCAGTTCAAAAATTATTATTAAATTCTTAATTCTTATTTTTGATAATATTAATAAACCCGAAACATGTAATCTCTTAAGCTTGGAGTAAAAAGGGATACTCCACCCCAAAATGAACATTTTGTCATTAATCACTCGTCATTTGAAACTCGTAAAAGCTCTGTTCGATTTCAGGACACAATTTAAGATATTTAGGATAAAACCATGAGGCTTGTGACTGTCCCACAGACTGCCAAGGAAAATTACATTGTCAAGGTCCAGAAAAGTATGAAAAGCATCGTCAGAATAGTTCATCTGCTGTCAGTGGTTCAACCGTAATGTTATGAAGCAAAGAGAATACTTTTTGTATGCGAATAAAACAAAAATAACGATTGTATTCAACAATTCCTTTGTCAACAGTCTCCTCTGTGTCTTTTCACATCACTCAAACTACCAAACTGCCATGTAGAAAATTGATGCTTTGATTTGAAAGAAAACAGCACATCCTTGTGGCGCGGCAGACTCAGAATAGTGCAGGCAGTTTGAGTGATGTGGAGAGACATAACGTTACGGTTGAACCACTGAAGGAAGATGGAGTATTCTGACAATGCTTTTATACTTTTCTGGACTTTGACAGTGTAACTTACTTGGCAGTCTATGGGACAGTCACAAGCCTCTCAGTTTTCATCCAAAATATCTTAAATTGTTCCAAAGACCAACAAAGCTTTTACTGGTTTGGAACAACATGGGGGTAAGTGATTAATGACACAATTAGCATTTTGGGGTGGAGTATGCCGTTAAGAGCTCTTAAAGCTGCAGTAGGTAACTTTTGTAAAAATATATTTTTTACATATTTATTAAACCTGTCATTAAGTCCTGACAGTAGAATATGAGACCGATAATCTGTGAAAAAAATCAAGCTCCTCTGGCTCTGGTAAAAAACAAACCAATCAGAGCTGCGGTCCGTAACTTTGTTTGTGTTCAAAATGTAGAAAAATGTATATAAGCGAGTACAGCATGAATCCATTTTCCAAACCGTGTTTTTAGCTTGTCCTGAATCACTAGGGTGCACCTATAATAAGTGTTTATATTCTGACTATTTTAGATTGCTTCGGGGGTACGGTGGCGGAGTAACCCAGTACCTTTGTGATTCTTCATAGACATAAACAGAGAGAAGTAGTTCCGGCTACAATGTTCTTCTGCAACACGCAAGCAGTTCTGTTTATTAACCGCTAGAGCGTCAAAAGTTACCCAGCTTTAATTATAAAAAAAGAATAAAAAAAAAAATAAAAATAAAAAAGAGGAGGAAGAAAACATTTCTTTAAAAATGTTAAAAAAATCATAAGGCTTGGGCTTGACAGTCCATAATTAATAAATGTAAATTGATTAAAAAAGATTTCCTTAATCAAAAATGATAATACTATAATACCAAATAACAAAAGTTAAATCTAAATTTGTTATGGAAAGGTTAGGCTTAACAGCTGTGAACTAAATATATGAAGAAAAAAAACACACACTTGAGGGCACGTCAGTTAAAAAAGAGACTACTTTTAAAGTGTGTCTAGAATGAAGTACTAAACATCTGAACATTCAACATATACACAAAACACTGCTTCAGTCTCAGTGTTTAGACTCAAACTATTGAGTGCAAAGACAAACATAATGATTCATTTCTCAAGTTGTTTGGGCTAGACTTTCTTTCTGCAACTGCTGACAAAGACTTGACTTCAGACAATGGGCTCCAGAGATGAAGCATCCTGTGTGTCAAACCCATGTGACTGCATTACATTTCATAATCCTCACTTCATCTCAGTGTTCACTATAATAACCTTAAGATCACTTCTGAACAAGTTAGATAAACTTTGTTATATTACAACAGCTGTTTCGCCATCACACATGTGACGCACTTTTAAACCAAGACCCATCAACACTAACATCATAAAGATCATAAATCCACTAATTACAGACCTCGAGCATACAGCAGCTAATTTCCTTATCAAACACAACAGGACATTGACTAAACCCCTGCTCTGATAGCTTCAGCACTAGTTATGGAAGTAATTTGGCTTTATAAATGCCGTTAACAGTGTAAATATTTACATGGTTTCCAAGAAACAGACGTTCTACACTTGAATGTACTGCAGATTTTATGAGGGTAGAGAAAGGGATCTGTATTTTCCAATGCATTAAAAAAAAAAAAAAATCACTCCATCCAAGATACCTAAAAAGGAAATAATTTTCGACTTGAGATGCAACATGACATATCTGTCTCGATCTGGTTATCTGGGAAATCTGTGTATAACCTTCTATAACTTTCAATATTTGCTTTCAATTCTGTTTTTGCAAATAGAAAACTTGAATGTTTTTGCTGAAGGCAGAAAAGATTCCTCACATTATTAGGGATTCAGGTGTTTGATGGCCTGTCAGAGTACAGCTCACCCCCCCCCCCCCCCCCAATTTCCATTGGCATTTACGGGAACTGACTGCATGTGCGGACATGAACAGACATTTGGGAATTAAATTCTATTGTATCATGAAGGATACAGGGTGTGTGTGTGTGTGCACGTGTGTGTGTGTACATGACTAAAAGGGTCAGAAAGAGATAAAAACTGGAGAATAAAAGAAGAACAGTATGATTTTTCTCATAGTGGACATTGCAACAATGAAATCAGGTCCAGACGGGAAGTGAAATAGACATGCAGGCGGTGAATCAAGGCTTAACGGGACTAAACTTCCTCTAAAATGCCCTTCTGAGTGCTTACACTGAGAATATACAATATATACACTACCATTCAAAAGTTTATGATCACTAAAATGTATCAATGTTTAATAATGTTAATTAATTAATAATGTTATTAGTACAATTTAAAATAACAGTTTTCTGTTAAAAAGAACAGCATTTATTGGAAGCAGAAATAAGAACAAGATATTTTTAACATCCTTAATGTTTTCACTTTCAATGATGATCTATTGAATAAATTATTATTAAAATTAAGATTTTTCCCAAAAACTAATAAATGCAAGTAGTGCATTGGGGGATTTCAAAAAAAAAAAAAAATAGTGTAACAGATAAAATAATAATTTGAATTAATATGTTCAGTGAACATTTGTTTTAAATAAATATTAATAATCTAAATATAAAAAGTGAAAAGTAAAGCATAAAATATGCATATACATTTTTTGATTTGCGATTAATAGTAGGGCTGCACGATTAATTGCATGCGATTGTCTCGCGTGTCTCATCAGTAAAGCCGGTTCTGTGATTAGCGGCTTTCAAATGGAGCGGCACTTACTACGCAGAGCCATAGTTCGCTGACAAGCAATGCAATATCGCGTTCATAATCGCAGATTAATCGAATGCGGTTATGAATGCGATATTGCGTAGCTTGTCAGCGAACTACGGTTCTGTATATTAAGTGCCGCTCCATTTGAAAGCATGTGATGGACATTTACCGCTAATCACAGAACCAGCTTTACTGACGAGACATGCATGACAAATCGCATGCGATTAATCGTGCAGCCCTAATTAATAGAAATTACAACATTAGTATAAACCCAATGTAACGACCCCAACTAGTAAAGAGTAAAGTATATAAATTATTTCTAATTACAGTGTGCATCAGCTTGACGTCACATAAAGCTCTTGTATCTTGAACTTCAAAAAATGTGAAATAGTGCACATACAGATACGGATAACTTTATAATATACACAAAGCTATGTACAGGAGCCCATACAGCCGTAAACCAGATTAGTAAATGACCATTGGAAGCAAACCACAGTTTTGCTGTCAAATTACTGTAAATTGCTTTACAGGTCTATTCTCAGTCAAGTATGGGTTAATGTTGGGCTGAATCTCTACTTGCTGTACAAAGCCATCTTTAAACAAAATCACTGTAGTCAGACATCTAGAGCATTACAGCGCCCTCTACTGCTGTTAGGCAGTTTCATTTACTGTGGTCATGGGACTCTAAACCAGGAGGATGAATGTAAATGTGGAGATGACCACTAATATATCAAGTCTAACATATGCAAACAAAGACATTTTCAAAACCATGACCAACAATTCAGTAATATAACTGAATCAATAGTAGCGGTTCATAACGAATGGAGCAAAATTTGTGCAAAGTTGTGTGGACTGACCTCAGTTGGCCTTTGAGCTCGGTGAATCGTGGTCGTTTGCTGGGGTCGTACGCCCAGCACTTAGTCATCAGGCTGTAAAGGGTTGGTGGGCAGTTGGGCGGCATTGCCAGACGCTCGCCGTTCTCAATCCGGCCTATCACATCGTTATTCTTCACGCCTTGAAACGGCTTCACTCCATACATTAGTATCTCCCACATACACACCCCTGAAACACAGAGTGAGGATAGATACACATGAAGAATACTGCAAGATTCCTCTTCTAAATGACTCAACTTTAGCACTAATTAAAGCTGGCTATAAAACAGGAGCTGTCACTTCCTGATCTAGACTATTAATTAAATGGGGAGACACACAAAATGGAAAAATTACAATTCTACTCCGAAAAAGGCTCTCGTTACACACAATGTAGAAATGCCCCAAATGCACTGCATGCATAATGCTAACTTTTCATTGTCTGAACATGCTCAATAGACCGTAAAACACACACACACACACTCACTTACCAAACATCCACACGTCGCTGGCTGAGGTAAAACGTCTGAAGTTTATTGACTCTGGTGCCATCCATTTAATAGGTAGTTTTCCTTTAGAGGCTGTGAAGAGTGAATGAAAATGAGGAGAGATCTGTACATTCAGTCAGAAGTAAAGGCTCATTCACACTGAGAAAGATATTGATAATTCAAACTATATTAGCATTCACACAAGCGGACGATAACACTCTTTTTATTATGGTTTGTGAACATAAATGTAGCACAATTTAAAGTAGGAAAGAACTCAGATTTACTGTCAATGCTTTTGCTGCTAATCAGTAATATAAAAAATATCATACAATTAATTTAATTTTCATATTTCGTTTAATATATATTATTTTGAATGTTTCACATGTCTTTCTGATCTTTAAAGAGGGTAAATTAATACCTTTATAATAAGAGCTGTCCTCCATGTATCTTGACAAACCAAAGTCTCCCAGCTTCACACAGTCCACTGAGGACACCAGAACGTTCCGTGCTGCAATGTCCCTGAAAAATGCGATAATTTACTTTAGAATTAGCTTTTTTTTATTTCTACCTTATTTCCATAATAAATACGTATGCAGAAATGCTACTAGATGAGGATCCTGTCTGCAGAAATGTTCAACAGGAAATGGGCAATGATCATGATCAATTATGATGGCCGGCCCGACCTGGACACTTACCTGTGAACAAAGCGTTTACTCTCCAGGTATGCAAGAGCTGTGCTGAGCTGGTAAGAAAACAGGATGAGTGATGCTAAATCCAGATTGTACTTCCTAATCTGAAGAAAGGAACGCAACTGAAAAGCAAAAGAGGAAAACATATTTTCATAAATATGATTGGTGACTCCAGAAAAAGTATTTCAAGAGCTTTTTGCAAATTCACAGAAAACTAAATTGACACTGAGCACTAGATGGTGCTGTTGGATTGGTCAAAGGAAACTACAGTACTGTGTATCTATCTATATATCAGCGCTAATAATGAGGTTCAACCGCTTTCCTCCACTCACAGTCAATAGCAAATTCGTGTAATGTTAATGTTTATCCATTTTAATGCACTATGGACAGTCTAGCCTCCTGTCAATCAACCACTGTACTGAAAGGAGTTTAAACTTTGACTAAACAGGGCTTTAAAAATAATGGGTGAACTGTACGTTTTTACATACATTATATACACTATTCTGGGAACATCTTGGATATGCCTGCCATGCTGCAACTGATAATTAAATGAGAGCTAAAATAACATACGCAGATAATGTTAAGGTTGCACAACCTAATATTTAATACAGTTGCTTGATTAAATTAACAGAACATTTTAACTGCTTGCCACTTTAAATACATGCATGCAAACAAACACACACACACACACACACACACACGTGCATCTCAAAAAAGAAAAAATTCTTATTTCGAAACCTATTTCAAAAAGTGAAACTTTCATATACAGTATTCTAGATTAATTCCATGTAAAGTAAAACATTTCAAAAGTTTATTTATTTATTTTTTTTTATTAGAGCTTACAGCTCATGAAAGTCAAAAGTCCAGTATCTCAAAATATTAGAATATTTCCTAACATCAATAAAAAAAATAAAAAAAAAGGATTTGCAAAACAGAAAAGTTGAAGTTCCTTAAAGTATGTTCATTTATGCACTCAATACTTGGTCGAGGCTCCTTTAGCACAAATGATAGCATCATTAGGTATGTTTCCATCACCCTGTTTTTATGTGCATTTTGACGTAATGCATCAGAAACAAGTGATAATTTTGAATAAAACTCCCTTAATTTGCAAAAACTTTTTTACGCTCGCTTGAGGTGGCTTTTGCGAAAAAGGGTTAATCACATAAAAGGAGATGGAAACACATTTTTATATATTACCCATACTTTCAGATGTTATTTACAATGATTTCTAAAAGATTTGAATTTGTTACATTGTCTTATGTTTTTGTCTTATTTAAATTTTTTTACGCTATGTGTCAACAGCAAGTGCTTTAGATATTAAAACCAGCTGTGAGCAAGGACTTCAAATGGCCTCAAACTTAATTTTAAGTCCCTTAAAGTCTTAAAACTATTTACATTTATAGATATTAACATTTTAAATTAAAATGCTAAAAAAACACTCAAATGAAGATGTACAATTTACATCATATTTTGAGTTTATATAACTTAGATTGGCTTATATAGCTTTGAATATTGTCTTGGGCTTCGGAGTTAAAAAGAGGTTGAGAACAACCGTTTTATCTTGATGCAGGACCCCTGCTAAAACAAACTCAGATCTATCTTTAGCTATTTACCAGGTAACTGTTTTCCATCTGAAAGCTCTATGCACACAGAGCATCTCAGTAAGGTTTAAATCATCGGAGACGTGCTATGAAATACAGCCACCCCTAGCAATCATCTTTACTATGCCTTTATGGCCGGTTTATGAGACAAGCAGTCATGATGGATTCCTCCAGCCTTAACCCGGCTGCTGTCTTTGTGAATAATATGAGTTTAATGGGTTTAATATCAGGTCACGTTCCTATGGAGATTGAAGGTGTGCACCAACCGCTCCCCCAATCCCAAATCAAACCGTTACACATAAACCAGATCGAAAAACCCACCTCTCCCAGCGTGCAAAGCTCCATGATGATCCACACGGGGTTCTCTGTAATGACCCCAATCAGCTTTACAATATGCGGATGATCGAACTGTCGCATGGTCACTGTTGGAACATATCGAGACAAAATTAATCCAGCATCATATCTTATGACATTTTAGCAGCATACATACATAATGCATTTATTATGAAAGAAATACACTTTTTTGTGATTTAAAAAATTGTGGAATGGGCATCTTGTGTACCTAAATCAGACAAAATAACTGAATTATACACTTAAATCAAATGATCGGTGAAGGCTCCAAAAGCTGTGGTAAAAACATTATGTTCTGTTTATTAGTGCCTCACTTTTTCTCACTCTCACACACATACCAGCACCTGTTCGGGTGTACAAAAGCTACCAGCTGTGCTCTTATTAACTCCAGATTCTGAAAACGTTTGGAGTTTCGGCACCAACTATCCAAAACACATTCCTCTCAATTACAGTGCAGGAATGCTGATGGACACAGCCATGCTGGGTATCAATGATGTGACACTCACAGGCCTCCTGGAGAAACTTCTCTCGAACACTGTCCGAGGTGCAATTCTTACACGTCTTTATCGCCACAGAAAGAGCTGGGTTCTCCTGGGAGCACAGAAAAAAGAAAAGCTTTCAGACATTTACAGTATACAACATTAGTCATTTCTTGCAAAGTAAAAGTCTTCATCATCATCACATAAATACAGATTAAAGAAAGATTTTTTGTTTGTTTGAAGAAATTAATATTTTTATTCACTAAAGAAGCATTAAATCAAAAGTGACAGTTTAAATGTTACATTGTTACAAAAAAAGAAATCCATTTTAAATTGGCTGAAATTTGCTGTTCTTTTAAATACTGAACAGTAATGGCCTCCATTACAGAAATAAATACATTTGAAACTATATGAATATAGAAAACAGTTATTTTAAATTGTTACAATGTTTTCCCGTATTTCTGATCAAATAAATGCTGCCTTCGTGAGCATAACCTACTTCTTTCGAGCAGTAGTATAAATAAGTATGTTATATACAAGTTAAATGAATCAATAAAATGCAATAAAAGTCATTTATACCGGACATATGTAAATCCCTTGATGGACGTCTCCAAACTGGCCTTCACCTATACAGCGTCCCAGCTCAATTCTGTCTCTTTGGATCTCATAGTCCCTGGCTGAAAGACAAATTGGTCAAGTCCCAGTCAACACTTAAACATATCACTTCATATATGATTAGCAAAGGCCACTTTCCACCATGTACTCAGAAAAAGAAAAGACACCATGCAATTCTGAATCAGTTCATATACAGAACGTTTTTCAATATCGAATCCATCCCATACATGCCATACCAACCCAATAAGTAATCCAAAATGCATACAAGACTCAGTGAAGAAAATGTACTAAAGGTTCTTTTTTAAAATGAAAGTTCACCAAAAAAAGTCACACTCAAGGTGTGGGAAAACCAAACCATTTCTGGTCCCCATTGACATGCATACTATTTTCTTCTATGAAAGTCAATGGGGACCAGCAACTGTTGGTTACTGTTGGTCTTCAAACTATCTTCTTTTATGTTCAACAGGAGGAGGAAATTAGTTTGGAACAACTTGAGTTTGAGTAAATAATGACACAATTGTGGTTTTCGGTTGAACTCTCTCTTTAAGAAGAACAAATCAAGAATCACTTGACAAGCCCTTTGAACATCCATACGTAAAAGTGTCAAAGCCATTTCGGAGCACCTTCAGTGGAAATCGAAGGTGTCAGTTAAAATGCTGCATGTGTGTACAAATCCAAAAAACAATGATTTCTGTTCACAACATTAGGAAATAAAGAAATATATAAAGATTCGACCACAAGAAACAAACAGGCAAAGCAAAAGCAACACACAGGCCCCACCGTCACACAGAAAGTCTCAAGCATATGGAGGAAAGGGAATGAAAACAGCAAGAGAAACAGCTTTACCTTCACCTAGTCCATAATATTCTGTTGTGCCAATAATGAGAGAAAACAAAGTGGCAAATATAACACTGAATAACATTGAGGTCATCATTAACTGATAATAATGATCTTTTATAAAAAAAAAATACATTTTAATTAATCAAAGCAATGTTTACAAAAACCCAATAGTAAGTATTGTTATTGTTATTATTGTTATTGAGGCCCAGTGACTTATGGGTAAATTTCACAGTTGTGGGGAAATTATTTAATAATAAACTGCATAATTTCCTTAAAAACAATGCTGCCTGTAGAGAAAATAGGCAAAGAAAAAATGATATCCTGTGCAGCAGTGAAATCTGTATTATGAAGAAAAAAAACTTAAACTTAAAAATATTAATATATTTAAAAAGTTTCAGGGCAAATAAAATACAAATGATTTAAAATTCAAATCAAACTTTTAATAATAATATTTAATGTTATTTCAATAACATAAAATGGCACAAGAAGAATGTTATATTAAAATATAAACAATATCTTAATTCAGGTAATAAAAAAAAGAATTATATATATATATATATATTTTTTTTTTTATAATTTTCTTTTTTTTTTAATAAAATGCACAATTTAAATTACTGTAATTTTAGCCTAAAACTGGTTTGCTATAAGAAAAAAAATTCAAATAAAAGATTATTTTGGGATACTAACATAAAAGAACATCAATAAAAATATATGAAATTATCTGATTAAATAAATTAAATGTTCTCCGATGCATGGCACAATAGTGCACATGCTTAGGTTCAAGTCTTGACTGTGCCAAGACTTTCTTTTCAATGATCTACTCAATAATTTACCCAAAATAACATTATGACGAAGCTAAATGTTTGTTCCATTAATAAAATGGCCATTTAAGATCATATCCATTTCAGTGCTTGCTCACCACTGCACTGGGCCTTTCTCATGTGTCCTTTAAGAACATGGCACAAAGTCCATGTGCCCAGTGCCAGTCAATACAAGGAATTAGTTCTATTATTACAATACAGCTTCCTCCATCCAAACCCACACTGAGCAAATGACGTTTGAGACACAAGCGCATAGAAAGGAATAAACAAAACTGAACTCCACGCTACTCCAGAGTTCAGTTTCAGACCTAAACGAACAGCTAAGCAGAAAGCGACACCGACTCAAGCAGCTATAAACGTCTCAGGAGCTTCTGTGCCTGCGATCCCAAACAACCTGTTCTAAAGTCAGGTAGATAATAGGAAGTAGGTTAGGAAAATGAGTAGAGTGATATTTGCTTTAGAGGATGCTTTTAAAGCAGCTGAACTAACTTATAAAAACTGTATATGTTGTGTATTTTCCAGATTTATAGACTTCAAGTCATTTAAGATGACCTGAAATATTCACAGTATACAATTTTAGTTAATATTCATGGAAAACATTTTAAAAAAAATTCTCGCCCAATTAGTTTTACTGTGATTTTAAGCCAGAGCAGCATAATCCTGGTCTGAGATCAGTATGAACCTGTGATACTCACTGGAAGGCATGGTGTATGTGTCCTCTTCGTCAATGATCTCAGCGTAGTCGTCGGTTTCTGAAAAGGGAAAACAGTATTTTAAGTCCAAACATACCAGGACCAGCTAAAGACAGCCCTTCCAAAACCAGAAACACGTCTTCTCATCTCCGGCACAACTCACACACTCCTTGGCAATTACACATGTCGTCTCTTTGCCATTAACGCCGCAGTGCTAAGTTTAAAAGTGTTTCGGTATCTATGTATCCTGCAGGAGTTTGAGCTGGCTTCGATCACATCCACACAGCTGTGATATCTGAGTGTGTCTAAAGAGCTGAGAGGGGAACGGTCTTTCCAAAGCATTGGTGTCATTGGGAAAAACAGATGAAGTCATGGGTAATTTGACAGCTATTGTGTCTGTCCTGTCTGGTTTTAAGGAAAAAGTTTTGATAAATGTTCTCTACGCAGCAATGTGGCAAAAGTCAACCAATTCTGACAGCTCGTATTGACTGTCAGTGAAGTCTCGTGAGTGGAGCGCTGTGAGCAAACACTTTCCCCTTGCTGTGGGAGAAAGGGATGTGTGTTTTCAGTAGATAAAGCGGACTAGTTTTATCAGATCAAAACATCAAATTCCATTGTAAGCTACTGCTGCGAGAGATCACAGATACACACCTAGGTATTTTGTTTTTCTTGAGTTCACAGGACTGAAACATGGGAACTGAATGCACTCAAAACTGTGCTATCAAAAAGAAAAACACTGAAGCAAGCAACTTTTCACTTTTCTTCTGAGGTTTCAGAAAATCTCACTTTGATTTATACTTAATATTCTTTTTGCACTCATTTGTGAAAAATAAATCTTGTGTTGAGTTAGTATTCAACTGCATGAAGTCCGGTTAAAGGAAAAACTGCATCTTCTTAAAGGGCAAACTAAAGGACTTCAATCAAATTTGGAATCTGTTTTTTTTTTACAGTTTCTGGAAAATAACCGAACACTGGAATGATATGTGTCCTAGAAATAACATGCATTGTCTCCGGATGTTTTGATGTCGTTGTCTATGTCCTTTTTTAAAAATACATCTTATATAATAGTCAAATATAAATATCTATCTATCTATCTATCTATCTATCTATCTATCTATCTATCTATCTATCTATCTATCTATCTATCTATCTATCTATCTATCTATCTATCTGTGTGTGTGTGTGTGTGTGTGTCTGTGTGTTTGTCCGGTTTATATGTAATAATACAATGATTAAAATATATTAAAGTAACTAATATCTATTTTTCTTATGTTCGATGATATTCAATACACATTGCTTTAAAATTATAAAATAACATATTTTGAGTTTAAATATAGTTTAAATGTATTAAAATAACATTTTTGACAATATTCAAAATATCTAATGCTATAACAATTATTGTGGCAAAACGTCAAAAATGTAGAAATATGCCATATACAGTAAATCAAGGCATGTTTTCCAACTTGCTTTTCAATTATTTTCATAAAAATAATTAACTGTAATATGGACCTTTAAATGTAGATTACAACATTTTATAATAATAAAAAAAAATGCCATGTGGAGATTTTTGTGAACATTTTTGAGTGATGGTGCAAATGAATAATTAAATCAGTTTTGAACTGATTTAGAGAATCTGAAATTCAAATTGATACACACTACTTTTTTATAATGTAAAGTTATATTATCATTAATGTGATATTATCAAGTCACAAGATAAAGAGGGAGTAAAATCAGTACCTATAGAAAACTTAAGTGCATTGGACTCATTGGAATATTCACATTGTTGCATTTTATCACCCAAAAAAAAAAACCTCTGCGGAAAATCACAAGACGATTCGAGATTGTAAAGTATATTGTGAATATGAAATATCTTGCCCCGCTCAACTCAGAAATAAGACATATTAAAATTGGACTTTACCATCCCCACCAATATCATCTGTGGATCCAATCAGCATGCAAAAGATTCGAAAGAGAGAAGGACAGAAAGAGAAAGCATTAGATTAATGTCTCCATCAAAAGACATTACTGAGGCGAGGCAACAGAATGAAAGAGTATTTCATGGTTGTTACACAAAGCAATAAAACAAGCCCCAAACCATTATTATCAACAGATAATTCTTATACTGTAGGTTATACTAAAAACACATGCACTGTCAAGGTGGGGACTTTCCAGTGACTTGCACTGTTACTACATTGAGCTAATGCTATTTTTATAAAAACCTTTTTGCATTTTAATTAAGACTTTTTTAGTGCTTTCATTAAGCCATTTCCTTGTGGGGACTGTTGACCCTTTTAATTCAGGTGACTTCATGTTTAACCATCCTTGTTGGGACTTTCAGTCCCTATAATACAATAAAAACATGCCCCAGTAAACTTCAGCAGGTTTGAGAGTATTTTAGAGTTGCAATGTTGACCAGCATTTTAGAAACAAGACAAGAGCCATGCATTTTGACTAGAACTGCTCTGAATTAAGAATTGCCGAGCAGTTACACAACATGGTTGGACTTAGTTCTGGATTAAGTTAATTATCAATGAAAATGTGAGGTCAACATCTCAGTCCTCTTGGATGAGTCTTACCTGAAACGGAGATGGCTTTGGCCCGGACTCCTTGCAACCGTTTCTCATGGTTTGCTGATCTGTGTGACAGAGGTTGAAGAGGATGAATCATGTACATTTTCAAATCAAACTTAATCACAGCATGACCTTTTCCACACTGATCTGTGTTGAAACCACAGTGTGGGTCTGTTCCATTAGCGTGCACGGGGGGGTGATATAACAGATGGGCACTACCACAGCCACGTTAATGGGAGCTGGGCTGTGGGTCAGATTAGTTGAAGGTACACTGAGAGATTCCACATGTCTGCACCAAAGAGGCCAAAGGAGCAACAACAGGGCCAAAAAGATGAACCGAATTTATCTAATGAAAAAATATTGGGGAAAAAGTGGTGTAGTACCATGCAACTTACTTTGGAGCCTTTGGGATAGATGGAAGAGCTCTCTCTCCTTCTGTTAACAAACATTGAGAAAAACAAATTTGATTAAAAAAAATTATAATAATCAAATAACAAACAGTAAAACTGTAAAATGTCATTAACATTATTAAGATTAGGCTGTCAATTTGAATGCTTCTGTGTTCTCACCTTTCTGTACACGGACGATAAACGATGAAGAAGTTCTATGAACAAGTCTACAGTAACCATCAATGAGATCGGCCATGTTCTCTGCTGTGTTCAGTGCCGTAGTTGTTACCGTCAGAGGCTGGAAAACGAACAAGAACACACAAGATCCCACACTGCACCATATCCATGTATAAAATCCACCACATGTAAGACGAGATGATACACTGAAACCAGTGTGTGGAAGTTACCTCAGGTGCTCCAGCTATATCTAACTGCAGCGTTCCCTTCCGATCTCGCTCCTCGAACTGGATACTCTGCACTTGGGTGAAGTTAGCGAGGTGTGTTGGCTACAAAGAAACAGACATTAGATTCACTGTCCAACCGTCTATCAGTCCAGTCCCTCATCCATCGAACCACGCAGTACTTACATTTGAGCCTTTGTCCGTTAAATAACTGATGCCCTCCTCGGGTCCGATGGCCAACTCCACTGCTATCACCCAGCTTGACTATCACACACAACAGCAGACACATTCAACACAAACACACACAAACTGATAAATACAATGCAAACTGATGTCCCCTCACAATAATGAATCATTACTTACGGGTATGTCAAAACCATATTGTTATTCATCTTTCAGCCAACAGAGGACACTGCAGACCATTAAAGTAGTCTACCATCTTGAATTCATTAACATCTAAACTCAACTCACCCCGAGAGCGCATTTGAAACACTCCTTATCAAATCTGTGTAAAGGTGAAAGGATCTCGAAGAACTTGAGGATACACTGCTCATCGTTCAGACTGGCAAACTGTTTAAAAGTCTGCTGGATCAGTTTGCGCAGGGATTTAGCCTGCAAAGACAAAATACAGTGGCTTGTAATTAAATCATAATATCAGTTATAAACCCTTGTGAGTCATTTGGAGATAAAACAGTTTCTTCTAGCAGAGATTAGTGCCAACTACGTGCCATTCATAAGATGACTTTAGAAAGATTGTAAACACTGTGAAATACTGCTTTGTTTTTCGCAATACTGCTCAATCAATGGCACACATCTGAGGAGCAACTACCTGTTTGGTCTTGCCTGGTGCAAAACTGACACACTTCACCTTTAGGTACAGACGACAAGAACCCTAATGCAACAAACAAGGACATTTGAACCCTTTTAAAGGAAAAGGCATTTATAAATTAATTCTGTAAACCAATATTTCTTCATAGAGAAGGAACTGAGGCCTGTGAATCA